>NC_090664.1:53661648-53967692 GCF_013368605.1 Nyctibius grandis
AATATATCTAAACTATCAAGTAACACTGTAAATTCTCTCTAAGTTACCTTAAGGTCCATGCAGCTCAGCACTTCTGCCACATGAAGTAAAAATGAAATCTCTTAAATCAAAAACACAGTTCACTAACTTTTATGTAAATTTCTTCAACTGAATCAGCCTTAGTTTCTCTTCACCAAGAATATAACTTTGATTACTTTGAGAAAAAAAACTCTGGAAGAATAAAGCTTTCTGCATCTTTCTGATTAAATTATTATATTCCAGTGATTTGCTGGTATACATAAAAGACAGCAACATAGGACTGGATGGAATTTTCTGCTCTTCAGGTCATATCTCCCTCAACAGTAAGCAATCATACAATAGACATTTCATTTAGAAGGGATTCCTAGAGCATCTACTTTACACACTCCTATAGGCAACAGCACAAAACACTGCAATAGCATGGAGTATATGCAATATAAATATGGTACAATAAACAAAGCTGATGACACCTAAATAATGAAAAGTAATTTACTATAATGAAAATATACGTTTTTGCTATACTGAGTACTGGAAGTATCTCAAATACGTCTTTGCTAATTTGTATAATATTCGTAATTCAGCAAAAGCATCTGCAGTAAGTCAGCAATTCCAGTGCGATCTGCTGTTTGACAGTGAGTTCAGCCCCACAGACATCATAGAAACTGCTCTGGAAAACAAAGCATCAGTTATCTCAGAATATATTTCCTATCAAAGTGTATCTATCAAGTCTATCATATTTTCGTAGTTAATTCTGATTGCTGACTGGAGCTTAAAATACCTTTTCATTACATAATGTGGCGCATACCTTAGCACTCCTGCCCCCAAAAAACGCTAGTAATGTTTGAAGATCTGTCTACAGAACAATCAAAAACCAGCATCTCCTGAATAGTGTTTTTACTCTCTCTTAGGTGTTCAGCAGACAAAATTAAATTAAAAAATGCTTTTTAAAGTTTCAACCTTGTGATCACTGTAGTATGGATCAAAATCTTCCAGGGGTTCCCCAATGAGCTCCACAGGAAGATCCCCATACAGAGATGGTAGTTTTTTGTAGGTTTTCAGATCAAGCTGAGGAGTAACTTTCTCTTCTTCAACTCCTTGGTTCTTATTCTCCCCGTTAACTTTGGCTTGCGGCTTCTTTTTCTTAGCAATTCTTTCCTCAATTGCTGCCAAGGACTCAGGGGTGAAACGTCGAAAGCTGTTAGTTTCTGATGGCCAAAACAAGGGATCCATTTTTCCTTCTATATGTTTGTTTCCAGTGCTAGAAGTAACTTAAAAGAGAAAGCTATTGACAATTAGAAAATAACAGAAATAATACATAAGTTAAAACTAATACCCATTAGATAAATTACTTCCTTCTGTGAAACCCTGTATGAATATAGAGGAGAGGAGAGGAGAGGAGAGGAGAGGAGAGGAGAGGAGAGGAGAAGAGAAGAGAAGAGAAGAGAAGAGAAGAGAAGAGAAGAGAAGAGAAGAGAAGAGAAGAGAAGAGAACTATTTCAGTTGGAAGGGACCCACAACAATCATCTAGTCCAACTGCCTGATCAATTCAGGGCTGGCCAAAAGTTAAAGCATGTTGTTAAGGGCACTGTCCAAATGCCTTTTAGACACTGACAGGCTTGGGGCATTGACCACCTCTATAGGAATCTTGTTCAAGTGTTTGACCACCCTCTTGGTGAAGAAATGCTTCCTAGTGTCCCATCTAAACCTCCCCTGGCACAGCTTTGAGCCATTCCCACACGTTCTATCACTGCATACCAGGGAGAAGAGCTCAGCACCTCCCTCTCCACTTCCCTTCCTCAGGAAGCTGTAGAGAGCAATGAGGTCCCCCCTCAGCCTCCTTTTCTCCAAACTAGACAAGCCCAAAGTCCTTAGCTGCTCCTTCTAGCCCTTTCACCAGCTTTGTTGCCCTCCTCTGGATGCATTCAAGGACCTTCACATCCTTCTTAAATTGTGGGGCCCAGAACAGCTCACAGTAGTCAAGGTGAGGCCGCACCAATGCTGAATGCAGCGGGATAATCACCTCTTTTGACTGGCTGGTTATACTGTGTTTGATGCCCCCCAGGATATAAAGCAAAACCAACTAAAAGCACATTCATTTAGAAGAAAGGGTAATGTAAAACAAAAAAATGAAAAATGTTAAACAAAACAGATGTCTTCTCATAAGACATCTGTTGAAATTAATTTACCTCGACATGACAACACAAGCGTACAGAAGGTATGATGCATCACACTAAAAAGCGTAGCGTGCTGCTCGATATTATTTCACTCTTTGCTGACGATGAGCCCTGCATACTTTCACACCAAGACTTGGTAATTAAGAATCATTTAGTACACAGTTCTCAAAAAATTACAGTAACACCAGTGGCAGAACTGGGATAACTGCTATGCTTAATTCTGCTTGTGACCACCCCTGTTCTATGTGCTTAGAAAAGCCAGGGACCTGCACTTTCTCAAAACAAACCTCACTAGGAGGTGATTTGACCACTGATCAACCCTCATGAAGCTCCATACCCACTGACTGTTATGCAGAATTTAAACAATCTGAAGATACCATGAAGGACTACTACAAACCAAATAATGAAGTAAATCTGGTATTGCCCTCCTCACAACCGCACGTCAATAGGAAGATTAAGTCTCTCCTATAATTTTGCAGGTGCCTCAATGCTTTGTGGCGCTGCACTAGTGCCTGCTGTTTCTGGAGATTGTGGTTATGTCTATTCGTTTAATAACTACTCTTTTCCACACATCAGAGGGAACAAATTTAATTACTATTAACTACTCGGATTTTGATCCAAGTCATTTACTTGTTTATGCATGCTGACAGGTATGGGTCTATTCTGCCTCCCATACCAGCCTGGGAAAAGGTAAATATGATGAAGCAGCTTCACCTTCTCATGTATTCACAAATTCTTCTGTGGATTAGCAGAGTACTTTCAATAATTTATTTTCCATTATTCTGCTTGAGTTTAAATCACCGACAAAGGGGAAGGGTGGCAAGGCAATGAGAAGCACTGAAGTGACGTAAAGCAAAGCACTGTAAGTATTCAGCTGCTAATGACTTCTGGCCCCAATTTACCACATTACTTGTAGATGAGAGCAATTTACTTGACTGCAGTTCTCAACCACAAAAGATGAAGAAAATTTTGACCCATTACAGAACAACTTGCCCTTTGTGACTCATGTCAAAACAAATTGCACCCATCTAATACACCCTTTTGGTCACCAATGAGTCTTTAAAACACTCCACATTTTTCATTGCCTAAAGTACAGCCATGCTACTTCAGTTCTGTGAGCTCACATGTGGACCATGATAGAGAATCAATACACCCTTGTAATTGTAGTGCTCTTCTTTAAATGCATAGATATATTTCTTTTAAAAGAAAATGCAACTGCCTGGAGCCAGAATGACTGTGCAATGATTTTGTTTTGGTTTAGGTGATTTTGCGGCTTTTTTTTTTCCTTCTCTGGGACTTTACAAGCAAGTTCAGATCTGATCAGTGACCACAACTCAGAGATCAAAATTTACCATGGTAACAAATTGAAAGTATATAATCAAAGAACTGTTACTTTGCAAAACCACACAGACCTATGTCCAATTGAAAGCTCAAAAGATAAAGTGAAAATCAACACGCTTTTTTTTTCAATTTTTAATAATTCTGAGAAGATTAATTTTATCTTCAAAGCAGTTTGAAGTACAACAGAGAGACTGAGCTTTTAGGTAACTACATTGACTGTAGTAAATGAAGCAAAGAAAATGGTTTTAGTCAATATAAACATTGTTTTAGTATTAAGGATTTGGGAACTGAATTTTCAGAAGAATGAAGGCTGAGTCTGTCAAAAGCAGTGATCAAGAGCAAAAAACACCTACACATCCCCTTCAGTGTAGTGACTGGAAGTCATGATTGGACAAACATTCATGGACAAGGCGAGAGGATTTCTTCAGAAGACCTGTACCAGCCATGTACTTGGGCTCACATGGAACAACAGACTTTTTGGCCTTTCATCAACTGCCCAGTATTTATAGACTGCGACTTAGGCTAGGAAAAAGGAAGCTAAGAAGATGTGACTGAAAAAAATCCTTGTGATACAGGTGACTAAAAAATTTTGAAAAGACAGAGTGACTACTCAAAATTCCTGAAGCTCAGCTAAACTCAGCCACCTCATCATATGCTGTTGAACTAGATGAATTTTTAAGTCAAGACACTGAGGTAAAGTGTTACCCTTAGAAATAATTTCAGTGTTTGCATTGGATAGAAAAGTCTCTCTAGCAAACGAATCTGGGAGGGAAGCTACAGAACAAGTGTTCTCAGAAGTAAGGTAAAGCACTACTGAGGGGGATTTCTTGTAGAACCTGGAAGAAGAAACTTGGGTGTGTAAGTAAAAGTTAGTGTGGGGAAATCGTAACAATACACTACCTAAAGAATGCTGCTGAAGGCAAATACAAGGCTAGAGTCCAGATCTGTTAATTTCCAGTACAGGATATGTAAGAAATTTCCATTTAAATTAAACTAAGAATTGCAAATCCTACAACATGTTTTGATACTTCTGGTCGTATAGTAGAGAGTGGTCCATCAGTAACAGATATAAATGCACTGGTGGGACCTTCAGTTACTAAAGGACCACTCTCTACAGGATCAGCGATATAAAAATATGATGTCTTCAAATTCACCTTTTTTTTAATTAAAAAGGGAATTACTTATTTTTCTCATCTTAGGATGAGCTGAATTCAATGTATATAGCTAGCCACGGTTTTAGGTTATTCTAACTGGCTTAAGACTGACTTTGTGTGCTGTGGAAATGACACAGAACCTTTTTATGTCAAACCCCAAGGAACTCCACATATACTGATGAAATTTATCGAACAAATGATCTGCAAAGTATTAGAAAGAGATGAACAACAACTCATGAAATGAAATGGACACATGGGCACTACTATAGTACAATTATCTATAAAAATTTCTTGAGAGAAAAGTTATCCTTTAGGTCAATTTTTTCTAGAATAGCAAAGTACTGCCAAAAATGAGTCTATTAATACAATGTTTCACATACACAAATTACAGAATGCTCACTGGGGTAATGACTAATCACTAGGGATAACAACTAACAGATTTAGACTTTTAGAATGAAAAACAAAATACAAATTCAAGCCCTACATGAAACTCCTTCATTTGGTTGCATTTATGTGAATTTCAGAACTCCTTTCAGCTCCCTAAAAGCACATAGAGTTCCTTTTATACGCAGCAAGGTAACAGCAATCAAACTATTGACCATAAGATATTCAATGGTCCACAAGAGAGGAATTTGAACTAACAGAACTGCTCAGCAAAACACTATCAAAGTCAGTAAGGGGCATTTTTTAAGAAGGAGTTTCCAAAGTATAAGATAGGAAAACTAGTAGGAACATAAGCAGAAAAATGTCCTTATTTGTGTTTCAATCTAGTTCTAGCACATATTACAACCAATTCTGAGTCTCAAATTATTTCTATTCGCTCCCTTGTCAATAGTCACCCACTGAATATTTCATGTGAGCACCTGGACCTGAAAAAATAAAGGGTAAACTATCTGTTCAGTTTGGTTTTAGAATGCATTTGGTAGAATCTTTCACATAGGAATAAAGAATAAAAATGTGTCCCGTGGTAGGATTTTGTTTGAAAGCACAAAATTAAATAGCTATCTGCTCAACATAGAATCACAGAATCACAGAATGTTAGGGATTGGAAGGGACCTCGAAAGATCATCTAGTCCAATCTCCCTGCCGGAGCAGGATTGCCTAGACCATATCACACAGGAACGCGTCCAGGCGGGTTTTGAATGTCTCCAGAGAAGGAGACTCCACAACCTCTCTGGGCAGCCTGTTCCAGTGTTCGGTCACCCTCACCGTAAAGAAGTTTTTCCTCATATTATGTGGAACCTCCTGTGTTCCAGCTTGCACCCATTGCCCCTTGTCCTGTCAAGGGATGTCACTGAGAAGAGCCTGGCTCCATCCTCATGACACTTGCCCTTTACATATTTATAAACATTAATGACGTCACCCCTCAGTCTCCTCTTCTCTAAGCTAAAGAGACCCAGCTCCCTCAGCCTCTCCTCAGAAGGGAGATGTTCCACTCCCTTAATCATCTTCGTGGCTCTGCGCTGGACTCTCTCTAGCAGTTCCCTGTCCTTCTTGAACTGAGGGGCCCAGAACTGGACACAATATTCCAGATGCGGCCTCACCAGGGCAGAGTAGAGGGGGAGGAGAACCTCTCTCGACCTGCTGACCACACCCCTTCTAATACACCCCAGGATGCCATTGGCCTTCTTGGCCACAAGGGCACACTGCTGGCTCATGGTCATCCTGTTGTCCACTAGGACCCCCAGGTCCCTTTCCCCTATGCTGCTCTCCAACAGCTCTGTCCCCAACTTGTACTGGTACATGGGGTTGTTCTTGCCCAGATGCAGGACTCTACACTTGCCCTTGTTATATTTCATTAAATTTCTCCCCGCCCAACTCTCCAGCCTGTCCAGGTCTCTCTGAATGGCTGCGCAGCCTTCCATTGTGTCAGCCACTCCTCCCAGTTTTGTGTCATCAGTGAACTTGCTGACAGTGCACTCTAATCCCTCATCCAAGTCATTAATGAATATATTGAGTAGTACTGGTCCCAGTACCGACCCTTGAGGGACTCTGCTAGACACAGGCCTCCAACTGGACTCTGTCCCATTGACCACCACTCTCTGGCTTCTTTCCTTCAGCCAGTTCACAATCCACCTCACTACCCGATCATCCAGACCACACTTCCTCAGTTTAGCTGCGAGGATGCTGTGGGAGACCGTGTCAAACGCTTTACTGAAATCGAGATAGACCACATCCACAGCTTTACCATCATCTATCCACCGGGTTACGTCCTCATAAAAGGCTATCAAGTTGGTTAAGCATGACTTCCCCTTGGTGAAGCCATGCTGAGTGCCCCTAAAGATCCCCCTATCCTTGATGTGCCTAGAGACAGCACCAAGGACAAGTTGTTCCATCACCTTTCTGGGGATGGAGGTGAGGCTGACCGGTCTATAGTTACCCGGGTCCTCCTTCTTGCCCTTTTTGAAGACTGGAGTGACATTCGCTTTTCTCCAGTCCTCAGGCACCTCTCCCGTTGCCCACGACTTAGCAAAGATGATGGAGAGTGGCCTAGCAATGACTTCCGCCAGCTCCCTCAGCACCCGCGGGTGCATCCCATCAGGGCCCATGGATTTATGGACGTCCAGATTGCTTAATTGGTCCCTGACCCAGCCCTCATCTACCAAGACAGATTCCTCCTCTATCCTGACTTCTTCTGGGGCCTCAGGGGTCCGGGGCTCCTCAGGACAGCCTCCAGCAGTATAGACAGAGGCAAAGAAGGCATTCAGTAACTCCGCCTTCTTTTTATCCTCTGTCTCCAGGGCCCTCACCTCATTCATCAGTGGGCCTACATTGCCTCTAGTGTTGGCTTTACCTGCAATGTATTTGAAGAAGCCCTTTCTGTTGTCCTTGACCTCTCTTGCAAGGTTTAGTTCCAAGGAGGCCTTACCTTTCCTAGTTGCCTCCCTACATCCTCTGACAACAGACTTATATTCCTCCCAAGTGGCCAGCCCCTCCTTCCATGATCTGTACACCCTCTTCTTCCACTTGAGTTTGCCCAGCAGTTCCCTGTTCAACCATGCAGGTCTCCTGGTACCCTTCCTTGAATTCCTACCTGCTGGGATGCTCTGATCTTGAGCTCGGAAGAAGCAGTTCTTGAATGCTAACCAACTATCTTGGGCCCCCTTACCTTCTAGTACCCTGTCCCATGGGATTTCCCCTAGCAATTGCTTGAAAAGGCCAAAGTTGGCCCTCCTGAAGTCCAGGGTTGTGATTCTGCTAGCTATTCTGTTCCTGCCACATGAGATCCTGAACTCTACCATCTCATGGTCGCTACAACCAAGGCTGCCCTCAACCTTCACCTCTTCAACCAGACCCTCCTTGTTAGTAAGGATAAGATCCAGCAGCGCTCCTCTCCTAGTTGGCTCATCCACCATTTGCATCAGAAAGTTATCATCAATGCACTGGGGGAACCTCCTGGACTGAGGATGGCTGGCTGAGTAGGCCTCCCAGCAAATATCAGGGTAGTTGAAATCCCCCACAACAACCAGACCCTGTAATTGCGAGACTGCTCTCAGCTGCCTGTAGAAGGCCTCATCACCCTCCTCATCCTGATCCGGTGGCCTGTAATAGACACCCACAACAGTATCACCCCTGCCAGCCTGCCCCTTAATTCACACCCACAAACTCTCAACTCGCTCCTGATCCGCCCCTGGACAGAACTCAATACATTCTAGCTGCTCACTCACATAAAGAGCAACTCCACCACCTCTCCTTAGCGGCCTGTCTTTCCTGAACAGGACATAGCCATCCATGACCACATTCCAGTCATGCGAGGCATCCCACCAAGTCTCTGTGATTGCCACTAGATCATAGCCCCCCGACCAAACACGGATTTCCAACTCCTCCTGTTTATTCCCCATGCTGCGCGCATTGGTGTACAGGCATTTCAGGGAGCGAGCTGAGCACACCGATTTCACCCCAGGGGGATGGGAGGCCTCCTGGTCTACCTCAACACTAGAGCGTTGCCCCAGTGGTGCAAGCCCAGCTACTACCCCATCCCCCTTCGAATCTAGTTTAAAGCTCTCCAAACGAGCCCTGCTAATTCCTGTCCCAGAACCCTTTTGCCCCTACGACATAAACCTTTCCCATGTATCACTGTCACGCCTGGTGTCTTATAAAACCAGCCATTTTCAAAGAACCCAAAGCCCTGCCTGTAGCACCAGTCTCGTAGCCAGGCATTAATAGAGAGAATCCTACTATTCCATCCCACGTCATCACCTGAAAATGGAAGGAGGGAGGAGAAAACGACTTGTGCCCCAGACTCTTTCACCAACCCTCCTAGGGCCTTGTAGTCTTTCTACATCCCCCTCAGACTACGGGATGCAGCTTCTTCCCCACCTGTCTGGAAGATCAGCAGGGGGTGGTAGTCTGTGGCCTTCACCAGGTTGGGGAGTTGCCTGGTGATATCCCTGATTCGGGCTCCAGGCAGGCTGCAGACCTCCCTGTGATGGGGGTCAGCTCTGCATATTGGGCCCTCAGTTCCCTTTAGGAAGGAGTCTCCAACCACTAAAACTCTTCTCTTCTTCCTTGTGGAGGAGGTAGCTATACGCCTGTCAGGTTTTTCTGACTGTGGTGGGACCTCTGATATAGGTTGCCATCTCCACCACTCTTCTTGACCACCATAGGTCAAGAAGTATCTTAAAATGAATAAATAAAAAAAAAGAATAAAACATGTAGCAATACTTACCAGGAGATTCACCACCATAGGACTGGAATTATTAAAACGTATGCTCTAGTCAGAGCCCTGTTTCTTTTTCAGTACTTATCCACAGTATTTCCAAAAAGCTTGTTTTGACCAATCTGTGTATTTGTCAAAACTCATTTTTAGTGGGCATTTGGAAAATCAACTTTTAATAAATCTGATATACAGTTCAGACAATGATAATAACAAAACAACCAGAACCAGATATTTCCAAGTAGTTCACGAAGGAATACTTAACCACACTGAAGTACATACATCACCTACAATTTTGCTTCATGGAACGAGATGGCCTTTATATCTATATCAACAAAATCAGTAGCCTTTTTAGTACCTTAAAAATAGATGAATTTATATTAACACATAAGCCAGATATACAGAAACACTACGATGTTATGGTTGGATACAGTCTGTTGATAAAGACATCTTCGTTGAGGTCCTGCATGTGAACAAGGCATCTTAACTCCCATTAGTCAGTGGATATCTAGTGGTACGTATAGTCAATCAATCAATCAAGGTGTTTGAGATATTGAAATGATCAAAGGGAGACAGCTACTTTAAAATCACCTAAAACTCCAGTGACAACGTTAACTAAATCTCCACTGACTGTAATGGGAGATTAAACACCTAGGTCACAGCCAGCCAGCTGCATTTAGACACCTAAATATAGGTATCAATCTTGCATTGAATCATTCCATAGCTGCCAAAACTTTCCTTGCTGTTAACCAGAGACCTCTTAACACTATGGACTCACCTTCCTATATGAGCCACAAGAGCAGAACTGGATGTCAGCAAAACCAATGGTCTGCATTAGCTATTTCAGATTCCAAACTTCACATTCAATCATCAGTCCACCACATACAACAGGAAACACCATTGTGAAAACTCTGAATATTATAGGCATTTCCAAGTTCATCATCACCATGGATGCACTAGACATGTATACTGTAATGAATGCCCATTATTAAAAATAATAACTTATATTCCACAAAAAAAATACTAAAAAAGGAACCAAAACACTATTTTATATGTAGCTTAAATATTTTTCTATCAGATGAACCACTGTTCAACTGTTCATCTGGAACAAGAAAAATGAGAAAGCAGCTCACAGCAATGCCTTATGAAACAGGCTAGGAATTCTCTCTTTTCTGTCTTGTACAGTACCTTGCAAAGAGCTACTGGTATCACCTACTCAGTTTCAATAAAGAGAAAACACTTCTGATCTCTGTCACCATTTTCTTCTATTTAACCACCAATAATTATCATCAGATTTAGTAGATTTCAGTCCTTTGTAAAATCAAACTTGGACATTTTATTGGACTACTGCTGTTTCGAAAATACATGGACATTCCTTCCACCCAGCGCTTTGTCCTGTACTCTCTGCTTCCCACTCCCCCCCCCCGCCCCCCCCTCAACAAACCCTTTGTGTTTGGATAAATATCTACCAGTAAGTTTCTTTGTTTGCTTATTTAACAGATGTAATATAAAAAGTTATTCACAATATCAATATAATGCAATAAAATCTATTCATTCATTACCTCCAAAATCAGAAAAGATTGCAACAGGCTAGACTGTGCATGACTTAAACATCCTGAAAAAATCACCTACCAGCATTTTTGTGAGAAAAACAGTCCAGATTTGTGCAGGTAAAGAAATTCCACTATCTCAAGATAAGTACAGCTCAGATTAGATATTACTAAAGCCAATTTGAGGACTACTGTGCATAAGCCAATATAACAAACCAACAAGACAAAAAGTAGTCAGTAATTAATATGAGAAATATATTAATGTTTGGTAAAATGTTATACTGCCACATGTAAACTAAAGGAAGAGCTGCATGTTTACAGCAATATAGCAGTTCTACATTAAAGGCACATTTTCTTATGTACATGCTACCTGTACCTAAAACAAAACTACATCTAAGACTTAAAAACATGTGTCCACATATTTTTTTATGTTATACACACACTTGTACACATACATCCCTGAATATACTGATCAAACATACATAGATTTAAATTAAGAAAATTAGCAGTTGAGATTTCTCATAGTGTACAGATATTTAGCAAAAAAAAAATACTTACAACATCCCCTTCAAAATAAAAAACTTTCACACTGATTTCTTAAGCTAATTTTGACTCGCTTGTATCTTCAAAGAGACAGAAAGTCTTCATTTTCTCCCCTTCACCATTCTGTTCAAAAGAATATCCTAACTACCCAGATAGCTCCCATGCAGAAAGTTTTCTTTTGTACTGGGATACCTGGAGGAGGGATGCAGGGAGGAGCTTGGTTGTTCTCCCGACAGCAATAAACGAAATTCTGTGATCTCACTGGGAACACTGTAAAAAAGGAAAAAGTGGGTGGGTGATACCTTTGAAGAATAATCACCTAAATATAAATCAATTATTTTCTTTCTGCTGAAATCATAGTTACATTTATTAAAAGCAAAGAGGTTTTTTGTTCAATTGGAAATATATATGTAAAAACTATGAAGGCAAAAGCTGTCCTGCTTCACATTTCATTCTGAGGTTTTAGCCAGATGAACTTTCCAGCATACATTAAATATTGGCACAAATTACGCCCTTCATTAAAAGCTTTTGGTTAGAAACTCAAGTTACATGTTTTTCATTCCTTAATTTCTATTTTTTATTATTCCCAGGCTATGATGTATGTTCACTGTACCTTATAAAGACAAAATCTCAAAGTCAAATGTACTATCTCATATATAAAAGATCAGAGCCCAAAATACCTTCAATATCCCATTATGCCAAAACTTCTGTTAAAACAACTTTGTTTGAGCAAAATAAAAACCAGAACATTTATTCTCATATCACTTATATTTATTGAAATAAAAGTTATGCATAAAGCCTGCTAGCAACAGGTATTGCATAGTAACAGGTATAAATTAACAGTAAGCCGTATTGCTAAGTACAGTTATTTCTCTTACAGTTACACCAACAGAATCCATTACTGTCTAAAAATTATTTTACTCTTCATTGGGTAGATTCTAAATCTTTCCTGTCGTCTTTCCTGAAGATAAGAGAGTTACTATGGGTTTTGCTGGAAGAATTCTACCGAAGGAACTACGCTGTCCTTAAAAGCCAGGCAGCCCTAATGCATGCAAACAGAAAAACAATTGTGATCAAACACTTTCCTTGATAGGTATCATCAGCAAAGGAAACAACTAAAGATGGTTTTAAAGAAATAAAGACGCTAAGTGTTCTGTGAGGCAAGAAACAATAAGCCATTTTAAGTTCCAGTGTAAGCTATTTTTCCAGAAAGCAATAGTGTGTTCTTGAGACAAGTTCAGTTAAGAGAGCAGAATTTTAAAGATCAGTAAAGCATCATTCTATAATGGCACTGTATCTGCTACGGTCAAAAGCAGCCACATTTATAATGCTGTAGCAGCTAGTATCACTACATACAAAAAAGATCCTTACCTGGACATATTTCTTCTGCTGTATCTTCTTCATCAATCTGTCTCTGTGAAAAATGGGGGACAGGGAGTAAATATAGAACTCAAAGGAGCGAAAGGAGTTGCACTCCTGCCCTTTTTACATGCTGTAACGTCTACAATCAGAAGAGAGGAAGGCACGGGAAACAACAAGATTTTTGTCTGATGCTGTTAGAAGCAAGCTTTAGGACTTGCAGCTAACAGCAAAACATTTAGACAAGTAACTTTTCTTGTGTTACTGTGTAAAATTTACTTTCTCCTTTTAGGAAGGTAGTTTCTTAAGGAGGGGGGAGGGGGCAGAAAACTAGCTTCATTGTAAGAACATTGTTTTCTTCCCAGTTTCATTCATCATAATGTATAATGCTTTCAGTATAATTTAAAAAGAAAAGAAAAAAAACCCTGAAGTTTAAAAAAAAAAGATAATGTTCATTATAGGAATTACTAACTCTGTTATTAGTCATCATGCTCTTGACATGGATCTGTCTTTTCCATTAACTGCAAAGTATAGCACTCTTCTTTTTCCTTTTTATTGCCAAAGCACAAGAAAAATATTTTTTCTTGCTAGCATTAGTACATCACCATTAGTCTAATGACTAAGAGTGTGCAGATGTCAAGACCTGAAAAAACAGATTTTTTCATAATTAAATGTATCTATCTTGTGGCTGCGCCATAACTCTAAACACTAGATGCTGCTTTAAATTGCTGATCAGATAAGTACGGTCATTAAAGATATCAAGGCATTTGACGGTTCATGCACATTGCATCACCCTCTTATCCTCAAATTCTATCCAGCTGCCTCCTCTGCTAGCTTCAATCTACTGAGAAATACTCTGTGATACGATCCTAGGAATCTGTCTCTCTTACATTCAGCGGGGTAATAGACACACAATGCATGCCTCTGTCTTAGAGGGAGCAGGGTTCATACAAGGTTTCTCTCCCTATTTTTCCGATTTCTAGGAATGAGACTGCTGTTTAAGTTCCTAACTTAAATTCAGCACGATTTCCCTCCTTCACCTGTCTTATTGGGACCTTCCCTCAATAACTCACTGACTATAGTAGGGGACCCCCTACTATACATGAGAAGTCTGAAATTTAGATCGTTGAAAACCTAATCCTTCTCACTACATCCCCCTTTAAGAAACATCTGTGTCTTTAAGATACTATGTTATAATCAGCTAAAATTACAAGATGGACACAAGATACCACATGGATACAAGAGGGAATGGAACTTACATTTCAAACAAAAAAGTCACTATCGTCGACTGATATATCTGTAAGTCTAATTCTGAAATTTGTATACTGACCTATTCAATAGCCTCTCTATTCATTAATCACACAACACCCATGCACAGAAAGTTTGAGTAAAAAAGTGTTTTACAGAAAGAAAACAAACACATTTATCAAAAATTCAATGGAAAAATCAACATCACTTTACTTACACAATAAAAACATGTAGTAACTTCAACCATAACAGCTGAAAGAAAAATTACTTGAGCTTGACAAAGACATTCGATATTTTCAAGAAATGGATCCTGCAAAATAAAGTCATACAACACATAACTACATTGTGACATCCACTGACGAAGAACTCTGTTGAATTTGATGTAGAGTATCTTTTGACTGTTTTAATTTAGGTTAAGATTCTCACAGAGACAAATCACAACTGGTAATTATGGAGCTCATTGCACCTTCTAGTTATGGTTCACTGGCCAGTATCTGACACCGACAAATATGGTGATGCTGATGATTCTCCATTAGAATTAGGAAACACAGACCACTGTTTCACACAGAAAACTCCACAAAACACAGAAAATTCAATTGTGCACATAACAGCAAATAGGTATGAACACAGACATCAAAATACTCTCCTGAAGGCAAAATCTCAATCTCTGGAGAGCGAGGAATGCAAATACTGTCAGATGGAGCACAGGTATGGCATATTTTTAGTTTCTTTAAAGCCAGCAACACCACAGGAACAGGGGATGTATGCATAAACACATATCATAATCCTAGCAAAAAGCTGATATTAACAGAAATCAGCTGTTATTTTTGTCTCCCTACCACATGCAATGAAAAATGTTTTCCAAGTAACTTTAAAAATAAACAGTTCCTCATCATTAATGTAACTATCTGAAATTTGGTAAATCTGAATATCATGACAGACAGAATTTCTCAATAGAAAATGCTACTTTTTCTACATTAAGAATCTGATGTTCTCTTAAGCCCTCCAACCTGCCCACTGCCCTGGAGCAACAGCACTACATACAAATTTTCAGAGTGTGATCCACATGGTTTCCTGGCCTCTGCTCAAAAAAGAATTATCACTGATCAGCGCCTGGGAAAGTTTTCCTGCTTTTGGTGCAATGGCTCTTCATCTGACCTTTTGTGGGACAGCCACAAGACAGCAACATGGAACACACAGAGGTAATTGCACAAATATAGTCCCCTGATGACTTCATTTGTCAAGGCACTGATGCCGAATAGAACAAAACACTAAGTACACTTCCCATTCTGTGTATAGATCTTTAGAGTCTTTTGGGGAAACATGCTTGTGTGTTTAAAAGGAAGACAAGCCAATCAAAACCATCTGAGTTAGGTCTTTCAGGTAAATATCTTTGAAAAATGTGGTACAGGATAAAACAGCAAATTCAGCGGTGGTTTCCATCGTACTCAATGGTTCAAATAAGAAGCAGAGACCTGACTTGATCACATCGTAAGGACTTAGAGATGAATCAGAACTTTAATACTGGATGGCTCTTCAATCCAACAAACAAAAGCTGAAAGCTGGAACTAGTCAAATGTGGACCAAAGAAAGGGCACACCTATTTAACAGGATGGACAACTAAGTACCAAAACAACTTGGGAACACTTGTGGCCTTCTCCAATACTCAAAATCATTAGCATTTGATTAGATTAGTTCTTCATTTTCTAATCCCCACCTAGCTTTATATACATACGTACACAGTTTGAGAACTGATAGCAGATTTTCATATTATAATATTTCTTTATAACACGTATTTGGAGCAGTAGAACAGTTATTAACCCTGATGCTTACAGCTCATAAATGATATTTCTTACTAGTTTATGTAATGGAGGCAGTTCATTGCTCAGCAATAAAATTTCATACTCCTTGGTAATTCAAGCATTTCATTGAATACACTTGCAATTAAAATTATTTGCAGAGATTTCTGTTTACTACAGCTGCAGCTTCAGAGAATTTGCGATCCTCCCTTCTGCCTGTAACCTAAACTGGCAGACAGGGAGAGAGACATGCCCACAAGTTGGGAAATACTGTAAGCTCTGACATATCACATTAAGAGCTCTCTCTAAATAATGCACACACATTTATTACGATGCAAACTCAAATGCATCCATCACGGGCTGAATTAATTCAGCTGCTGGCCCGAAGCTTCAGGATTCTCCCTAATTTCAAGATCTAGATGAGATTCCAGGCATGTCTCTTACAAAATATCATATCCCCAGAACAAGAGTAATATGGGACAGCAGGCAAAAAGAAAAGTAGCGGGGAAACACATCTTCTTTGCTTTACTTGGCATGCAGAATAACTAAATATTACATATAAAATAAAAACCAAAACCAACACACAGAGAAACTATTATATTATACAAAATATCTAAAGGCATGGGTCTGTCACAGAAAAAATGAGGGGCTCTGGCTAATAAGTATCTCTGAGATAAATTAAAGGTATATCCCAATCCCTCCTAGAAAAGAATTTAGTAGTGAAAAGTACATGATGTATTTATCAAGATAATATTTTATATAATTGCCATTTCCCTTTTTTTCATGCTGCACGATGAAATAAGAAATCACACAGACATGAACTTTGGTATTTGGTAAAGAGCTAATTGGCTTTACGGAATAACAGGAAATGGCTTTTATGGTAAGTACACATTAAATGCATTGTTACACAAAGTAGCTTTCTGCTTAATGACTGAATGTCTGAAAATTAGCTCAGTGCCTGAAGTTCAAGTTATTACTTCTGTTTCTTCTTAGTATTCTGAAAAACAGTATTAGTATTTTTGAAGCGTCTTGTATTTCTCAAAAGTAAGATGCTAAGAGCATGCAGAATGTTGCTCCTACAATCTCTGAAAGATTTTCAGCATTTCTGATGCAATCTTGATAACACAGTTTATCCTTGAAGCCTCACCTTTTATTGCATGGCTCCAAACACAACCATGAAATGACAAATGCAAGATCCCTAGCAAAGATTGAGCCATTTGGTTTCAAACTTATTTCTTACCGTAGCTCCCTGTAAGATTAAAATCTAAATGTCAACATGTCAAGAATGCAACTCGTAAAATTATATAATGCCAAACAGCTTCACAAATTAAAACCAAACAAACCATATACGCTAGTGAACTAGAATACAGTATCTAGTAGTTAGGTTAATGTGAGAAAGCAAATTTTAAAAAGTTAATGCTGAAATAATAATTTATCTCCTTTCTCCAAAGCCTCCTGGATTTCAGCTCTGTCTGTTTCTCCTCTCTACCTAGCTGGGGTATCTGATTTATCAAAATCGCTTGAAAATTTAGTTTCTTTCTTTCCTTCCAGTTGCCATCACACTGGTTTCATATGTCCTACTTACAACAAATGGCAGTCATTAAAAATGTATACGTAGTCACTGTTTTGCTACCGTATCTGCAGGGTCCCTTGCTCATATGTTGCCCATTTGTGATAGATGCTCAGATGTGCCAATTGCCTTAGTGACTCAAGGAACTCTCTCTCAATCCTCTGTGCCAATGGAGAAACTAACGCCTCATCCAGCAGTCAAAAATGGAGCAACTGTAAACTCATTTGCATTATTTTTCATTAGATTTCTACAAATATTCCCTCATTGTAAATAGTGCAAGAAAAATACTGCAGAAAGTCTGGGGATCTGCCTGACTATTGTCTAAAATCACAGTTTTATTCCAGGTGATATTCTGTAACTTTTCAGGGCTTACTGCAGCAGCACGAGGTGCAGTTACAGACACATCACTTCCAGAGAACCACAGCAAAGACTGTACTCATTGTACATTGTTCTGTGAATATATTTTTGTGGCTTTCACAGCAGATTTTGGACGTGAGGGAGTCTAAGGGTTGCATTACTTTAATGTTTTGCTTATGCAGACACATACAATATGATATCCCAGGAAAATTTAGTCACACAATAAAATTAAATAGGATTTAAGATCACTAAACTTCACATCCCGTAAAATACAGACTAAATACAGTAATTTCAAACAGTTACATCTGAGTCATGCCCATAAATTATATACAGGCCACAATACTTTTGGTTTCAAGCTATGTAGAACCTACCATGTCCTTTGGGGATTTTCTTCAGTGATTAGCTGGTCTTAAAATGCATGTCATCTTCCTGTCTTGAATTGATGTAGCTCTTAGCCCAACTACAGAACTTATCAGAGCTTTTCCTGAAGGATTAGAGGCCTTTGTTTATGAAAAACATTTTCTACTTGTACTTGTGTAATCACATTTTTAAAAATGGGGTTGGAAGTGATGTCCTAAAGCCAACTAGTTCAGGCTTTAGCCCAAAACAGCATCAACTCTACTGATATAATCCCTGGAGATATTTGTTTAGTCTCTTGTTACAACAGATGGTGATTCCAAAACCTTCATATGCAACATATTCTAGTGCTTCACTATTCTCACAGCCAAAAAAGGCTTTTCTTGTGCTTCATTTGAATTTCCTGAACAGCAATCTCAGCCTGTTCCTTCTTGTTTCACTCATCACAGACATGAAGATTAGTTTATTACACTTTTCTTCTTAATCATTTGAAAACTGCTATCAATCATGTCTCCTTTCATCTTCTCTTCCGTAGACAAAATCCACCTGAATTTTACATCATAATTCACAGTTCTCAGGCTCCAAATCATTCTCACAGCATATTTCTAAATCCTTTTAACATTTTCTTTGAATGCTGTGACTGTTAAACCTCACAAAGAGGGAATGGAGCAGCAGACTTAAGAAGCTGGGAAATTCTATAGCATTCTTGAACCTTTTATTATTAAGGAAATATCATCTTTATACTCTTACTACAATGATTATTCACCCAACAAACACTTACATTCCAGGCATTTCCATCCTTACTTCACTTCTTATCTCAACATCCTGGCTTCACTCCTGAGACCTGTTAAGTTCTCCACCACTTCCCTTCTGGCTCAACAGCTGTTTGCTCACTCTAGTGTTCTCTGAAATTCACAATTTAGCCAAAGATGATCAGATTTTCACGGAAATTGAAAGATAATCCCTAGACTCATACATATCTCATGTTCTTTCTCTTCCAAATCCAAAAGCAAACAGCTAACATGATAAACTAGATCATCTTACTACTTCCCTAAAATGACACAAATACGATCAAAGGCTGAAAAGTTTATTGCATAACAAAGGAAATCTTACCTACAAAAATTTTTGTGTAATATTGTCTTTAGTTCAGGCTTGATAAACATACACACAGAAAACAGAAAATTATCACTATTATAAGACTAATATTTTTAGCAGCCCTCAGTAAATATTAACTTTGTTGGACTAGGTGATCTCCAGAGATCCCTTCCAACCACAATGATTCTGTGACACATAGGCATCACTGTACTTTTTTTCTCCTTCAGGTAATGAATTGTTGATCGGAAAGGTTGAAGAAACACTATATTATTTATATTAACAGCAGTGACTATCCACAAATTTGGACACAAAATGTATCTATGTACAAAAAAAGAGGAAAAGCAATTTTTAAGTTGCATAATAATGTAAAAAACAAAGGTTCTCTGTCCATAAACAAATTCAATTTTAAATCAAAGGTACAAAAGATGATGACTGCTGTTGAAGACTCAATATTAGCTTTACTAAATGAATAACCCATTGGTGATTATGGATAATGAAATCATGATTAGGGTTTACAATAAAATATTATTTCATTTTATCAAAGAATAAAACAAAAATAATATAAGAATTTCAAAATCTTAAAGAGAAAACAAGAAATGACTCTAAAGTATGCATGAAAATTATTGTGTTATGAAGAAGTTGTCAACCCCTTAATGGACTAATGCATACTGAAATGTAGTAAGGCACTTTGCTCAGTATTTACTTACAGAGAAAACTTCACGTTGCCTCATTCTTCTCCAGTCCAGAATCTAATAGAATTACGTACTTTATGCATGACAGCATCTGAAGCACTTTGACAATTACCATTAGACTGAAGTCAGTACCTCACCTCAGGCTTTGCCCTGGAGCTCCTCAGGGCCGGCACCCAGCAGCAGCCTTGCCTGAACACCTCAGCCCTGAGCAGAGCCCTCCAGAAGGGAAAAGTAACCTCACCCCGCAGGCCTGGCCTCCTGGAGAAAACATGGACCTTGGGGCACCACGAGGAGGGACGAAGACACCCCGTGAGCAGCAATGCAGGCAGGTGATACCAGACAGTTTTGTAAGAGTAGGCCTCAGAAGAGGCTCTAAAAGGCCTACTCTGTGTAACCTTTAGACAGAATCAACTTTCCTGTCAGTAATTTTCCTTTCAGCTAAAATAACACTACGTTCTGAAGCTAACTACATGTTTTCTAGATAGGGTCTGCTTATGGGACTGATAATAGAGATATAGTCATCAACGATTCTTGCTTGCGCTTAGTCTTAGAGAATCCAAGGTCTCTGTTAAATTCCTTGCTAATTATAAAGAAGGGCCAGAGATAAACAAGACTGTGAACAACAACTTTGTAGTGTCTAAATTAACTTGATTCACAAGCTCTGGCACCAGAGAAGAGATAAATCCAGTAAGAACCAGAGCAGGATCTTCTCCTTGAAGCCACCTGCATGTGTCAACAAGAAGGCCTCAACCACGCTTGCTCAGAATCATAGAATCATAGAATCATAGATGGTTTGGGTTGGAAGGGACCTTAAAGATCATTAGTTCCAATCCCTCTGCCACAGGCAGGGTCACCTTCCACTAGACCAGGTTGCTCAAAGCCCCATCCAACCTGGCCTTGAACACTGCCAGGGAGGGGGCAGCCACAGCTTCTCTGGGCAACCTGTTCCAGTGTCTCACCACCCTCATAGGAGAGAATTTCTTCCTAATATCTGATCTAAATCTACCCTCTTTCAGTTAAAAACTATTCCCCCTCATCCTGTCACTACTTGCCCTTGTAAAAAGTCCCTCTCCAGCTTTCCTGTAGCCCCTTCAGGTACTGGAAGGCTGCTAGAAGGTCTCCCTTGAGCCTTCTCTTCTCCAGGCTGAAGAGCCCCAACTCTCTCAGCCTGTCTTCACAGGAGAGGTGCTCCAGCCCTCTGATCATCTTCGTGGCCTCCTCTGGACTCGCTTCAACAGCTCCATGTCCTTCTCATGTCATGGGCCTCAGAGCTGGACACAGCACTGCAGGTGGGGTCTCACAAGAGCAGAGTAAAGGGGCAGAATCCCCTCCCTCGACCTGCTGGCCACGCTGCTTTTGATGCAGCCCAGGATACAGTTGGCCGAAGCAGGGTCATACAGCAGACAGCATAACTATGGGGGGGTTACGGCCACTAGAGACCCCCAGAGCTCACCCAAGAGCCCTTCCCCAATTTAGTACGCATGTGCAAAGACAATTACATAATGTACTAGCATATGCATAAGTTTCTTGGAATAGGTGGGCTTTTCTTGGAAGTGTATGAATATTCATTTTTCTGTAATGTATATAATGAGCGTGCTTTTGTTCCTAGGTGTGCATGCTAGGAGGAGAGATCCCCAATGCACCCAGCTGCCATAAACCAGTGTCGGCTTTCTAAACTATCATTTGGGTTGGAGAGTTTTCTCGGTTACTGCTTTCTGGTAACACACGCAGAGAGACACAACCCTTCCCGGGGACTGACTGAGTAGAGGCTGCCCTGCGGAGAACATGGCGGAGGGCGGGGCAGGGCGGGAACGCTAGCCCCGCCCCCTCCCGGCCACGCCCCCTCCGGCCGTTCCCCTGGCAACGCCTCGGGCGGTGACGGCCCCCGCCCCACCGCGCTGCGCGGGCTCGAAAGCGGGGAAGGGGCGGGACTTCCGGGCCGGCTCGCCCTCCTCGGAAATGACATCAGAGTGTCAACATGCAAGATGGCGGCGCATCATCGGCAGAACACGGCGGGGCGGCGGAAAGTGCAGGTGAGGGCGCGGCACGGCTCGGTGGGGGCTGCGGGGCGGCGGGGTTCTGGCGCGGCCTGGCCCGGCAGCAGCAGGAGGACGACGGCGGCGGCGAGGCGGAGCGCGTCCCGGGAGAGGGGCGGGGGCGGGGGTGGGGTCAGCGGGCGGGGGCGGCGGGAGGGCGCCGGTACAGGGAGGGCGACCCTCGGGGACGCTGCTGCCCGTCGGGGACGTTGCTGCACCTCGGGGACGCTGCCGCTCGTCCCTGAGGGGCTGAGGCATCGGCTACTTTCAGCTGGGGGAAGGAGAGATTGGGGGTTTCTATGGCAACGCAGTCGCCTTTTTCCCTTTCCCAACAGCAGTGAGGTGAAGGGGAGACACCCCCCGCACCCCTAATGGCGCTTGTCCGCCTCCACTAACGTCCGTGGAGGGGGCGAGTGGCTGCCCTCGGCGCCGCGGCCTGGCCGGCCCAGGGGGCAGAGGTGCTGCTCGCAGCCGAACGGGGTCAGGTTCCCCAGCCCGGAGGAGGCAGAGCTGAACCACCCCGCCCGTCTGCCCTTTCCATCTCTGTCCGGGTTTCTGAAAGGAAGACCGTGGCCTAGTTAGTCTGGTGGGTGTAAGCTTTCTCAGGTCACCTGAGAGGCCATCAGAGCTCGTGGTGTGGGCTCATGTGTAGCTGTGGGTGCACTGTTGTAGCTTTGGTGGAGCCTGGAATTACTGAAATGTGTGTAAAAAGTCAAGACTCTTTAACAGTAAAAGTCATTAAATTGGTTTTATTACAGTCCTCAACTTTTTTTTGTTCTTGTTTGTGATAGTACCAGCTCTTGAAACATTTTTACAGCTTTCACTATGGAAAAGATCTAATGCTTTATCAATGTGCAAAACTGCCTGCCTCTAGCGGCAAGTGCAAATTTCAGCTGTCCACTGTGATCAAAAGAAATATCGATTAAGCCTGAAATAGCATTAGGATCCTTCCAAACAGAGATGGGTTTGGTTTTTGAACACTTCTTTTGCATTTTGTCACACGGAGGAAATGTGCGCTTCTTTATAGCCTTTAGTGTTTTTCATGGTTAAGGTAAGCACTCGATCAATACTGTATATAGAATTCCCGTGCCCCTGCAAAAAAAAGAAAACCCTCTGACATTGTTAAAATACAAAGAATCCAAAATATAATATCCCTTTATTGACTTCGTTGCCTATGCCATAAACAAGTTTTTGCAGGTTGCTTTCCTAAGGAGGGAGATTTTATGATAACTAGATATTTCTTTGATGTAGTCCTATTTCTTTATGAAGTATTATTTCCCGGACAGCAGCATGCATCAGAGTACATTGTTGCCTCTTTTACTACTATATTCATTTTCCAAGCATTACTTAGCTCAAAAGCTTGTATTTACAGGTGGGTTTGTGCTGGTTTATGGTGTATTCTTTTCCGCTTTCATTGTGTTATGTCATTTGTTTCCCTTCATGTACTGTTACACTGATCTGTGTCTCACCCAGTACTCTGTAAGTCTAGATCTGCCGAGAATAACTTTGGTTAGATTATAAGCATGTATAAAGCCTTGAGTAGAAGCTAGGTATTTTCTTGCACTTATTATTTCATGTACTTGATTAGAGACAGGGATTCTAAATGGCTGTTGTAACCATCAGTTGCTGATGGAAAGTTAAAACCACTAATTATTTATTTTGCTTCCCTATGGCTGAACATTTAGAGTGCTGCTACATCAAGCTTTTGAGAGAGTGAGAGAGGGAGAAATTTCTCCCAAACCTGTGAGGCTAGGGGAGGAAGCTTTTTACAAAAAATACCTCTTGGGCATGGTGGAACTTGATTCCTTACGTGGCAGGAGAGCTGGTTGAAGTTTATGGAAATCACAACTATTATTATCTTGGATGCACCTGTTTTACTGGTAAGCAGAACCATCCAAAATAGTCGGGTTTAAGGAGCTTCTGCATATAATTGTATGTTTCTAAGGGTTTAATCAGAATAGATGTTTTAGGCCTCAAAATAAATTCTGTGCATAGAAAAAGGTAAGAAGTTTAATTATTTAAATGTACGTCAGGCATTTGAAATGTCCAATGTCAGGCTATCGGAGTTCCTTGAGCTTAGTAAGTAATGAGGTTGTCTGATTTGGGAAGGGAATGGGGACGCAGAGGTGTGTCAGACACTGGCTGCTCTGTGATGAGAAACAGTTGGCTGTACGCTGTAGCTTTCAGATATATTATTGTGAATTAAGTCAAGGTGAAGCCACTTTTCAGCCGGTCACTTAAAGTCGCTGCCCTTGAGGGGTTGCTTGCGTTGTAACTGCTCTCCCAAACTTGCTGCCTGGCCAGAATAAATTCACCCCCACACTCAAAACCTGTTGACAGAACATGGGAATTTTGCCATAAGTGATTTGGATCAGCATCGTTATTATAAATTTATTGAGAGGATTTTGAGTCTTTTCTGTCTTTATGTCTTGTACAGAATAAGAAGATCTGTTTGCACTTTGTCATATTTATGCAGTAGTACTGAATTATGACAGCAAGTAGAAAGTAGTGAAACAAAAGACCTTTACATTTAGAAAATATTTCAGCTACTGGTTTTGTTAACACTACCATTTATTAAAAGCACACTAGATTTTGTTTGTTGTGACTTACTAGATTTTATATCTATGTTATTTATATATTTTATAGATAATAAATTTATAATTTTTATTTATTTTATCTCTAATACTTAAGCAAACAAATAGCCAACAAGTTGATTCCATTGTAAAAGGATAAAATTAGCTTCTTAATGCCTTCCATTACTTTTATCCTAGGGCCTGGACTGCCTGATAAAAAGTCAAATATCAATATATTTTAATTTAAAAACTTATTTTAAGGAATACATCTGCCCTGCCAAGATACTAAGGCAATAGATTTTTTTTTTTCCTTGGTAGTTGATTCCTGCTTCTCTCAGTTCTTTATGCAAATAATGTCAGATCTTATTGAATCCTTCCAGTGATTTTGAGAAATATCAGTTTTTTAATCACTTACAATAGTGTTTGTGTCTTTGAAATTTTTCTCTGCTTACAGACAAGGAATGAGTGCTGTCAGAGCTTGGCTGTTCACTCTTTCCTCCACCATGATGGTGTGGTGGTGTTTTTAAAAACAGATTCTACCCATCTATTAAGACAAAATCTGTTATAAGATGTAGTGTAACAAGGATACCAAGATTTCAGGTCAGCTGATACACTCGGCCATGGAGGAGACACATCATAGATTCTGTGAGAAATTCACTTGGCCTTATGTGCTGAAATGTATCTGTTGACAGTAGCTTGGTCTCTGGAGCTTTTAGATAGTCATTAAAATGATTAGTTCTGATCCATTTAGGGTGCTGAATCCCATAAATTCTTTATAATGAGGGTCCATCACCTTGTAATGTTTGTGCCCTGCTGCAGTGAAGGATTCTTATTTGTTATGGGAGTTTATAAAAGCTACAGCAGTATAAATGTAAAAGCCCTTGGTCATTATTGAGATATTTCATATCCCACAAATTGTGCCCCTCCCAGACCTTCATGGCAATAAAACAACTGCGATCTATACCCTAGGCAGTATTGGCTTCGTGGTTTGCAACTGACTTTGTGATCAACGCAATGAACAAAGCAGTAACGTGCTCTCAGTCTGCCCTGTTTGAAGGGAATGCCAGTTGGTGCTTAGAGTCACAACTTCCTGGTGACCTTCACAGTCCTCTCTCCAGGCGGAATGCAGCACCTTCTGTGGAGTAATAACGATGTGGATGCTGCAGGTCGGAGCTGAATTTTATCACGGCAATTTCTTCTCGCCCAAAAGCCTGTTGCTTTTACATTGTTTAGATATGTGCGTGTATAAACATACTTAAATATATACTTTACATTTTTGTATTTGTATAGTTACTATATTTACTAATAGTTCTTATATTTCTAAACTCAGTGACACTCAAATTTGAAAAAATAAACAAAAAACCCACTTCCTGACCTTTTTTCCCCAAAATAGTAATATAATGGAGAACCACATGTGGGTTGTCAACAATCTTCCTCTGTTCATCTTTGTGAACTTCTGGGTTTAGTGAGCTTGCCTGCTGTCCACCACTCTTACACAAGTGTCAGGTCTTTTAAATCAAGTTGTTGTTACTTTTATTGATCCGTTTTAAGTTCTGTGTGTTAAGAGAGGGATTTCAACACCCTTTCAACAGATTTTATGGAACCCTTAATTTGTCCCTCTGTGTTAATATATAATTAATGTCTTTGAATACAAGCCTGGATGCTTCTGGTGTTACACCTTTCTAAAAGGTCCCATGTGGTGTACAGCAGATGTCTTGTGAAGTTATTTTTAGTTCAGCCACATACTCTGCGTGTCTTGTTCTAGGTTTTTAATATACAAGGTGTTTATTTCAGTCTGAATGACTGGTTTGCAAGAGTGGACCATTTAACACTTTCTGTTTTGGATGAGAAATTTGTTAATTATTTTCAGTGTAAATAACTGGCAGTTACTAGGATGTCCTTAGGCCTCCAGTGGGAGTTGGAAAGCCCATTTCTGTGCCATAGACATCATTTTCCATTCATATTCTGTTCGTGAAAAGTGATTCGTCATGTCCTTACCTAACTGCTCAAATAGCAGTTTTCATTTGAACTGTTGGTGTGGTGTCCAATAAATTTGCTGACCACAACATAACTTTCATCTTAATTTTCTCCTCTTGTGCTTTTAATATTAGAAATAAAAAAAAAAAAAAGAATTTTAAGGAGCACGTGCTTAATTTGGTTTAGAATCACCTTTATAATTGAAAAATGTCCGTCACAGTTTCTTCCCACGACATGCAGAGAACGATCATTACATATTCTTTATACAATAGGGATTTCTTTTCCTTCTTACTCTTATACCTTAAATTTTTAAGACCGTTTATCAGGAAAGTTATACTATTCCTTCTGTGGATGGAAAATAAAACTTTGTAGAATTGTAAGTCTGAGGAGAGTCAAGAGTAACTGGGTGAATCCCATGAACGGTAGCAGGCACTGCTGGGTAATTTTGTAAATGTCAAGCTTTTTTTGTTGTTTTGCCATCTTTTTTTCCATCAAAGCTGTCATGTATTTACACACACACACACAAAAAAAAAAAGAACAGTAAGAAATAAGATTTTAATCTTTTTTTAAATCAGTTGTTACAGCAGAGTTACTTTCTCAAGTTTCTCACAGGAAGAAAGAAGGATGATGATCTATTTAATGCTGAACTGGTGCTGAGATCTAGCACACGTGCTCTTGTATCTACCACAGACTCATTAACCCTGAAACAATATAATTCTTCTCTTTGTCTCAGTTCTCTTAAAATATAAACCATAGATGCCAAGAGATGTTTGATTAAATTCACGCGTGGAAGTTATTAAAAGGTGTAAAAGGCAAATTAAATTTGACCTTCGGTTGAATATTTCAGTACTGGTGGTAGCTGGAAATGCAAATTCCATTATAGAAAGAAGTGAAGATTATTTTGCTACATCTAATCTCCATGAGCTTTTTTCACTGGTAACTTCTGTATTAAGAACAATATTTAGTTCTTTATTTTAGCAAGAAAATATTTTATCCATTGCATTTTAAAAAATTATGAAATGACTTTAATTCTGTCAAGATTAACATGTGAATATGACTCTCAATTTCCACAGTCCCCTGAAAGTATCAATCTTATACGAAAAGTACCTTATTTACTTGATTAAGCCACCATTTGGTTTTTTTTGCATTTTTAGAAATAGTTATTTATGGCTGTTTTTTACTTGAACTCCTGTGAATTAAAAAAGTAACATTTTGACGGGCAAAAAGCTCCTTAAAATGCTTGCGTGACTAACATAGTTTGACAGGCTCGTTTATGAATGGAATAAAGAGCTCTATATTATACCTGAAAATACAACAAATACGGGGGGTGACTGACAGCAGAGGAACAAATCCACAAATGGAGGATTTGCCAAAAAATGTCCTGCTAGCAGCTTGGAGAAGCAAGCTGAAGGGCCCTCGTTGATCTTGAGTCTGACCCTGTATTTCAGGAGGAGATTGTTCTCCCTAGTGACTAACATCAAATTTGATCTACTGACCTTTAGGTTTTGAGTTCCTTTAATTTGTGTCTTGTCTGCTCACACTTAGTATTTTTAACTGAATATTTTCATTGGCTTTATTCAAAGAGTTTGAAAGCAGAATATGTCTTGTATCACGTTAAACCTTGACTTTGTAACATTAACTAGTCTATGTGGGTCTTCTAGCAATGCAGACATCATGTGGTCAAGCCCAGGTGAGTAGTTGCATATACATTTGCTGTCTACATCACCAAAAAAAACCCAACCTTAAAGTATTTGAAGTGTTTTAATGTAACAATATTATGGGTGGTTGATGGTGTCTTTCTTCTCTCAGTAACGTCTCTGAAGCTGTGTGTAGGCAGAGACTTGAGCATGGATAGCAAGAATGTTATGGATGAGTCTGGAATGGGTGAGAGAAGCTGAGAGTGTTGGAAATTAGGACACAATCTGAAATTGGGAGGAAGAGCTGTGACTCTGGAAGGACTGTGAGTGGCTAACAAAGACTGAGCAAGAAGTGCTTTAGGAGCATTGGGACATAACGTAATAAATGTAGTAAATGGACTTGTGGAATGGTAATGGAGAGTATTAGGGCAGAAGGATTTAGGAGGCTTTTAACTTTGATCCTTCAGTGTTGGTCTATAGAGCTGTTGCAGCTGTTTCTAAAATGGAGAATAGGACTGGATGTGTGCTTTCTAGAAGCATCAGTTTTCTTACTGTGCTGCACTGGGATGGAATAATTCAGTTGAGGTGTTACCCTCATTCAGCAAATGGACCTGTCAGTTCTTGTGGTATAGAATTTGAGATGATGTAAAATGTTTCTTCAGTGATAAGGACCACTGAACATTTTGTTTAACTTGTTGGTTTTATTTTGTGTAACTGAGATCTGATCTGGAAAATATTTTCTTTATACTGCTATAATGCAGTCATTGGATTGAAAAATTACTTTCAGATCTCTAGCCCAAGCCTACTCCTTGAAAGGATTTTGAAAACACTGGTACTTATGTATCCAAATGATTCCTGCTGTTGGCAGATTGGTTATACTAAGCCTACAATTTTATCTTGTTGTTCTGATTATATTTTACAGAATCTGGGAAGGAGCCTAGCTGTCAGCTCCCCCTCCTTTATGTGTGAGGGTTTTCCTCATAGTAATGCATAAACCCTGTGATCAGGAGCGTGAATGGGGTAGCTCTGAAGAAACTGCAATGCCTTATAATCATGTTTACTGAACAGTAATAATGGAGAGGGCTGTAGCCTTTGCAGTGCGTTTCCTTAAATCTCCTTTTAGTGTTTCTGAACAAAACAATAAAATAACCTATGCACACATATCGGTGAAATACAGAAGAAAAGAAGCTGAAGGAATAATTTATCTGAAAGAACTGTAAATATTTGTACTTATTATTATATTAGAAAGTAGGTAGTTTTAAAAAAAAAGGTTCAAAATAATAGCAACACTTGAAATAGCTAGAATTTGTGTCTGCAGCCTTTCAATGCTTTGTAATCCTTAGTGACCATCTCCTCTCCCTTGTGAGTCTGGGAAGTACTGTCATCCCATCTATAGAAACTATGAAACCTACTTAGGAAGCAAGGCACAAACTCAGCCTGTTGTCTAAGATCACCCAGAATATCTGTGCAGAGCAGGGAATTGAACTAAGGATTCTCTGGGTCTAAGCTTGAGTTGTAATGATTAAATAATCCTTTGGGCTTCAGTTCTAGCACTGCTGATATCTTCTCTATGGTTCTTCCCCATTTTTTGGGGGAGGAGGGAATGACTGAGGTGGTGTTGGTAACTCTCAAACTGACAGACTTATTTAATGCTTGTGAAGCTCTTAATATTTTCTCCCTGAGAACCTCACAAAGATGAAATTAGATGTTAGCATTTTATGGCCAAGTCAGTATCTTAATACCATAATTGGATTTGTGTGAATGTATTTTAGGTCTCCTATGTGATTAGAGATGAAGTGGAGAAGTACAACCGAAATGGGGTAAACGCACTTCAGCTGGATCCAGCATTAAATAGGCTCTTCACAGCAGGCCGAGACTCTATTATAAGGATATGGAGTGTCAATCAGCACAAGGTAAGTCAAGAGAGGATTCCTATGGCTAAACCTATTTTTTTCCAAGTTATCATGCTAGTAAGCTGCCTGCAGCTATACATCTGATGCTGTTTTTTAACAGCTGCCAATTTTTATGGTAGGAAAATAATTTTGATATTGCTTATATTGTAACAAAATAGATGGGATTTTACAAACCTACATTTGGGCTTATCCTCCAAAGAACTAGTCACAGCTGAGAGGAAAAAAAAAAGTTAAATATAGAATGATGTCATTTCCAGTGATAAAGGAGACCTAAATACAGTCACTAGGACTGCATGTATTCTTTTAGTTATGAACATACATTTTGATGGATTGTTAACTTTGGTCAATGAGTATTTTGTGTGTTCTGATATTTTGTGAGAATCTTAAGTCATCTTCTCCCCTTTATTGTTATCCTTTGAAGGGAAAAAGGAAACATTGATCAGATTCTGTTGGTCCACTTAATTTCACCATTGTGTTCAATAACTAAATAACGTTTATTAAAAGACTGTGTTGTGTTGAGGAGAGAGAACTAAATTAGTAGTCACAAAATCACAGAATGGTTGAAGTTGGAAGGGAACTATGGAGGTCAGCTGGTCCAGCCCCCTTGCTCAAGCAGGGCCACCTAGAGCTGGTTGCCCAGGACCATTTCCAGACAGCTTTTGAACATCTCCAAGGATAGAGACTCCACAACCTCCCTGGGCAACCTGTGCCAGTTCTTGGTCACCCTCACAGTAGAAGAGTGTTTCCTGATGTTCAGAGGGAACCTCCCATGTTTCAGTTTGTGCCCATGGCCTCTGGTCTTACCACTGGGCACCACTGAAATGAGCCTGTCTCTCCCTTTTTCACGCTCTCCCTCAGGTATCATAGAATCATAGAATGGTTTCAGTTAGAAACAACCTTAAAGATCATCTAGTTCCAACCCCCCTGACACAGGCAGGGACACCTTTCCACTACACCAGGTTGCTCAAAGCCTCATCCAGTCTGCCCTTAAACACTGTATTTATAGACACTGATGAGACTCTCCCCTCCCCACCCCGAGCCTTTTCTTCTCCAACGGTCCCAGCCCTCTCAGCCTTTCCTTATAGGAGAGGAGCTCCAGTCCCTTAATAATTTTCATGGCCCTTCACTGGACTCTTTCCAGTATGTCCATGTCTTTTTTGTACTGGGGAGCCCAGAACTGGACCCAGTGTTTCAGGTGTGGCCTCTCCAGTGCTGAGTAGAGGGGAATGATCACCTCGCTTGACCTGCTGGCCATACTTTGCCTTATGCAGCCCAGGATACCATTCACTTTCTTTGTTGCAAGGGCACACTGATGGCTCCTGTTCATTTTGGTGTCCACCAGGACCCCCAGGTCCTTTTCTGCCAAGCTGCATTCCAGCTGGGTAGCCCTCTGTGTATACTGGTGTACGGGTCCCACTGAACAAAAGACGAGTGTTAGGAACTTGAGCAGATTACTGGAAACCAGGGCTTCCATGTGAAAAGTGCAGAACATAAAACTTCATGAAGTTCATGACTTGGAGAGATCCTGAGAGATCCTTGTATTGTGTTCTGATTGTTCTGTTCCTCTTCACAGCAGAACAAGTCCAATCCCATAAATGAAAAAATAATACTAGCTTGTCAGTCCCTGTTGCTTTTTTTATAAGTTTTTCTGTGATACAAAAGCAAACACTTTTCACTTAAGGAGAAATTATATATGAAATGAAATGTGAGTTTAAAATGCACAGGAATTCCACTGAAAACTAATTTGTGATATCTTACATAGCTGTATAATTCTTTCACAAAAAAATTCTAGACTAGTGACTACAAGCAACTCTACATTAGGCAACTTTTGATCCATTTGAAAGTTGAAGAAGATGTCACAACAGGATCTGACAGTCACAATCTTTTCTGTTTGTGAAGAGATCTTATGAACTTTTTTCTTAATTTGCAGCAAGACCCTTATATAGCATCTATGGAGCATCACACAGATTGGGTGAATGATATTGTACTCTGCTGCAATGGTAAAACATGTAAGTACTTAAATGTTTGAAAAGTACAGTATTCAGAAATTATGTATAAAAGTATGTTATCTACAGCTTCAATTATTTTCCATCTTATCACGTAAAATTAATTTCTGTGATATTGTAAATTTGATAAACAGTATAAAGAAGTGTTTTACTGAAAATCTACATGTGTTTAGATGTGATTCTTTTAATCATTTTGAAAAGAAAGAGTAGTACAAATATGCTCTAAAGTAATATATAAGCCATTAAAATGTACTCTTTATTCTTTCCAATTTAGTGATATCTGCTTCTTCAGATACTACTGTTAAAGTGTGGAATGCACATAAGGGATTTTGCATGTCGACACTAAGGACGCATAAGGTGAAAAACATTGTCTGTAAATACTGTATGTTATCATTGACAGTCTTTTAAATGCATGATATTGTTGATTCATGTTGTTATATTTACTTTATTGTAGGATTATGTGAAAGCTTTAGCATATGCAAAAGATAAAGAACTGGTAGCATCTGCTGGGCTGGACAGACAGATATTCCTCTGGGACGTAAATACTCTAACAGCACTGACTGCCTCAAATAACACCGTGACAAGTAGGTAACCTAGGGAGGGAAGGCAAATGCAATGCATTTTATTGAGTAGCATAATCTGCGAGATCAGTTTAAGACTATAGGTACCAGTTTCTTGTGTGTACATAAAAATGTGCAAGAAATTTTAAGGTGGTTTTAGTATGTACTCAGTCCATTTGTTGCATTATAGCTGAAAATCTAGAGGAGTTTTGGCTAATTCTGAAAGGTGTTCTAATTTTATGGGTTTGGTAGCTTCTAAAACTAAAGGTGCATCTGGTGAGCAGAACTGTCAGTTTTGCATTTGTTCTGTCTGTAAGACTTTAATTCAAGTGTAGCCTTATGCTGGCATGTCTGTGTAGCCTTCAGAACAGAGATGGCTTCTAGTGAGCTGTTTTGGACTGCAGGATAGCGTTGGGATGGCACATGACTGCACATAACTAAGTAGATTTACCTTATTTCCCACAAGTTTTTTTTTCACTGAAAGCAGACTTATTTTATGACCAAACTTTGCTGAATAGTCTAAGTTATGCTATCTTCTGGTTGAACAGGGACTTTTTGAAGGAAAAATTTATTTGCTGGCTCAAAGGAAAATTCAGTTTGGGGGGTAGGAGGGGAAAGGATTTCTTGAACACCGCAACAGTGATACAGAACATGTATGATTCAAGTGAATCATAATTGGAAGATGGGGAGTACTGAGGAGCTGATGCTTGTTTTGAGCCCAAGATCAAACAGAAGTGAAGACATTACCTCTAAGATGACAGAAATAAATTGCATTTCTAGAGTTAGAACAGTAATGCTTCATAAGGGGGAGAAAGGAGAAGCAGGGGAGTTGTTTTTCTTTCTTTCTAGTGCTTCCAACAGTGTTTTGGTTGGGAAGAACACGGTACATGTCCTTAAAGAAGCTGGTTTTCCTCAGTCCTTTCAAACAATATTGATTTTTTCAGAGTGCAAATGAAGATTGTTCTTGTGCATTAATTTCAGTCTGATTACAGAGAAGCAGTGTACACAAGCCAACATTAAAAGGAAGCCTGTTTTTAAAGAGACTCTCAGTCAGTGAAGCCATAATTTAAATTAAGTGGAGAGATTTTGCTTTTGAGAGGTAGTCCCTTCCAGAAGAGGGTGGAGTCGAGCTTTACTTTTGTTCTGGCATAAATTTTGCTTCTATACACTTAAGAATCTCTCTTCCATTCCTGATGTCCAGCTTGTGATGACTCGGTACATTATCCTTTCATAAATTATTGTAGTTGTTGAACAGTGTGCTAACTTTCAAGAGTTTTCAGTCCTGCTTTTTGCCTTCAAAAATTCTCTGGGGACAGTGGCAGACTCACTTTGTTTTGGCTACAAATAATAGATTTAATTTGAAAGTTTACATTTGAATAGCCATAGCTAGTGGTTAAGAGGACTCTGAGGTAAAGCTGCATAATTCTTCCACTGTGACAAAATGTTTATGATACTGGGTCACAAATACTGTGTTAGAAACTTATTTCCAAAATATACCTAAATCATTATATAAAGTTTCACATTTTTGCTCGCAATACAGTTTGTTGCTATTCTCAGCCTTTTTGGCTGAGTTTTGGGGCTTGATGAAATGCCTAATGGTGCTCTCTGAATATATGATTTTCATTTGCTGTGTTTGTGTTTTTCCCAGTGGAGGGATTGGTACTTTTAATCTGTCCAAAAGTAGGTTAGGCTAGATGGTAGCCTAATTCTTCAACTCTGATTGTAGTTGTGGTGCTAAGGAGTTGCCATATGTTTTTCCCAAACACAGAGGTAGCATCCATACTCAAGTAACATTTCAGCACTGCAGTGTAACTTCAGTAACGCATCTCTGCGGAACTAAGAGAAGAGCCTTTAATATGTGATGTAGAATTTCACTGCTACTTGGCTTGGAAAAAAATCTCTGCACTTAAATCCAAATGCTATGTACTATAAGATCACATAGAATTATCATTCTCTAATAAAGTAGTTGAGAAGAGCAACTTGATGGTCCTTGCACTGAATTGTGGTGCCAAAAGGGCACCAGGATGGCAATGACCATACGTCTGAGGGGTTACTTTGTGTTATGCAGCAGTAGATTAAGGTTTGGGATAGGGTTTTCCTAGCAGTATGCTGTCTATAGTCTTTCTTTTTTTTAAAGTAACTCTATATATGGAGTAGAGTGACACTGTTTTTGTAGATCAAAGGGTATTAAAATACCCTAAAGTACCGTTTTTGAGTGAATAAGTATGTTTGTCAAATGACAGCATTAAAATTGAACATGTAAATTTTATTTTGAAATAGCTTCTTCCCTGAGTGGGAACAAAGACTCTATCTACAGCCTTGCCATGAATCAAATGGGAACAGTTATTGTATCAGGGTCCACTGAAAAGGTAAGTAAAAATCTGGTAAGGCTCATTCCACTTCAGTTCAAAGTTTAGTATAAAGAGACAATTTTATTCATTTTCAATGCCATCCCTGTAGCAGCTTTTGTGTTTTTAATAGTGAGGGTAGACACTTTTTTTTAAGTAGAAGTGTAAATGTAGGATACAAATACCTGCCTCAGTCTGAAGATGTGTATATATCCATATAGCTTTAATACACAGAAGAGACAATCAGATCATCTTGTGTAGCCCTCTCTCTATCAGAGATCACTACATTTCACCACAAGAGCTCTGATTTTGGGGCACATTACTCAGGTGTTTATGAAAACTGAAGCAGTTGCCACAGGAAGGAAGTGATGCCAGCAATTTGTATGACCCCTGCAGGAGGTGGGAAATGAAGAGAGCTAATGAAGTTCAAGTTTTCCCAAGAGATAGCCCATGCTTTTTGTTGTAAAGAAAGGTGAAACACCCTAAAGTCCCCTGCGAGTTGTTTTTCTTTACTTAATCTAACCGTGAAAGAATTTTATTTCCAGTCAGTATAAAAATGAAAATAGGATACACCAGCGAAGCATCTGGGAGGACTCTCAGAATTTATTTTTTTTTTTTTTATCCACATCACACTATCCTGTTTCCAGTCACTTCCATTCTTTAATTTCTTAAGAAGACAGAAAAAGCCAGAACAAATGAAATTAAAATCAAGGGAAGAAAATCACATCTGATTATTAGAGGTGCATAACATCTAGTTATGTCTATCTTGTTCTAATGAAGTATGTTTTTGGTGATGGATATCTGTGTGTTTGGAATAAGGGTTGGTTTATTTGGAAAGGCTTAATTTTCTGTAGAGAAAATGCACTCTAGGAAGAATGATGGTAATGCCAGTTATCCAATGTCTGTTTACATAGGTTCTAAGGGTGTGGGATCCGAGAACTTGTGCAAAACTGATGAAACTCAAAGGGCACACGGACAATGTGAAAGCTTTGCTGTTGAACAGAGATGGCACCCAGGTATGTGCTTTAACTTGAGACAAAGGCATTTTACAGAATGCAGAAATGTCATTAGTCTTTTACAATATAATTCTTTTGTGTCATAGATTACAGAAGATAGCAAGTATTTTACAGATATTTAGTGATTAAGGGAGGGAGGCTGGTCAGTGAAAGCTCTGTTTTATTACAGGTCCATCTGGGTAAGGAATTTACCAGGGGTAAATTTATGGGTGGTTTACATAAAATGTCTGGAAATTGACTGGAGTCTTTGTTTATCACTGTCTTAGTGGAAAAATATAATAAGAATTATGAAAGCTCTTTATGGAAAAAATTATTTTTAAAGACTTGCATACCTGCTTGATTTAAGTATGATGGTTGTTGCTCAGTGTCTTTCAGGCAGCTCTGATGGGACTATCCGCCTGTGGTCCCTTGGGCAGCAGAGATGTATAGCCACATATCGAGTCCATGATGAAGGTGTTTGGGCTCTGCAGGTCAATGAAGCCTTCACTCATGTTTATTCAGGAGGAAGAGACAGGAAGATTTATTGTACAGATTTACGAAATCCTGATATCCGTGTGCTTATCTGTGAAGAAAAGGCACCAGTTCTTAAGGTAATTGATTCTAATTCAGAGAATCACAGAATAGTTGAGGATGGAAGTGACCTCTGGAGGTCATCTGGTTCAATACCCCTCTCAAGCAGGGCCACCTAGAGCCAGTTGCCCTGGACCGTGTCCAGGTGGCTTTTGAATATCTCTAACAATGGAGACTTCACAACCTGTCTGGGCAACCTGTTCCAGTGCTCAGTCACCCTCACAGTATAAAAGTGTAATTGTATTGCATGTTGTCTAATGAAATAGTGGCTTGAGGTACAAGTTGATAAAAGAGTATGTATTGGTTAACAAGCGTTTAATACACCACATCTTCGGTATATTGGCTTTGTGTCCTAAATTACTCTGAAACTTAATTGTCTGAAGAAGATAAATGCCTGGCAGCTACCTAAAATATGCAAACTAAGATATTACTGAAATTTAATATGCTTCAAACATGAAAAGTTGTTTTTACCAGACTCTAGGACGGTTTCAGGAAACCAAGCTGGCATTGCCAAGGTTTTAGGCCAAAATTAATGTTTCTTAGCAGCAATATGTAGCGCAGGACTGTGTTAGAATATATCTCATGCTCATGGGAACCAGGAGTAAAATTTATTGCGGGTTTTTTGAACACCTAAACACGATGTTTTCTTAATGGAAGAAAACTGCATGCACAAGTCTGAGTCTTCTGCAGAGACTGCTTCTTTTGCTCTCTGTAACTCCAGATGACATAACCTTGGAACATGCAGGTATATAAGGAGTGTGCGACTGAAACACATACCAGTGTATAAGCAATCTGTCTTTCCCTGTGGGTGAACTCTGTTGGCTTAGTATGTTCAGATAAAATCCTGGACATACTAATGTAGTTTTGAAAAAATCAGAATCTGAGAAATTTCAGTTCAAAATGGAAAATGAAAGCTATGGTCAGCTGTACAAAGATCAGAAGGGGTCTCTAATATCTTAGCTACAGTGATTCATTATTGTGCAAGAAATTTAACAGCAGAGCCAAATGTATAAAGTTCTGCTTTTTAATGAGTACAGAACTTCTTACATTCTTTTTTCACCATGTGAAGTGTTTGAATGTAAAGTAATTCAGAAAATATTGTACTTATCAAACTGTCCATTAGAAAAGATTGCATCATGCTAGAAGCAACTTTAAATACTGGGTGTTTAGACACATTGCATCTACTGTTGTCCATCTCCAGAATTTATTTGTTGAGTATTTGAAACAATTTCTCTGGAGTTTCAAAAATTGCAGCTTAGTTATTTTTCATTTAAACTTTATATTTCTTTAGTAAACTGAAAGTAGTGCTGTTGCTGAGATACATCCAAGTATGGAAGCAGGTCTACACTGAGCAAATATTAATTGAACAAAGGAAAATTAAGTTAAGCGTGCCTGAAAGTATCTGTGGTTTCATTATTTAGATGGAACTTGATAGATCAGCTGATCCTCCTCCAGCACTTTGGGTTGCAACAACTAAATCCTCTGTGAATAAATGGGTAAGTGATATATTTTACACTCTGTGAATTTAATTAAGTAGTCATGGGATTTGCAGTCTTGGTTTGGGAACTGTTGGAACGTTGCTTGCAATTTGACTGTGACTTGCTATTATCTCTAAGCTCTCTTTAAAAAAATCATAAAATGCTAATATTGCAATTGATCAAAAGACATTAAGCTTTGAATTACTTTGCAATCTCTTATGCTGCTTTTCGAAATAAATTATCTTACTCTGCACTGGATGGTTAGCATCTAAATAGCAGCGTGAACTGGAAGTTGTTACTCAGATAAAAGCAAAGTTTATAGATTATTATGTGTCATTATTTTGTTTGTTTCTTTAGACTTTGAAGGGAATTCATAATTTTAGAACATCTGGAGATTATGATAATGATTGTACCAATCCTATACCACCCCTATGTACACAGCCTGACCAAGTTATAAAAGGTAAACAGCTGTCTTCCAGAGTACCTTATAAAAACTGTTATCATTAGCAGAAATGGTAGATCTTTAAGACTGGCTCAAGTTTTTAGGTCCTTGATACTATGATTTCAACCGAAAGAAAGACAATAGCGTTAGTTACAGTTAAAATAGTGTTTAAACCTGAGTGATATCCAAGTTTCAGCTAAAATAGTGAAACCAAAGAACAATCGCATATGTCGTGTTATACAGTTTATTTTAATGTAATATTAGGAAAAAAATCTCTGTAGTGACCTTAATTCTTGTTTGTTTGCTAGGGGGTGCTAGTATTATTCAGTGCCACATTCTTAACGACAAGAGACACATATTAACCAAAGACACAAATAATAATGTGGCATACTGGGATGTCTTGAAGGTGAGTATATAATTTCAGATTAAACATCTACTGTTGGATGATTAATTATTTTGTACCTTTTTTTATATATTTTTTTACGTGTGAGATTTCTGTGGTAGAAAGTAAGTCATCTTTCTGTCCCAAGACATAGTGCAAAGATTGCTTTTTGAAAGGAGAGGGGGCATTTCTGAGCTTTTCTGCATGTTTGCCTGACATGAGGCTGGGTATTGACATCTTCATTCACCTGAAATACAGACCCTTGAATTCTTTCCTGAAAATAGCAAGGCTTGTTTTGATTGGATTATGTTTTGAAGAGGGCTCTTAGAAGCTCATGGGCATGTCTGTCCAATGCAGTATGGAATAGCATAAGAAAGGTTAGCCTGCAAAAGGGAAACCTGTGCTTCAGGTCCTGCTACAGACCCACAGGTCCCTAGCGCATGTGCTGACTAGTATCTGTGGATTATTCTGAGAGCGTGAACTCACTGCTTGTTAGCTGGCAAGATAGCAGGCAGGAGGGCAGGACTGGAAGGAAAGTTAGCAGAAGGAAGCGTGGCTCCCACCTGGTGTTGCTTACTCCTGTGAGAAGAGAGAGACTTTGCATGGCATTTCTTTATCTTGCTTTATCCAATGATTGGTCAGAGGAGAGGGAAAAGAGTGCAGAAAGGACTGGAATCCCAGATCAGTGAGATGGTCAGCAATTTCTTCTCTTGCAAAATCCTGTTTGAAATTCTAAATCTTTTTTTCATCTTGAACTATGTAGTGCTGCAGCCGAGATTCAGTAATGAAGTAAAGCACTTTCAGCTAACTTACTGAGTTGCTGACTGATGTGAGAAAGAAGGGAATTAAGATGGAGAAAGTAGATTTCTACTAAAAATGATCTAGGTGACTTTTGTGGAAATGTGAATAGCTTTTCTTTCTTTCTTTCGGTTTGCAGTTGGTATATATTTACATTGTTAGACCTCAGGACCAAAGTCAAATGCTAATGTTAATTTGTACCTTCATTCAATTCTTTTTCTCTTTTGTCAGTAAGGGTTTCAGAAGCATCTCTTAGATATGTTTAAATACATATTCACTTGAGAGATGCAGTTACTTGCCAGGTCAAAGTGTCATCTTATGTGTAGGATCACTGCACTCTAAAGCTGAGAGTCCTTATTGCGGATGCTGGAAGAAAAGAGGGAGGTTTTCTTACCTGTAGCTACATCCTTCAATCTTTGCTTCCTGTAACTTTTCCTAGATTTTGAGGAAATAAGTCTTGCAAGGTTACAATCCTTAGAGTTTGCTTAAGGAGTGTTTCAGGATGATTCTGCAAGTGGATTACAAGAATTTGGATGTTAACAGACTTACTTGAGGAACTTTAAAAAGAAAAGTATAGAAGAAAACAGATAAACTGAAACAGGTGAAAAGAATCTGCACACAAATTCACTCACTGCTGTTCCCATTGCAGTAGTTGAGCTGAATTTGTTGCTAGATTTGCAACAAATATTGGTGTTTGATGGAGAGTTGTACTGAAATATTGATACTGATGGGGAGAAGAATGACAGAGGATGCTCGAAGACAGCTGTCTACTCAGTGAGAGGGAAAATACGTCCATACCTCTCCACTGGCTTGATGTCACTACCTCAGAAATAAATAATAAATAAAAAATAAAAATTACTTACCACATAAACTGTTGTTCAATTTCTTGAGAAAAATCTGAACCTTTAACTTGTGTGTTTCTGGACTACAGTACTCATGGAGAAATCATAAGTCGTAATCATTCCAAGTGTATATGAAAGTCAAGTTAAAGATTTGAGGTGTTCATACGAATCTATACTCAGAATTTTAAAACTTGTGTATTTCTTTTGGTGTACAGGCATGTAAAGTTGAAGACCTTGGGAAAGTAGATTTTGAAGAAGAAATTAAGAAGAGATTTAAAATGGTCTATGTGCCAAACTGGTTTTCAGTAGACTTGAAAACTGGGGTGAGATACAACTCCTAAATCTGTTGTTCTAATGTCATGTTTCATATATTTTTGTATATTGTTTGTTCATGAAGGTTTTCGTGTGTTATAAGTTTTGAAGAATGATCATAATTTATCTGATGAGTTAGATTTTTTTTTTTTTTTTGAAGCAAACCAGCAATTTTTACCTCAATTCTTAATAATCTGAATAACACCTTTTTTTTTTTTCCTCCCCTCATGGTATGGTCAGTTTAAATCCAGCAATACCAATTATGAATTAATAAAGTTTGGTAAACAAAGTGTGCTATCATGCATTTAGAAATTCTTTGTTTTGTATTCCCAGCGAAGTATGAACAAAATAAATTTATAGAGTTGTTTAATGCAAAACAACTATTGCATTCCTCTTCCTGGTGGTCTTTTTCCAACAGATGTTGACAATTACTTTGGATGAAAGTGACTGCTTTGCAGCCTGGGTTTCAGCAAAGGATGCTGGATTTAGCAGTCCAGATGGTTCTGATCCAAAATGTAAGTTTTAACTAATATTTGTGTTTTATTGAGACAAAGAAGCAGAATAAATTCCCGTATTTATGTTTCAAAGTATTCCAGTGCCGCATATGTCAGTAGCTAGTTGGATTTTAGGGCTTATTTTCTTGAGACTAAATTCTGCAGAGAATTCTTCAATGAGAATGTTTGCTTTTTTTCTGAAACATTTCAATCATGTTCAGGTTTCCTATTTAACTTAGTTTTAAACCTTCAAGAAGCAAAAGGGAAAAAGTAATATTCCTAAACTTGGAACTGTTACCTAATCTAGAGAATGTTACAGCATGTGAGTGATCCAACAGCTTTTGATCTAAAACCAGCTTTTTCTGAAAGATGGTAACAAATAGCTCTTGAGATTGTGATAAGCAGATTTCTGTGCCCATAAATAGTTTGTTTTGGGAACAGAACTACTCAAACTTTTGGGAAAGTTTTCAGCTGTGGATCAAATGTAGAATATTATGATGTCAATGGTTTTTGAGTAACTGAAGTTCTACCTTGCTATGTCTTGACAGTAAACCTTGGAGGGCTTCTGCTACAAGCACTTCTGGAGTATTGGCCTAGAACACATATCAATCCAATGGATGAAGAAGAAAATGAAATAAATCATGGTTAGTGTTTTAATATTTTCCTTTTATAGGATTTGTTCATACATTCTGTTTGTTTATATTTGTTTCTTTAACAGATACAGCTTGACTTGCTGTCTTATAACTGTCTCTGTATGTATTATTATTATTAATGTTTTTTAATGCTTTTAACTTTGCTTTATACCAAAATTTGCTGAGTAGCTTTCCTCTTCTGAGAGTGTCAGCAAAAATCTTAAGAACTCCAGTCTGGAAAAAAAAAAAAGTAGGTGAATAGATGATTCTGAAGCTACAGAAACACGATGCCTTGATGAAAAACAATTACTGGCAAAACTAAGGCTTGACTTGGAAAAGAAACAGTCTAGATAATGACAGCAAAGAGCAATAGTTCAGTTATTCAACATTAGCCAGTGTTCTCTTCATATAATTGCAATTCACTTCTAGGTATTATGAATAATATAAAATAAAAGAAAGATTTATCAGGAAAAAAAATATATTCAATAGATATTAGAATAATACATGGGGCAGGTCTATACAAAACCACCTTAAAGAGTGGTGTTTTAAGGTAATAGTACTAAGTCCAATCAGGCATGAGATAAAAAGCACAGCTATGTAAAATGTGAGATAGTGGCTGAATTTGGCAGAATAAAAGAGACTGTATAACTCCTAAGTCTGTGGATTATTTTGAAATTAATTCAACCCAGATCAGAGTTGACTGAAAAGTCTTATCTTTGTCAATTAAGAAATTACTTTCTATAGATAATGCAATTAAGAATACTGTAAGTTCAGCAATATGTTCCCACTTTGTGATAAAGATTGTGCCAAGAGTTAGCTTCTTCCTTCTTTCAAAAATGATCTCCATGGAGGTTTACAGCACTTGGCAGGCTTTTCTGGATAAAGTTGCTGATTCTCATACTTTTGTGTATTAGCAGTCTACAGCTTGAGAGCCAGACAACATATGAGAAGTATAACTCACAAGCTTTTGTATTGTTAGAACACTGAGGCTGCACTACTTATTTCTGTGAATAATTGTGGATTAGTGGAATGTTTGGAGTATTCACTACAGAATCAGTCTTCATTTTCCCTTTCAAAAGTAACAATTAAGAAACTGACACTAAACAGTGACTTGAGAAGATAAAGTGTCCCTGTGGGACACTGAAATTTGTGTAAAGAGACAAGAACTTAAATATACATCTATATATATATATATATGTACAGTATTGTTCCTCTTAATTGTTAACAGAACTGTTACGAAGAAATCTTTCAAACTGTAGGATTTTTCATTTGCTGTAACTTCAGTATCGTATTTATCCCTTCTCATAGAGAACAGGTTTTCCGTTTTGGTTCCTTTGCTTGATACAAGTTTTGACCTTTCTTTTACTGCATGTGTTGCTGGTCAGAAAGCTAAGGAATTACTCATCTCATGAGACTATGCCATTTAAATTTCTTATGTTGCTCGAATTCAACATCACGTTCAGCTACAGTAATTAGATGCTGCAGTGTAATCAAGATCTTTCTCAAGGGAAAGGAACACATCTAAATACTTCTATATTGTGTTTTAAGATATCTGAATGATGACTAGAAGCTGTGCTCTTCAAGAGGTGCTGATTTTTCTTTAATTGTATCCTAAGCATCTGATATGGAATCAGGTTCTTCAGTGTTTGAAGACCATATTGCTATAACCAGCTAAAAATACATTGAATTTAGAATGCAGTAACTTCAAGGAAATGTGAGTCTGAGCTTTACTTGTAAACTATTTTGACATCCGGCAAATCCATGTAGAAGAGCAAAACTAACATCCTGTACTGTCGGCATAGTAGGGGAAAAATAGTCTTGTCTCAACAGAATCTCTTTAGTTGGTTTCTAATATTGGTATTGTGCAGTTTGACAAATCCTCATAATTCTGTTAAGGAACTAGAGAAAACTAGTAATCAGGTTTGGACTCATGAGCTCTATTGCCCTTTTCATAAAGGCTTTTGAAATAGGCCTTCCACAAACCTGTATTGATCTCATTACTCTCTAGTGTTCCTTTTGTTATACTTGCTATGTGTTAGAAATGGGGGTTTTCTTGGTTTTTATGAAGCTTATAATTTTATTAATTTATGAAATACATTAGCTGTAGGTGGAAAAGATGCTTTTTGTTCTATGTATACCCAATTTTAAGGCCTAGTGCAGTCTCACTGTTGTGTGTATTTTTTTCCAACAGTGAATGGTGAGCAGGAGAACAGAGTCCAGAAAGGCAATGGATACTTTCAAGTGCCACCACATACACCAGTTATTTTTGGTGAGGCTGGAGGACGCACTTTGTTCAGGTATAAAAACTCAAGAGTGTAAATTCAGTGGCTAAACAATCACTTCCTTTGTGCAAGTAGAAAAGTTATCAAAATGTAATACTTGCATCCGTTCTGTACTGTATATTCAAGACAAACCCTTGACAGAGAAAATAAGCAGCTGTTAATGATAATCTTGCATTGTCCAACTGAGTATGTGAGTTTGAACATAACAAGGTGTGGGGTTTTACAACAGTTAAAGAGTTGTATATTGTTCTTGGTTGTATGTCATAGCTTTGAGATCTTTTTGGGTGCCTTCTTCCTGCAAACCAATTAACTGAACTTTGTTTTAGCATGAAATTGTGCTACTTCAGATTCTTGTAGAACTTCTCTTAGGGGTCTGCTGTGCTGGTTTTTGAGCATTCATGACTCAGACAGGAGATCCTACTCACTAGAGAGTTGGCTTCTGCTCCCAAAATTATAGCTGGTGACCCATTAGAAGGTCCTCAGCTCTGGCAGGTAGCAGCACAGGTTCTGTATTGTAATGGATATATACTGATTATCCTTCTATTTCTTTTCAGTCTACGTTGAAAAGCCTAACAGTGATATGTCAGAGACAGTGTAATAATGCTGCAAAACAAATGCCAAGCTTTCAAATACTGTGAAGCATTTAATACTTACTGACATAGTGGATTTTAAATTTGAGGGGTGGGGGATGTTTGATTTGTTGTTTTTGTTTCCCAGGCAGAATAGGCCCAAAGACTATGTAACTTTGAGTCCATGAATTGGTCAGTAAAACAGGGTAACCTTGTTCAGCTTTGAAAACTGATTTTTTTCTGCAGTGTCAAATGTATTTACATTGTAGCTGGGGCTTAATATTTGCATCCATTCTTTACTGGTGGATCTTAAGTCTTATACAGCTTGTTCTCAAGAGAACACTGAAAAGACACCGTTGGAGGGAGCAAGCCGTGCTTATTGGACCTAAAAGGTGTCTTGCAGGACTCTGACAAAATACTTAATTGGAATTTATAAAATTATATGTGGCTTTGTTTCACCATTGTATGTGCTCATTTTTTAAAATCTGTTTATTCTTTCCATTTGGTGAGAGTTTAGCAGATGCTTTACATGGAAAGCTCTTTTTTTCCAAGCAGAAAACAATTGCTTTATACCAGATGCCTTTCTCGTTCTCCTGATGGTTTTGCAGTTTTGTACTTCAACACACAATATATGTAATCCATGAGCAAAGTATGGTTTTAAATTTCTCTATACCATAGCCCATGGTCTCCTGAGACACCTCCTTGTTTGTGCTTTATAGATCTGTCTTCTTCCTGTAACTACTTTTTCTGGTCTTTATAGAAAATACGTGATCACTTCCCCAATAAGTCTGATGATGTGAACCAGCTAACCAAGCTCCCTGCCCATTAAAAGGGCAGGTCCTCTCCTGAAAGCTTTTTAAGGCACATTACAATAATCATTTTCGTTCACAAAGGTTATTTCTGTATGTCTTAGGTTATTATGTCGGGATTCAGGTGGTGAAACTGAATCTATGCTTCTTAATGAAACTGTGCCACAATGGGTAATTGACATCACTGTGGATGTAAGTATCACGTGTATAGATTTTGCTTTTTTGGGTTTTTTTTTGGTTTTTTTTAAGGTGAACTACAATTTTTTTAACTGTACAGAATCTGAAATGACACTTTACATTTTTACTCTGTTTATATCTAAAGTATGTGGTCTCAAGGTCTGTATTCAAGACCCTGTGAGATTCATTACTTTTTAATGTGTCCAGTTAAGGTTATTTTTGCTCATTTTCTTTTGACAGAAAGTCTTAGAGAATTCAAAGCACTGTGCATAATTGGTGTCCCTTTCAAGTGTTGAGCTCAGGAACAGAGAATACTCTTCATATTGCTGCAGTCTTTTGATACTATCTAATCTCCTTTGAAATAAATGATAGTATATTTAACTTTTGAATATAAATTATGTGCATCATCTAAATTGAAGCATCTCAGGAGTGTGAGTAATTTGTAAGTTTGCTGTGGTGTTTATGTTGATTAAGAATCTCTCTTGGTTTTTGATAATTAGGAGCTGCATATACTTAACATACCAGCTGGTGGAAATAGGAGCTGACAACAGTTCATGCTAAATTCACGCTTTTCAAATTTGTTTCCTTCTAGAAAAATATGCCCAAATTCAATAAGATTCCCTTCTACCTCCAACCTCATTCATCATCAGGGGCAAAAACTCTAAAAAAGTAAGTAATGCTTATTTGACTCTCAAAACTACAAAGAACTGCAAGCTCAAAAAAAAAAAACCCAAATCTGTTTGCCAGAGAATCGTATTGTGCTTGATGAATTTGTAGAAGTTTCTAGTCGTTTAAGCAACATCGCTCTGAAGCATTGAATTATATCAGAATATTTCAAAGAACTGTAGATTTCTTTTGGGTTCAGTGGGCAGTTGCTTAAGTTTATGCTAAGAAATGTCCAAGAACTAACTACTGAAATTAGACTTTCTGTCTTTTGTGGTGTTTAATCAGAAAACAGAGGAACATATAGATTGTTATGCTGTTCAGAACCACAGTTTTATATTATGTTTCCTATTTCTAACAGTGATGAATAATGGCTTTTTAAAAGGAAAAGTTACAAAACCTGACAGTAGGGAATGCAAGATAGTCTGCCTGTCACACTAGGTGTGACTGGGAGCTGTGTAGGTTAGAAATCAATGCAGGCCCTCAGATAAGAAGTCAATGTCATAGACAGTATGCTACCATTTATATGCAACAATTTTCAATATTTTCCACAAATGTCTAGTTTGTCTTTAAGTCTTATTGAATTCTTCACATCAGAGACAATTTGTGAAAGAGGAGCTTCATAGGCTTTTTGTGTACTTTGTGGAAAACCTGCTGCTGTTTACTACTTTAGAATGCCCTTCTGTTAATGTAGTAGGGTGAGCAGCATATTCTGGTGTACCCCTTTTATTATTCCATATCCTCTGTCCTTCTCGTACTAATCCGTTTTCTATTGAAAGAATGAGGGTTGTGTACAATACTATTCATCTAAGGTTTGATTTTAATTTGGTCTTTTGAATATCTTACCACTTCTCTGTGTCCCTTTGGCTCTGTGAATCTTTGGATAAATAGCTGATCATGGTATTCTGATAATTTACTATTAAACTTATTATATAAAGAGCTTATCTGTGTACTTGCATAGTTTGCTACAGATTAACATATTGTGAAGATAAGAAATAGAGTTTCTCAAGTTTTTCCCTAACAAACTTTGCTTACCTTATATAGAGACCGACTGTCAGCAAGTGATATGCTTCAGGTGAGAAAAGTGATGGAACATGTGTACGAGAAAATCATAAACTTGGATAATGAGTCTCAGACAACTAGCTCTTCCAATAATGAAAAAGCAGGAGAACAAGAAAAAGAGGAGGACATTGCTGTGCTAGCAGAGGAGAAGATTGAACTTCTGTGCCAGGACCAGGTAAGTTAATTAGGCATTTTAGCCTGTGAATGAAAGCAATGTCTAGCAATGAATCAGTTGTGAATTTCTGAATACTGAGCTTGAAATATGCTATGGATTGTCTGTTACCTTTAAAACTAAGTAAATGTTTTGACGTCATGTTAACTGGCTGCTGCCACAAGTTCAGACAGTTGCAGATAGCTGGATCAAAGAATTTATATAGTATGCCTGTTTAATTTGGTTCTAACCAGTAGCCTTTATAGGATTACTTACTCATACTCAACAAATGGACTTAATACAATTCCATAGAGTTCCATTTCTAGCATTTCTGGAATGTTTTTAATTCTACATTTCTAGCAGCGTTTAAAATTTGTCCAAAATCATGAACTGTCTAGTTAAAGTGTAATAAGTACATGAAGACTGAGGAGGTGGTTGCAGTATGAAGTTGTATGTTACATTGGTAAAATCTTTCAGCAATGCAACAGGTTTACTTGCTAAGTGAAAAATCTGAGCCTTTGCATGGTTGATCTTTCATGCCAGTTCACCCATGGGACTGTTTTGCCCAACCAGACTCTTTTAGCTTTGAATTTCTGACAATCTAGCAGATTTGTAGAATAAAAGATGAATTTTTACTGTTTAGGTTTTGGATCCGAATATGGACCTTCGAACTGTAAAGCACTTCATTTGGAAGAGTGGTGGTGATCTGACGCTTCACTATCGCCAGAAATCAACGTGAAGGGAGTGGTGGACCTAAATGGTTACTTACTTACTTGACCATACTGTACTGGTTCCAAGAGTAGTACTATAGAAGCCCACTGAACCCCTAAGGTAGATGAGACTTCTAATGACTCAGTATGGACGGAAAGTATACATTTAATTGAAGTGACTAATAGATCTGTAATATAGAGGAAAAAAAATCTATATGACTTAAACTAAAGTCTGTCCTAGTCTCAGCCAATGAGATGGGAACACCCTGAGTGGTTCGTGTTGTGTGAGGTGTACAGAGGATGGATGATAATCCAGTGCAGACTTTTGCTTCCTCCTTTTTGCTTTTGTTTTTCCAGAACATAATATCTTCATCTGCTCATGCTTGATGTGAAACTGTTTCGGCCATATTAGTCGCTGTGTTCACAATATAATTCAGAACTGCACACAAGGTATTTTTAGTACATTCCATTCAGAAAGTTCCCACAATGATTTCTCACAGGTTACTCAAACATTTCTACCACTTCAAGAAATTTGGAAAAGAAAAACAACAGAAAATAGCTATTGCGTACTTGAAAGAATCAGCCCATTTAATTGCAAATGAAGGGTTAACATTAGACTTGTATTAATAGTACAACTCAGTTGTTGCTTTAGAGAGCTATTGACATGCAGAACAAGAACACTAGATAAATATTGTGGCAGGGTCAGGCCAATGATGCTGTGCGTCATAATAGAGTGAACATTCTTTGCAGCAACTTACAGAGATTTTTTTTTTTTTTTTTTTTTAAAATATATGTAACTACTTCCTGCACTGTGTCCTAGGTGTTCTAAAGACACACTAGTCTAATTTTTGGTAACTGTGCTCCAAAACTGTGTGACATTTTGTTAAAACTTCAGACCATTCTGAAAATAACTTCCTATGTTTAATGTTAAACTTTAGTAACTTCTCAGCAGATTTCATATTCATGATATAAAAATACTACTTCTTTTCCGAAGTTTTATATGCAGTTGTTCTTTTGTTATAGATTTATGCGGATCTTCTTTTCACTGTTATTTCTAAAACTCTGTGACTGTCGTAGACTCATAGTAGTCTTTTATAGAGTTTAACTTATTGGGGGGAGGGGGTAAAGGCATTTCAACTTTTCGTGAGAAAACGTGGGGCTGTCCCAGAAAACCATTTGTAGCCAGAACAAATTATAAATCCTCATAAAGAAAATGTGTAAAAACAACTCTTGTCTGAAGCAGAAGCACAAGTGCCTTCAAAGGGCAGTACAGGATTCGAGTTTCTTCAGGAGACATATGCTTTTGCCCTTCCTGTATCTTGCTATCAAGATTTAGGTTGAGGCCTAAGAAAAGTCCCAATAAATTATGTTACTGGGATTGTATTGGTCAAACAAAAAGTAAAATATTTTTCATCATATTTTATTTGAAAAAATAGTCAAATCATTACCTTCTGCACTCTTAACCTAGCTAAACAAACTCATTGCTTAAACAAAAAACATGGTTCACAACTAAGCTAGCATGTCTTTTTCCCTGTCAATCTTAAGAGTCAGTTTCAGTTTTTAATCCCCATTTCTGTGTATGCTCAGTTTGACACACTTGTGCTATAACTGCACATTTTTAGTGATATTTGTGAATTAAATGGTTAAACAGAACTGTAACTTTTCTTGATCAATTGTCCTGACTTCTATTTATTAATAGCAAAGGACTGTGCTTGTTCCAGTAGGCACTGTTTGTTGGTTGTTTTCTTTTTTCTGTCTGCCTTGCTGTCCCATTGTATACGTTGGAATTGCTCACAGTAATCTTGTTTGAAATCAGCCAAGGTTGTAATTTTTCTTTTTCTTTTTTTTTTTTTTTCTCCCCTCTAACCATCCTAAAAGTGCAGTTTCAGGAAAGATTGATGGAAGAGTCTGCAATGCCAGAAGGGTAAATGATGTTCCACAGTTGTATAGAATAAAAGGCTTTAGTTAAAATATTTGCAAGTTGTTCTGTGTATTGGATTAATTATGCAAATTTAGAGCTTGGACCATTGCCGCTTAATGGTTGTACTACAAAGGACTTCAGAGACCTTTGAAGCCTCAAGTAATGGAATGGCTGAAGAAATGGCAGTGCCTTAACAAAATCCCTTAAAGACGATGTCGTAATATGGTTGGATATAAGAATTTAGCAGGCGTGCAAGCCTTCAAATGCAAGCTGAGATCCCGGTGAGGTGGAGAATGTGCTTGAGTAACGCTGTTCGCATGGGCAGTGCATGCCTTTGCAGTATGCAGATATTTTGTGCTAACACCAATGCAGTACGTCAGAAAAGACAGCCTTGCTACAGTGTCAGTTGGCCTGACTCGTGCCAGTTGACACTGAGCTTTCTGGATGTGGAAAGGTTATAGCACTCCAAGAGACACATGGGAAGCCAAAACTGGCTTTCGTGATGCTGAAAATGCCAGTACAGAATACTCAAAGCCTTTGCTGTGGGGACCAGCAGCTGGGCTGCTCTTGGAGAAGATGCAGTAATTCAGTGACCAAAGGTGTTCCCAGAGACTCCCAGCATCCATCTTAGATGGAGTGTCAAGTGAGAGGAGGATTTTTGCTGCTCCCTTGTAATTTCTGTTACCTTTTCTGGAATTGCGCTGTCTGTAAGAGTCCTGAAGGCAAGAGCAGGAGAGGCCCCTGCACAGCGTTAAGGAGTTAACGTGGGAGTCGCAGCTCAGTGGGACATTGTGAACAGAGACAGTGACAGTTTGCCAGAATCGTAGGAAAGGCTGCTGGTTTGTAGAAGGCTTTTTTGAATTTCCAGGTTTATAATGGAAAGGAGTTGTAAATGTAGTATTTAGTAGTGTAACCTGTCTCCCAGAAAAACATTTAATTTGTCTGTGGCAGGCAATTTTTTTTTCTCTTCAGGTGGGGTGATGCTGAAAACAGGAGAGCTAGGCTCAGGAGTTGCAGGTGAAGTATCATTTTAGGAAGATAAGAACTACTTGAAGGATTTAGCATTAATTTTTAGACACACTAAAAAAATACTCAGGCCCTAGGCAGGAGATAGATAATAATGTAGTTCTACTACATTGCCAAGTGGTAGGAAAAGAAGGGACTTGGGATTTATTAGTTCGATTGTCCATATTCTATGGGAGAGGGGCAACCACGGGACTGACAGTGTGCTCCTCAGTCAGTCTTGAGCAGAGCAATATGGAGAGCTGCTCAGAGAACAGCTGTCCCGTGGTTCAGATAAAATCATAAAATCGTTTTGGTTGGAAAGGACCTTTAAGAACATAGAGTCCAACCATTAACCTGACACTACCCAGCCCACCACTAAACCATGTCCCTCAGCACCACATCTACTCATCTTTTAAATCCCTCCAGGGATGGTGACTCCACCACTTCCCTGGGCAGTCTGTTCCACTGCTTGATAACCCTTTGGGTGAAGAAATTGTTCCTAATATTCAATTTAAACCTCCCCAGGTACAACTTGAGGCTGTTTCCTCTCATCCTATTGCTTGTTACCTGGGAGAAGAGACTAACACCCTCCTCACTACAACCTCCTTTCAGGTAGTTGCAAGCTGAAGTGTGGGCACCTCTTCAACATGTTGATCTGAGAGTTGCTGACTCGGGGGAGAGAGGGAAGTTGCAGAGGTCAGTTTGCTGAGGTGAATTAGTGTGGAGGTGCCAGGGAAGGGGAGAGAATGCATTTGCCAAAGGTGAAGGCATAGAGCAACAGTTAACAGCATGAATCCAGTTACAGTATTCCAAATTTTGGCCAGGATGTTACACCAAGGTATTACTCTTTCTTTCACAGAGGTCCCATTTGATTCAGGCTTTATCCCTAGAAATGTCTTGAACTTGACATTCAGCATCAAACTTTAAGCACAGGATCTTACACTTGTAGCTGTGCCACTGACTCCCTAATTGGAGCCAGGTGGAGTTTCCACCCAGCTAGATAACAGGACTGTTAAAAGCACATGCGCACTTAAATATCAAGAAAGCGATTGACTAAAATAGTTTCCTGTACTATGAGGCAGAGGTTTTTTTGTAAGCAGCTGTGCAAACACCACGCAGACCAGAGGTACTGATTAGAGACTGGACAGGGGCAAGCCCCATCTGTTTCCAAGGATGTTGTGACAGTGCTCTAGCCATCTTTCTCATGGGACTGTGAATGCTTAATTACTTCTTGTAGCTTAGAAATGTAACTTAAACCAAACAATTGCTTTGTAATTGCTGTTACAGCAGAACCAATGCAAGTTAGTGTTTGCTTAAGGCAAAAAGCAAAGAGGGAGGCTGTGTGGACATTAGTGGCAATGCCCAGGAAATAAGAGATTAGCACAGTCAAATCAAATGCAGCAAGTAACCTGCAGGTGCTTTCACTTAACAGCCAGAGGCAGGGGTGCCTGGTTCTTTCATAGTTGCTTGGAGGTGAAAATATTTGCCCAGTTACGGGGAAAGAGATGGAGAAAGGTAAGGGTGCTGAGGGGAAATCTGCATTAAATGCTTCTCCCTGGGAGGCTGCCCTCTGCTGCTTGCTATTTCTGCTAAATTCATGGTGCAGGAGCACGGGGGTGCTGGAATAATAGTCTCCTGCTTCCCCAGTTAGTGCTGTAATCCTTTGTGCTAGCTGATATTAAATTCTGAACCCCCCAAGTAGCTGGAAATGCACAATTCAAGCTCATCAGTACCCATGTGAGTGGTGTGATCTCTACTCAGTGTTGCAGCCTATCTTCCTGCAGCATTTCTCAGTTACAGCTAAGAGAAATTCAGTCAAGTATGGCAACTTGGGTGAGCAGCCTCAACATAGCCTAGAGTAGCACAACAGATTTGTGCAGACTCAGTAAATGAGCAAGCCTGCTGGGAAAGTTCAAGAGGGAAAACAAAGTCATTTCTGCCTGAATTTGGTATTTCAACAATTTTTTGTATTTAGTGTCTTTAAGGTGAACATTCATTCAGAAATCCAAGTTCAGCTGGAATTAGTTCAGCATCCATACTGATGTTAATGAGATGTGCATGTTTATGTCTAGGATGGTTATTTATTTCCTTATCAGGATTTTTGGGGGTTAGGATCATTCCTAGTACAAGTTTATGCTGGCTGAAGTTCCCATGAATCAAGTAATTTACTTTGGAAGGGAGGGCTTGGTCTGACCCTCTGAAGTTAGCTTTGCTTGGGGCAAGGCTTGATCAAGTTGCTCCAGCCTTTGTTGAGTAAAGTTGGGAGTGTCTGGATGGGTGGAGGTCCCACAGCCTCTCTGAGCACCCATCCTGTGTTTAACCACCACAAGCACCCAGGTGCTCTGGCTCATGAGGGTTAGCAGAGCCATGGCTCTGTGGAGAGGAGCTTTGCTTCATCCTTGCCAGATGCATGTCCTCAGGCTTGACTATTAATATTAGGGAGCATCTTGGGTCTGTAAGCTTATCCTGTTGTGTCTGGCCATACCAAACCACTGTGCAGTGTCCCGCTACACATCCACGGCATCCAAGCTCTGAAGTTAGTACAAGGCACTCTAAGGGAACATCCTCCTCCCTTTGCCCTCCTTGTGATACTGCTGAGATCATCCTTGTGTCTGCAAAAGCAGATCACTGTGGGGCTTATAGATGCCCTCAAAGGTTACAGTAGCAAACAAGGTAATATACAGCTCTCCTACTTACCTGGAAACAGTAGCTGTTTGGGACAGCACCTGATGGATTGTAGTTTGTTGGGGTTTTTTTGTTTCAAATCCCAAAGTGGACCATTCAAGCCCTTTCACTCAAAGGTAACTCTATTCCACAGCCATTCTGCTTGTTTCAGACCAACATAAAATATTACCTTTTCTTATTTCAGAAGTGCCCTGTCCTCACAGGCCTTATGAGGTACATTTCTTTCAGCAGTAGTACGTGGTCATTCCTTTCCTGAATTTTCCTCAAATTAAGGTGGCAGCAGCAGTGAGATAATCACAAATGCTCCAGCTCTGTCTACAGCACACAGTCTGTATCAGTGGGGATGGCTCTCCTGCTGTCTATGCTTGCAGCAACAGCAGGAGGGCAAGGCAGGAGGCCTGTGGCTCCAGGAGAATTGGATCCTCTCTGGATCCAGCTGCTCTCAGGAGCTTCTACCACTCCTTTTAGGTTATATTCTGAAACTAAGAAATTCTATACAGCTTTCTCACCTCTGTACCCATGAGTAAGAGAGTACTTTCTGTTGCAGCAGGGAGGTAGCTTCAGGCATCTCAAAAGGTAGTCTCCAAATTGTCAAGAGAAAAGAATTTGATGAGGAGGTTGAACTCCTCCTGTCATTTAGCATTTAAATGATGCTCCTATTCTCCTATAGGTTAGGAGAATACAACATTATACTGTTAGAAGTTTAACTCTCTGGTTTTCTAAAGGGGTATGTTAGACCATTGTTCATTTGGATGTTAGGAAAGAAGCAGCAAGTCTTCATAAATATAAAACAACTACCCTCCCTCCCCTTCCAAGAGCCAATTAACAGAAAGGCTGGACACAGACTGCCGTAAGTGTTAAGCCATTTATTACTGGGACAGTAGAAATTTAGTATGAGTTTTGACATTCCCTGCTCTTAAATTTAATGGGTGCTTATGGTACAGCATCACTTAAATGAGCTACTACCAGCTTAAAAACAGAGAAGAGTAGAAAGTGTCCTAAATAAACAAAACAAAAAAAACCAAATAGATCACCTAGATGTCTTCAGCCATCAGGCTATGAGACCAAACTTACCACTAGCTTAAATTACGTTTATTTTTAGTGTTTGGCTGTTTACCCTTGTAGCAGTCAGTTGGGGGAAGAAAAGAGGAAATTTATTTTAGCAATATAGGAAAAAAAAATCTGTTCACTACTAACAGACCATTTAGCAGACTAGATTTCAAATATCTTAATTCTGCTGCCTGCAGTTAGGGCTTAATGCATTCTTCTTTAAAGCAGAAGGTATTTTGACCATCCTGTTCAGAGCTACTGTATTTTATGTGAAAACAGTATTTAAGACTAACAGCAGCAATGAAGGAATATAAAGGGCTGATTTTACGTGAGGGTGTACTCAGCTGAAGATCTCTCTTATGTTGGAGCTTTGCCTGCACCCTTTTGCTGAAGCTGAACTGTCACGGGCAAATCCATGTGACCCAGACACCCACCCTGCATTGTTAGGGGATTTCAGCCTAGTCAGTCATTTCCCTTACTGAGCAACACAGGGCACAATGTAGAAACAGCTCAGGGGACAGGGCAGAGAACAGGAAGGTAGACAATACTGTGCTAAATAAGTATACTCTAGTTTATAGGTGAAACACATAACTAACCTTGTACCCCGTTCTCTTAATATATGAAGGATTTTCACCACACTTAACTGTAACAGCTATAGTCAAGTTATTCCTAAGCAGCAGCTTTAAAATTCCATCATGAATCACTGCCCTGTGGGTATAAAAACACCCACATTTCTTTTGTGTTTACTATTACATTCAGAAGCTATTTGAAGAAAATCACAGAAGACAAGTGCAAACAAAACAAAAAAAAGCTACAAAAAGCAATAGCTGTTGCTGCACTAACATGTTCCATCCCCATGTCTTAAATTTAAAATGATTTGTATAAAAATAGAAGCGGGTAAATAGAAAAGCACGAGTAAAGAAAAGCTCTTTCTCTGTCACTACAGAAACCAAGACACATCCAACTCCACTGAAGAGGTTAATCACCTTGAAAACACAGGGGCCTGACTTAAAATCATCTTTGACTTCAATTTGTTTCAAATAACCATCACAATTTCACCCCCCCCTTTTTTTTTTCCCCACTGTGAGACCACCACATGATCCATTGAAGAGCTGAAGTGAATGACAGGACCCACCCACACAACTTTGTCCTATCTACATGCTGCACCTTCAAACCATATGGTCCTTCCTTTCCTGCAGTAGTTCTAGAGAAGGTACGTGAATAACTGTTACAGAGAAGCGACTCCAGAACAAGTAAAGTAAAAGTTTGCAGAGTAGTAAGTAGGAATAAAGATATCTTGGGGTAGGAAATGCTTTGAAAGTCACCAGAACTGTCAACTGGAGGTGTACCATCACAAAAGCTCTCTAGCAAGTCAAAACCATAAATAGGGTATTTTAATGCCATCAAACATACTGAGAAAATCATCATCAAGTGTCATGGTTCAGGCAGGGCACCTTCATAAATACATTCAGGAGCACTTGTAGGCAAACGTGAATTCAGGAACTGACGTTTTGCCAGTCTCCAACTTGTTTCTGCATTAATTTCTCCATTAATTTGGTGATTTTGGAGAATATCCAAAGCTGGAACACAGATCAATCCATTAAACAATGATTGGAAAAGACAATAGGATATGTATTTCATATGATTTCTTTCATAATATTGTCTACACTAACAAAATAGAATACCTGTAATTCTTTCAAGATCAGAAAAATATTCCCAGCTGTAGTATTACAGCATATGACAGTCTGTAAACAAAAGCAGCATCCATTTCACTCATGATCTTGGGCAGCTGCTGCTTCCTTCTGTTCACATGCTGCTTCATCATCTGGTTTCACCGGAGTAGTGGTTAATGAGCTCTCAATACTGTTCAAGAGCAGTTTTGTTTCTTGGTTATCAGGGTCAGTTCCTAGTGTCATTTTTGAAGAAATTTCATTAGGAAGAGCAAAAGAAGGTAAAGATGGGATTGAAGACAGTAGGTCATCCAACTCAGGCTGCTTGACTGAGCCTTCAGAATACGTGGTTACATCTTCAGGGTCCAAAGCTGTGGCATTTTCTGAGAAATGGAAATAGTTTGTAAAAAAACAAAAGCTGTCAGGCCAACAGACAGTGCCTCTGGTTGCCACACGTCTAGAACATCAGCTTGAATGAGGTACCTTGCACAGGCACATAACCAGATTCACAACCGTCAAATACATGGGCTGCATTCTCCCCAAATCCAGAAAATCCAATAGTGCAAGTTGGTTTTTGAGAGACCACAAACCATTTGGTCTGCTGTATTCTTATGCTAGAGCTGTTTTGTTTTGTGTACAACTCTTACCTGCCCCACCTTTTCAATGGGAGAGGCATCCATAATATTAAGATGTATTTTTTTTAAATAGAAGAGTCACTATTAAGATGGCTGCAATTTTGTTTTCACTTCACAACTGTGGAGACAAGCCTGTGGTAGAAAAAACTCATTTACACTGATTTTAGAAATACCTACTTTTAAGGTCAGTTTAATTTGGATTATCAACATTTTCATTTAAAGAAAAAGACACACATTCTATAATCTTATAAAAAAAAGCCTATTAGTTTTCATCCACTTCTACACCTGATTTCTGCTACTTTTTCCATCTCATTTTAACCCATTCCCTTTCTGATTTTTCTTAAAATTGGCTTATTTCCAAAAAGCATGATACTGTTGAGCAGGCATGAGTTGGTGCCATTCCAGAAATTAGGTCAGGGGCATAAAGGAAACTTTGAATACACTTACCAAAATAAGCAGAAGCCTCATTGTTCGACATTAACTTTTCAGTGCCTACTAAAGCATCTGCTGCTGGCATGTTGAAGGAGGGAGATGAAGAGACGTTGGACACTTTTGTTAAGTCAGTGAGTTCAGGAAACGAAATACCAGACATATCTAGAAATCCTGAAGGAGAAAGCAAATATTACAGTACTGTTTTAGATAGAACACAAAATTCTAGATTCAAAAAGACATGTTCTATCCAGACTGAAGTCAGTGAAGTCCCCTCCCCACTAAATGCAAATAAATTCAACCTAAATGTTAGCCAACATCAGTGGAAAAACTCCTGCAGAATGTTAACCTCAGTCAGGCTCCCAGTACCCAAATTCTACAGCTCTGAAATCCAGTGAAGTCAAAAACTTCAAGGAAAACAACCACCAATGCGCATAGTTCTGCATTTAAGTCTAAACTATAATAAGGTCTTAAACAAGTTTTACTTAGATGTCCCGTAAAGAATTGCTGAAAAAAAAAAGCAGGTAAGAAAATATACCTGGATCCATAACTCTCTGGAGAGGGGGAGGAGGAGAAAGTGAGCTTTCTGGTGAATAACCACTCATTTCTTGATCTGTGGAATGATCCAAGTTAATAAATACTTCAGAGTTGTCATTCTGAGAAGGAGGTGCCAATAATGGAGTCTGGAATAACACAGTAAGAAGAAAAAGCATCCTTTTATAGTGAAAGCTTCACCTGAAGACGACCTTCCTATGAAAGCATTCTGCCTTGGTCTCCAAGTACACCAATTCAGAGAGAACTTATGATGCTGAAACTGATAGTCAAGCCACTGATTAGGACATGTTCCAATGTAGCCTTTTAAAGCCAGTACGTTCTTAGAAGAACAGTCCCTACTTAATTCTGGTAGGTGTATTTTATTTCCTAGTGAGAAGGGTATTCTTCTAATGTGATTCTCATTGACTGATACAGCTGTAGTATGCAAGTCTTCAAAACAGGAAGAAAATACCTGGCAAAAATTTGTATCAGCCAACGCTGGTGATCTGTCATCTGCTCAGCATCATCAGCTCTCACTTTCCCTTCACCTAACTCCATTTCACTCAAGCAAAATTGCATGCTGTACTCAAATATTCTGTATTATCAATGTTCCAACAAGTAGAAAATTTTGAAACTCCAGAGAACATGCCAGAGATATGAGCTTATTTCTTACATACCTCTGTGTAACCATTGGTAGATGGTACAGGAGTTCCAGCTTCCGGTAAGGGTGAAGGTGGTTTGCTTTCTGGTTTTTTCTTCGATACTGCAGACTGCGTTGGAATTCTGTGCAGGTAGCCATATCCAATACCACACCCTAAACTGTACAAGAAAAGTAAAACAAAGACTTGGGGGGAAAAAAAAAAAGTATTTGTAACAAAGCTAGTAAGCATTTTAAATTTTGACTCTGTAAAACAAAAAGTTTGAGTCTTTAATCTATAGCAAGAAATACCTACCTCCAAGAATCATTTCACTTACAGTGCTCAAGGAGCACTCTGCAACTGTCATTTAGCTATACACAGCTTAGCTTTCAGTTGATTATTCTTATATCTTTACAAAATATATAATCTGACCTGATGTGAATTTTGTTCTTGCTTTAACTCAATCTTTGACTATGGGAATGTAGCTGGTGAATCTGCTACCGGGGAAGTCAACACAGGTTTTGCCTACTCAAACAGGATTAGATCCAGAACATGCCTAATTCCTAGTTATAAGCTAGCTTTTTTTATGGAAAGATGAACAGTTTTGTGTGGCAAGGGTAAGGAAACATGGCTTAACTTGAAAACAGAAAGCTGTAATCAATAGTAATAATACTCTTAACAGGAGCTCATTTACAGTGAGTATATAACCTGTCTCAGCCAGTGACTGTCGGGGATCAGTACCTTCCTTCTCCACCCCAGGCTCCGTTGGGAGTCACAACTACCTCTCGAATGGAATCTGCTTCAGTGTTATAAACCATCAGCTTCAGTGGCTTCCCCTCATGGGATTCAATCAGTGAAAAGAAATCCTCCGACTAAGAGAAAAAGAAAGTAGTAGTTATTAAACTCAAATGTGTAAGACAAGGAGCTGGAAGCAAGTTAACATTTTATGCAGTTATTTACTTCAACATGATATATTAAAAACCCGGAGACAGACTAAAACTCACGAGTGTAGTTTGATCTTTAGGGGCAACTTTTTTATCAGATTAAAAAAAGATAACGTTTACCTCAACTATAAGTTATCTGTCATAAACATCAACCTCCCAAAATCCCAAAAAACTAACCCCATACATTTGATGTACAGGCAATTAGATTTATAAAAAAACAAACCCTACAACATACACTTGGCAGGCATGAAGACAATCACCACTTGAAGGAACACGCGCCCTACCTCCTGAAGAATCTGATCAGATCCAACAACGTAGTCAGTGTACGGCTGGAGACCAGCTAGAGCTGCAGGAGATGCAGGTTCAACGTCCTGTGAAAGAATAACATGTGTCATCTGCACTCGCAGCAAGATAAACTACCCCAAGATTATAAAGGAAAGCAAACTCCAAAAACAACAGAAGGAAAGAACGTTTTGTTTATGGGCTAAAATAGCAGTCCTTGAACAGTCTACATCTAGGTGTAACATCTTGTAAAACACACTGCATAAGAAAGACCAAGATACTACCAATTCAAAATGAGATATTCTGAAGACACCGAGAATTTGCGTTTATTTTAACAACCAAAAACATAACAAAAGATCATGTCAGTCTTTCCTGTGCTGTTCTACTCTTCCAGCTCCCCTCTTAAGATAATTTTTGGTGCCTTTTGTAACATTAATATCACTTTGATGAAGCTCAGCCAACCCAGAGACACCTATCCAGCCAGAATCTTTTTTGCTTTTGCCATTGATTCTTTAACATAAGACGAAAAAACCTTCTTCCCATCACACACTATTTGGTCTGGTTGAGATAGTGTTATTATTCTTCACAGTGACAGGCAACACTAACAGTTACCCACTACTTCTCCCTATTCAAATAGCTCAGGCAAACTTTCAAGACTGTGTTCCCTTCTTCTGTGTGATTTCAGCATTGTACTTCTACATACAAGTTACTTCTAAACATAACACTTTAAAACAAGGTTGTATGAACACTAACAAGCCACCGAAGAATTCTGTCTCACCAAAACGTGCCACACGTGTTCACTGGCTCCCTGGAAACTGCAGAACCTCACACTGGCTCCAAGAAGACCTTGTCCTCCCCACATGTTACTGGGGATCACCTCCACCTCTCGTATTTTCATTGTTCTGATATTATACACCTCCAGCTTCACTGCTTTTTCAGCATTTGCCTTCAGCAGATCTTTCAACATGTTGTTTTCTTTATTCTGTAGAGCACAGAAAGAGATACATGATTAACATTATTTCTAGTTGCACCTGTAACAGACATCACACCTGTGGCAGAATTTGAATACAAAGAACCCAAACCATCAAAGTTTAAGCCGTGTCTCATGATCAGTCCCAGCAGTTCAATTTTCTTTTATTAGAAAGAAGTCAGTACTGTCAGCTCGTGTCCCTTTATATACGTAATTCCTATTACTCAGTGTCATCACTTTCCTGCTCTTCATAACTGCTATTAAATAACATCAGCAATATGAGATCTCAAGTATGTAGTCATAACAATAAGCAGCAACGTTTTACTTCATGCCTCTGATCCCAGTCCTTATTCAGTAACCCTTCAAAGTCATTGCAAATTGACTGTAAAAGGACAGACTATTTGGGAGCAGCTTAGAGAACCATCATTATTTCGGTCATGTTAAAAGATTGACTAATCTTCCACCAAAATATACCATTATAACAATCACTTCCAGAAAGACACCTCCACTAATGAAAGCAAGACAAACTTAATGAATTCAGGTTGTATGAAGTTAGGATGAAGCTGCCAGCCAAAGCTGCCAGCCAACAAAAAAAACCCAAAGCAAAACTCAACATACAGGAACTCCGTTCCCAGTCTTAAGTATAAGCACACAGGCCATGATTCTTTTTCATGTTGTACCAAATGTTGAAATTAGTTTATTTAAACAAATGTTGAGCTCTTACCATTGACTCACCAGTTCAATATTCACCTTGTGGCAGAAGATATGCATGAATGAGTAATATCATAAACATTGTGTTAATCTATTAAGAAGCTAAGGTGACTAAAGGCATAAATAAGACTTTCCTCAAATTTGGATCCAGCCAGAGAGGAAACTTTGAACACCACCAAGTTTTACTTTACCTTGTTAATGCCATATACAAGGTCCAATATGAAAAGCTTTCTTTACTGTGACAGCTTTGGCTTCTACCTTTCATCACTACAACACCCATATTTCATGCAGGGGAAAACAATAAAATCATTTGAGGCTTACAAGCCTAGTGTGTCCTATCGCAATGATGAAATCAAAGAAAGGTTCCAGTCCTCCTTGTTGAGCTGGGGAGTTTTCTTGAACCTGCAAAACATGCATTTTATTTTTATTATACATTTATTTCTAGTTATGTTAAGTGACAATGTTAATCTTAACACTTGATTCAATATTTACTTTTGAGTTGAACCAGAGATAAGATACCAAATGACAGACCTCGGGAAGCAGTCCACAATTGTGAACTTACTTTTATAGAACTATGAACAACAGGTGTCTAAAAACAGGTCTTGAACCCCATACAAGACACAAGTATTGTAATGCAAAGCACACAGCGTGGCATTATTAAATATTGAGAACTTTGGAGAAGGGCTTAGTTTTCAAAGTGCTGCTTCAGGATTTTCTTCCATGATACTAACAGCCTGAGTACATTGAGAGTCCCCAGTTACGCCACAGCCATTTTTTGCATAAAAACTATTTCCAGTTTGGTTCCCACAATTTACAGCACATTAGCAACACTTAGAAGAGCATGCTACAAACTATTCCATGAAATGCATGGCTAACCACAAGTACTGGTCAAGAAGATTGCCATCACTTACAAAAGATTCATAAGAAATAAGAGTTACATCATCTCAATTTCATTATAACCAAGTTATCGTAAAACAGATGCAATAAAGAAATATACAGAATAGCCATTAAAATGCACTCACAACAGGAAAAAAATCATCAGAAATTACACAGAATTTGATATATGCAGAGTATATGAGAGGGTACCCACTTCACGGTATACTAACAAAGCAATGTAACATTAAGGGAACCACCGCAAACGTGCTAACAGTTCACACTGCTTGTAACTCTACTTTTTGACTGCTCAGCAGTACAGCCCATAACCTGAAATATATTTGACTCCTGAAAGCCACCCCACAATTTAAGTACTAAGTTAGAACCCACACATCATCTAAACTAAAAAGTTCATTGCTAGCAAAGTTAAAACTGCTACATTTTGTATTTGGTCTTGTGTTACCAAACTGCTATTTTTTTTTTTTAAATAAAGTTGTATTGGTATTGGGGCTTTTGCTGGCATCACGGTCTATGTAAGTTATAAAATATACATAAGTAACAGTGTAGTTACTTCAGCAAAAGCTTTTAAAGCAAAAAAAAAAATCATGCTTTATTATTAAACAGTCAAGACTGACCACTGTAACTACAACTGGAACAGGAAATGGTAACTTTCATCACAACCCCAAACTGCATCAAAAGCAAATAGCCAGCCTCTACTGAACCAAGCTGAAGGTTAAAAAATTTACCCTACATCCTACTTCTAAATAATGTGCAAGAAGCCTTACAATGAAACTATCACATAACACAATGTCAAGGATGAAAATGTACACAAAAAGAAGTACACAGAAGTTATTATGGAGCTCGTTACTTTTTTGTTCAGATGTCTAAAAGCCATACAGATTCCCACATGAAGCTGTAAGTTGTAAAAAACGACACCATACCAGAGCTGCATGAATTCCCTGGAGAAAAAAAAAAAAAGGACTTTGTCTCCTGCATACCGTAGGGCACCAAAATCATCCTCCAGTACAGGCAACTGAGCAGTATCCTGCACTTCACATGAACGGAGGAGGCATTTCATGACCGACAGGCATTTCTGATGGGGTTAACTCTGTCAGGGAGACTGACAAAAGCAGATTACCTAACAACACTGGTACCCTAAACACATCTTGGGATGTTGAGAAACACAAACTGCTGCTGAAGTGGAAAGCAGCGCGTGGCAACAACGTGTCCACTCTTATTGCAGGGAGGAAGACGACCAACTAAATGAAACTGGTAACTTACACAACAGCTGTTAACTTATCAGCAATACCTCTGCCTGTCTTCAAGCTCCAAGATACACATTCAAACCAACGTGTGTGCAGACGATTTGCTAGACAGAGGAATTACAACAAATTTGCATCGAGATGCAGCACTGCCAGATGTAGCCCCCCAGGACAACACTGGCTGGAGCCGTAATTAACCCCCAGCCAAGGTGCTGTAAAGATGCGGAGAGAAATTAGTCAAATCATCACGTCAAGGGAGTTTGGAGGGGGGCAGGGAGGGAGGGCTATACTACCTTAAACTATTTAAAATCCCTCGAAAGCAGCACAAAAGGCTCGCCTCGGCTGTCCAGCAGCCAGGACACTGCAAGCCGCGGCTCCGAGCCCGGTGAGGCCGCGCCGGGCGGGTACCCGCTGCCTACCGGGAGCGGCTCGGCCGCTCCTCCCCTGCCGCCGTGGCAGCTCCCTGGAAGGAGCCCACAGGCAGGGGCCACGGAGTCCGCGGCCGTCAGGCCCGCCGCCCCGAGCCCAGCGCCCTCGCCCGTGCCGGAGCCTCCTGAGGGGGGAAGCGGGACCCCGCGCCCCGCTGGACCCCGCCTCAGCGCCCGCCGCCCCTCACGGCCCTCCCGTCCCCGCGAAACCGGCCCGGCGGCGGCCGCCTCACCCCGTGTACATGGAAGCCCTCGGCGCCGCCGTCGGGGACCTCGGAGCTCGAGCCCAGCCCCATGCCCACCGCGGGACGGGACCGGACGGGACGCTCAGGCGGCGGCGGCGGCAACGAGCATCACCCTCCCGCCGCTCCCGCAGCCGAGGGCGTCGCAGGCCTGAGCAAACGAGCGCCGAGCGCAGCACCCCCGCGCGGAGGAGGGGAACGGCCTGTCCGCTCTGCTCCGCTCCCTGGCGGCCTAGCGGGGCGCGTGACGCGGTGACGCTTTTGAGACCGGGGAGGGGCGGGGGGAAGCGGGGCGCTGCCGGGGGGACTCGCAGGGTCTGTGCGGGCGGGGAGCGGGTGGGCGGCTGCGGGGGCAGCGCCGAGGAGAGGCGGAGGGTGCGGGGGCAGCGCTGAGGAGAGGCGGAGGGTGCGGGGGTGGCCGAGCCGCGTCAGGCCCGCAGAGGGTCTGTCACAGCTTTCTTGCCGGGCTGCGGCTCCCCCCGGCCCCTCGGAGGGAGGCAGAGGCCCAGGCGCCGCTCCCGGGGAGGGGAGGCGGGCGGTCGGGTGCCCCTCGCTCTCCCCTCGGCCCACCGTCTCCCTGGAAGTGCCCTGAGCTCCTGCCCTTTGAAGCGAGGGCCGGGATGCAGCCAGCGTGGGCTGAGGGGCAGTTTGGGCCTCGGAGCCTTTTTTTTTGGCAGGAACAGACTTTCACTTATACATTGATTTTTTTTTTCCACGTATTTTCTTCTCAGAAAGGGTTATTAGACATTGGAAGGGGCTGCCCAGGGAGGTGGTGGAGTCACCATCTCTGGATGTGTTTAAGAAAAGACTGGACATGGCACTTAGTGCCATGGTCTAGTTGATGTGGTGTCAGGGCAATGGTTGGACTTGATGATCCCTGAGGTCTCTTCCAGCCTGGTTGATTCTGTGATTCTATGATTCTGTATATTCTTACAAATATCTCTAAAAAACGGTTCACCACTGTTCTCATTCTAACAGCCTTTTAAAAATTATACTCCTGTTAGTATAATCCAGAAAGAGATTATTATTTCTTACCAATACCTGATTTGCCCATTTCACAAGAGAAAGTGTTTCTGTTCTGCTCCTCCCTGCAGGCATTTATTATATATTACACCCACGACAGTGTTTCCACCAGCTGAGACAATTTGCAGCCTTAGAGCTGAAGGAGCAAATCAATGTTGCAGTGTTGCTGTTTTTCAAGACACAAGGAGCCTTGTGTTTAGGTGATTATTAAGAAGTGCTCATATTTACATTCCCCTGAAATTTCATATCTGTTCCACTCTGGTTTACTTAGAATGCGTTCTGATTCTGCCTTCTCGTTAATGGAAAAGTTGTGAAAGTTTTGAGAGTAATAGTAATAATTGAAGCATTATTATATTAATAGTTAAAGTGCCAGTTATATTTCCTGCGTGAGTACTTTCATTCCAGTATAAAAGCATCCATTTTAGTAAAACTCCTTGGTAGTTACTGCTGTCACCTCCAAGACATCGTTTTTCCAAAGGATCAATCCACATAATTTCTGTGGTTCAAGTGCGACGCATAAAGACAGAAGGGGAGAGCAGCTGCTTTCTCCATCCTCTGCCTTTGCTTCCGAGTGAAACTCTTTAATTCCCTGTCACTTCAATAGCTATTTTTGCTTGAAAGCCATACATACTGGCTCATTTCTTCTCCAAAGAAAGACCAGGATGTTCTCAGAAGCCTTTTTAAGTGACTTTTTTCCAGTGTTATCTCTAAGCTGTGATTGTAGATTAGTGCATTGTACTCATTGAGCATATGGTAGAAGTGCACATAAGTATTCAGAAAAAATAAAATTGTGTCAAACATTTTTCTGTGTTTTGTGATACATATTTGAGAACCTTATCACTTAATTATATTTTTTCTTAAATTCCTTTTCTTCAGGATGTCTTTTAAAACAGGTGTGCAATGAAGAACTGCAGTGTTGGCCATGTAATTCTATTTCTGCAAATAATAGAAATAAGAAATTTCTTCAGACATACCAAAAGTGGATGCCAGAGAAGAGTCTGATCCCAATATAAAATGAGTACCTAGGAAATATAAGACCATAGCAAAAAAAAGTCTACAGGAATTATTTGCATTTGTGTTTACCATGGAAGATAGTGAGGAGGTTCCCATCCCCAAACTTTTCTTTGTAGGGAACTCATCAGAGCATCTGTCTTAAATTAAGAAGGTCAGAGAGCCTATGGAACAGACAAAATGAACAATAACAGTTTGTGGGAATAGGTGGGGCTTACCCAGTCTCTTCAAAGGGAGTCAGGAATGAGCTAGCACACCTACAAACAGTTGTATTGAACTGCTGGCTTAAAAGCACATTGGCTGCAGGGGACTGGAAAGTAGCAAATACCTCTTTTTTTTAAAAAAAGGATTCTAGTAAAGATCTGAATAGGAGGTCTGTAAGCCTCTGCCAACAAAGTAATAGAAACTATAATAAGTAATAGTTTTAGTGGGTACCTGAGTGTTATGTTCTTGGGAAGTCAACGTGGCTCTGATAAAGGGGTGTCCTGTCTCACACATCTATTGGAGTTCCTAAAGGCATTAACAAACACACAGAAAGGAGTGATCTGGTTGTTTAGATTTAAAAAAGTCCCTTATCAAAGCTTTATCAAGGGCTTATCAAGGAAACTAAGCAGCAATATCATAAAATAGCTTTATTTAGATGAGCAGTTAAAAGATAAGAAGCAGATGATAGGATTGAATGATCACTGCTTGGAAAGATCATCCAAAGATTTATCCAAAAAAACAGTTAGACCCTGCTTTTCTTTATATTCTAAAAGTCCTGGAAAAAGAGATAAGCAGTGAGTTGACAAAATGGAATTATTCACAACAGCGAAGCTAAAGAGCAATTGCAGAACTGCAGAAGGATCTTAGAAAATAAGGTGGGCAATAAAACCACAGGCAAAATTAAGCATAGATAAACATAAAATGATAAGTGTGGGGGAAAAATCCTGACTAATTCTGCATGTGAAATAGTGGGCTCTGAGCTGTTCGGCAACAGTCTGCAGTAAGATCTAGAGCTTACAATGTGTCATTTCAGAAATCAAAAATAGCCAAAAAGCAAATCCATTATTAAGAACTACCAGGGAAATGGTGGAGACAAAGAGGACGTTGTTGAATTACTGTACAAACTCATAGTTTTCCCACATCTTGTCCTCCCATTTCAAAAAGATAAATAGTAGAAATGGGAAAGCTTGAAAAAGGGCAGCAGCAGCAATGATTAAAGGTATCACTGGTTACCACGTAGGGAATGGGGAATGATGAGTAAACCAGGGTTTTTTCGTTTGGAAGAGAGGCAATTGAAGAGAGAATGTGCTATAAAATCACTTGTGGTGTGGAGAGGGTAGTCAGGAATTGAGTGTTTGCTCACTTTCAATTTAATGACAAGGGAACTGTTGAAACTATGAGGGCACACATTCTAAGTAAGCAAAAGGAGGTGATTTTTCATGTAACAGTTAATTGCGTTCTGCAACTCTCTACCACAGGAGATGGTGACGCCAAGCGTTTATTTGGACCCAACGAGGCAGTGGGCAAACTCACTGAAGAAGAATCAGGGGAGGGCCAATAAGTACGCAGAAACCAATACAACAAAAGATATTTTCTGAGCTGAAGCCATCTGAAGGCTGGGAGAACGTCCGAAGGAAGCACCATTTACACTTGTCCCAATCTTAGTCTTTGCTAGGCACTTTAGAGCTGCTGTTGCAGGTTGGGAGTGGGCTAGATGGAGCTTTGGTTTGACCCAACACAGCTGTTCTTAATGCTCATAGCTCATTCCTCCTTGCTGTTCCACATAGTTTAGAAAGCTATCGTAGCAACATGTCTGCACTGAGAATAGTTTACTGTGGTAGAGCATGCAAATGAAACAAATTACCTAGTTAGACAGTGGCTCGGAGTTAATTTCTACAAATAACTTTTTAGGTGATTGCTAATAACATCTGAATCAACCATCCATCAGCAACATCTCTGTTGGACACATGCAAGGTGCTATCTTACAGTTAGGAACAGCTGGAAAGAGCCATTCTGGTGTGTCATTGTGTTGTCTTTCAGAACTCATGCACGCAAAGTGTGTAAAAATATAGACAAGGGTTTTTTTTACATATTACTCGTCACAAGTTTCAACGGTCAGCAACTCAGCAATACATGAGCCCAGTGTTTCATCCACTTATCCAGGTTAAATTAGGATAACAAACAAGTCTAGGATAAACATATGTATGCTTTAAGTATTTTTGTCTGATTTGCTAAATAAAATAGTGCCAATAATAGTGGTGATGTCACTAGAACTACTAAAAAAATTTCATCTGCCCTGGACCACCCTTTTGCAACACATTTTTGTTTATTTAGAAAATTAATTTAACTAGTGTTTGTTCAACCCTTAAGCAGTGCTTGCACATTCAATTTGTCAACTTATATGAAGCTCAGAGACTTCAATAAATTATTAAACAACAGCATTGCATAGCAGACTTCGTAGTGATCACATTATGGTATGCTCATGAAGAGAAATCAAGTTTTGTTTTCGCGTAGCTGCCTTGAAGATGATTCTGCCCTGCACTAAAGATTTATTTTGACTAGTTGCATGGGTGTTTCTAGAACATCAGCACAAGAGTATTTCAGACACTAGAGGAGAACACTAACTAGTAGCTACTTCTTCTATTAGAGGTAATAAATTTTAGGAATGCAAAGATCCTGAAAGACGCAGAACGCTTGCAGCTCACATGGGAGTGACCCAAGGTTCAGCAGCAGTTGGGACTGAGCTGAGGACCCATACAAGGTAATGGGAGATTTACATTCTATATCAGTGGATAATTGTATATTATTTTTCAGTGGGCCTTTGTGCACAATTCATTTGTGCATAATTCATTTTTAAAAGATATAATTTCTAAAGGAAAAAAAGCTGACTAATTTGCCTTTCCAATCTGGCAAATGCTGAACAATTTTGCTTTCAGTAACACAATCTGAGAAGCTACCTACACGTGTGTTTCAAGGGTTAGGAGGCTTGTTTTATTTGACTGTTTTTGTCATTATAAGACTTTTCAAAATTTAACACATTTAGCACATTTTGGTTTGAATATTTGTTTTTAGATAGTGGCGCTGGTTTAGAGCTGGAAAAAAAAGAAACAGGAAGAATGCAGGCAGTGATGAATTATGTTATGCAGGAATGTTTTTATGGCTAATGGATAAAAATGATGAAGGACTTGACAGAATGCTGAAAATGTCTCCTGGATCTGGAGGGGTAGTGTGTAAATGGTATTTCATCCATAACAAGACAGAAGTTCTTGCTATTTAACAAGTAAAATGAGATCATCAGACTTTTAGCCACATACAAAAAAAATATAAATATGCAAAAGCTAATGTATACTGTACCTAAGAATATAATTATTTAGATGAAATTCCTGTTTACTATAAAAACGGGGAAAATTAATTGGGGTTTTTTTAGTGGATATTTCTACATTAATCCAAAACTCTTTTTCTGATGAGGAAGAATGTTTATTTTTTCTCTACAGTGGGAAAATAAAATCATGGTTGGGGGTAAAACTGTTTTCATCAGGTCTACTTACATTGGGTTGTAACTTTGGAATTACTTTGATGTAATTATATGCCAGAGGCAAGCAGTCTGGAATTAAAACGCTTTCTGAACAGGTCTTACAGACTACTCCACTAAGAGGCAAATCCTGACCTACTGAGAAAGAGTTACAAGGGGTTTAAGAAGAGTTTCACGCCTCTTCTTCCTGTATTTCTGTCCATGATTCTTCTTCCCTCATGAATTGTATATACAGGAAACAGTCTACATTTAAAATAGTTTCTGAAAATATACGAAGAGGACTGTCCGGTCAGATCTGTCACATTGTACAAAGGTTACCTGCCTGCACATTAATGTAGTCAAAACTGACTATTACTTAACTTGAGGATGAAAATTGTTGTCAAGCTTTTGGTAAATGCTTTTTGAAACCTTACTTTTTAAATTTTATACTGTTAATTGTGTACTAAGTGAAAATACGATTGTATTATTGTCAGTAAATGGCTAAGAGTTATATTCTAGACATTCTCCAAAATACTTTACCAACAAAGGATTTTCTTTTTATAATAAAGTCAGTACATGATAAAAAATAGCTAATTGGTAATGCAGAGTTAAAAAAAATGACAACTGGCAGGTCATTAGAAATATATTCAGATTGTTATAAGCCACTAGAAATAATACAGTGTTATGCCATTTTCTCACAATGATATCTACATGAGGTCTTTGCTTTTGCAGATATTGAATTTTGAAAGAAATGTCATTTATCATTCATGGTAATGGAACTAAAACAATGGAATACGGAACTGACAGATTCTGCGGGGTAGTGTAAACTTTAAATACTTATTTTCCAAAGCTCATTGTATGCTTAGCAATTACAACTTGCTTTCAATATCAGTCTTTTCTAAAGGTTCCTATGTAAATGAAAGTTGATATGTGAAATGTGTGCTGACTATTCTAAAATATGTTTAGATACGTAGATATAGTATACAAAGCTGCAGCTGAGTTAGTCATAGGTTCCTTTTTTTCAATCAGTGGAGAAAAACAGGCTCTTCTCGGCTGTAGCTCTTATAATTAAGGATTTCTCATCCCCATTGTACAAGTAATTGTTTAGTATGGCAGAAGAACTGTGTAGTGTGAATATAGATCTTTGGCTTCTTTCAGAACTGTTTTCTGTAGACCTCATCAGAAATTATAAAGGAGTAAACATTCTAATTCAAAATTTCAAAGGAGTGAATGTTTTCAAATATTTACTCCGAACTCAGTAAGCTCCAGAAGCAAGCTTGCAATTCAGAGGAAATTCTGTGAATTAATTTAATTAGTTAAAAAAATCAAGAATGATGAAAAATGTTAATGGAAGATTAGTTATTTGCTCATTATCAATACAAAATATTTTTATAATAATATGCCTATAATAAGTTTAAGATAATCAAAGAAGTTGACCCTAAACAAGCAGTAATATTTTGGTCAAAATGATTGGGAATAGGAACTAAGCATTACTGAGGACAGATTACAGAAATTCATTGTTCAAAAATAAGAGAAAGAGCATCTAGTAGATCAAACCTGTTAAACTGCTGGTGGTAAAGCCTCAGCTTAAAATCAGCTCCCAAGAGAAGGGGTAGGTAAGCCTTCACTTCAGATACTTTGAGGGATCTCCAAGGACACTAGATACCAATGTGTGAGCAATTAAATTTAGTCCTGAATGATTATGTATCTAACAAGATTATCCATTTCACTGGCAAATATTAATAAATCTGTCAAGATCTTCAGTCATAATAAATCTGTCAAGATCTTCAGTCATATTTCTTTATATCTCTTTTAAGACATGCACAGGATGCTCATGAACAGGAATTCTGAAAGAAGTTGTCTCCATAACAATGATGAGACAGAATTTTCATATGTACATCATACATTAAAAATTTAAATGAGCATCATCTTTTTAACAGTATCACCTCTACAGAACTTGTAAAGAATTTAATCTTGCAGCCCTGGAGAAGCATAAATAAAGATATTTCCACACATAAAAGCTGACAGGCGAGGCAAGTGTTCAGCTGTATACAGTTTTGTTGATTTTAGTGAACTGTCTTAGTGTATTTCAAGCTCCTTCTTGTATTCACAAGAGAGAATTCCCATTTAATGTAAATAACATATTGATGTTCACCAGTAAAGAAAGTTTTTGCGTTTCCAAAGCTCTGGGGTGCAACTGAATTTGGTATAGCAGTATAGCATAACGTGTCTTTAATAGACTTATTTTTCTTATTACTGAGACTTGCAGTAACTAAGCAATTTATTCCTTTGTCTCTGTTACTGTACCAGTGTGCCAGTGCTATCACAACTGCTCAGGTTGGTAGGTGAAGGTATTTCCTGTACAAACAGAGTTCTTGGAAATGTTCCAGCATTTAAGCTGTGCTGCTTGATGAAGGAGCAGGCTAACTGTGCTGATGGCAGTCAAGCAGTAATGCAGTCATCAGCAAATTGAAATAACTTAAATAGTGTTTGGATTAAGTTACCTCAAAGCTTCAGAAGTGAATGGGTCTCCCATGGAATCACAGAATGGTTGAGGTTGGAAAGGACTTCTGGACATCACCTTGTCCAACCCCAGTGCTCAAGCAGGTCCGCCTGGAGCCCATTGCCCAGGACCATGGCTAGATGTAGGCCCTATGTCAGATTTTTCAAAACATTACAATGGGTGAATTCTGAAATCATATTTCTGTCATTTGAGTGGAATAGGAGCAAAAAAGGAACACAAAAAGGAAATACAGCCACATTAGCCATTTTTGTACTTATTTCTCTATTCAATAAAATGTATCAAACTGAAAAATATTTTAAAATTCATGTATAATATAGTAAATCATCAGAAGAGAGTATCACATTGCAAATGTAAAAATCAGGTCACACTTACAACAAAGAAAATTGCTCAGGTATGGTTTTCTACTCGCCGTAAAAGCTAGTTCTTAAAGCTCATAAAATATTGGTTTGGAAAAACTCCCGTTTACATTTGTGAATGCTTGATTCTCAGGGCCATTAACTGGCAGAAAATAGCATTGAATTAGATATGAATTCCACCTACGCTTTTACTGAGAACTAATGATATGCAACATATTACAAGCTTCAGTGTCTAACAAGCACATGCAGCTTCATTTAAATAGAACTGCTATTAACATTTTCCAGGATTACACTGATTTTCGAAGAGTGGCCATCTTATTATTATTTGCATTTGACTTCCTCCATTGTTTCCTCTAGTTTTCTATTCATAATAGAAGTGATGTCAGGCCTGTCACTTCAGATAATTAATGATGCACAAGAAAAATCAGTAAAGAATATCCTTTGCTGATTATTCATAATTACTTGGATACTGCAATAGCTGTGCTAACGGGGAAATCTATCTTTGATTTAATTATAAAAGTAGATTGAAATTGCCTTGGAAAAAATTGATCTGCTCTGTTTCTGTCTTCTATGATAGAACTCAGCAGAGAGAAAATAAGAGGCTCCTGATACTTATTAAAATTTTTATCATCTAAATACTTCATTTTAATTACTACTTATTTTCTCAGAGAATACTGAAGTTGGCTTATTTTAATTTGGGTGATTAATTGTCAAGATCCAATAACTGTTTTCCCAGTCTACACACCAGCACACTATTTTTACATGAAGTGCTAATAATGAAATCGCTGGTGTGATAGGTTGGCATCACTAAAGTTTTTCCAGAAAAAGTCATAGAGAAGGAGTGAAGTAATGGAATGATGAAAATTAGAGATCTGTATCCACCAAATACAGTCTTTGTAGGACACAAAATTATCCACTCTACACACACGTATAAAAACAGAAAGAATATTTGCTTTTTGTGGGTAATTGTATGCCAAAGTGGTGACACTGATGCACCCATTACAGTGTGACACCAAACGATGGGTTTGGACCTCTCTCTTCCTAGAAAGTCAAAATGTCCCACCTGCTTTTTGGTATGGTAATTATCAGTTCTTTTATTATGTATTCTGGTCATATTTAAAAGAACTGTATTTGGAATGTTTTTTAATGCCAGTTCATATGTAGGGCTTTTTATTTGTGCATCTCCTTTTATTATTACAAATTCTTATCTTGTAGATGATGGCAGATCTCGTGTTCAGGAAACAAAAATAAAACAAGCAATAGTTTTACCGGAACATTGTGGAAAAATCACCAGGTATATAACATTAAATAACCTTGAAGATTGTGTGTTTGTTCAGATTTCTGCTCTAAGTTTTAAAAAACTAACTAATGAAAATGTGAAAACTCTGTTTTCTTAATTTCACCTACAAAATTTTCCCCTTCTCAGTAAAATCCAGGATTTCTCAGGACTTTCTGTAGTGTCACATATAGAATATAAACAGATCTGAAGTTTTCTGGAAAAGCTGTCTACTTCAAGAAGCTGGAAATGTTTGCAGCATCTGAATTCTTTTTGGCTCTGTGGCTCTGCCATTATTTCTCTTAAAAACCTTATGCTCTTCCCAGGAGATAGGCAGTATTGCTGTATGTTATTAATTATGGCCCCCAAAACAAAACAAAAAAATTCTGCACGATGTAAGTCAATGTTTAAATTTTGCCAGATTTGAAAGCATCTGAGTTATTGTAAGGTAGAGATAAAATGTACTTTATTGCTTTGTAGTTTTTAGGTAACTTTTCAGCCCTGGAAAGACTAGTTGAATTGCTGAGAAGTGGTAACCTTGATAAAACTACATTTTTCTTTGAAATGGTGAAGAAACATGCTTGGTTTTGCAACCTGGATATAATTACTGCAAAGGACTCTACTGCTGGTAAGGCATGGGAAGGAATATTTGTGGATTTTGGATTTTCAGAGCAGTGCTGCAGAACGTCTGTGCAGCTTACGTGACTGCTTTAAGGCTCAGTTTATTAGATGTTATTTCTTCAAGTGCACGGAAATTAAACTACTGTTTTCAGATTTGCTTATAAGTTAGAGCTTATAGTAAAAATACAAACTTCTTGATAGGTCAAGACTTCTTTTGGAAGGTACTGGAGCATGAAGATGGGGAAAGCTATATGCATAGTGAAACATGGTACTCCGAATAGAAGTATATTGATTCGAATATATCAACTGCAGATACTTAACACAAGAGCTTTGATTGTAAATAGTCCTCCATCTGCAAACACTAGGAGACAAATCTTGGCTTAAATTATTTCAGTGAGCCAGGATTCTGCCCAAGATGTTTTTCTATAATACAATCAGTAAGAGAATTCAAATAAGTCCTGTAACATACTGTAAAAAGCACCTGTTTATTTTGGGGATCTCAAAACATTTTCTATACATTTATGTTATACACATGACCTCTATATTCTACAAATGTGGGGGTTTACCCATTTTCCTGTTGTATATACAAGTCCAGGTAGTTCTTAGTCTACTTTTTTGGCTTTAGATCTTTTTGGCATTTGGCTTTAAAATGAGAGATTATAATTATAGGGTTTCACATCTAATATGTATCTGTAAATGATATATCAAAATACAACTAAACAAAACTAATTTGGACTATACAATCAATCCGATAGTGAGAAGACTTCTTTTCCTTTTACTGCGTAATGGAAAATACACAAGCCCAAACTGTTTGTAACTGGAATCTGTTTAACTTACGTCTTTAGCGATTTCTTTACGACTTGATTGCTCAGAGTAGGTCTTTACAGGCGTAGCAACTGGGATGTGTTAAATATGTGAAGACGCAATAGAGAGTACATGGCATGGATCTTTCAGCCTGCGTTGGACTGTCTTTGCAGCACTGAATGAAAAACTTAAAAAAATATTCATTATGTAGATGTGCATTTTTTTTTTACTTAACATGAATGTCTAACTACATGATACAAATTCAAGCCCCTTACGAACTTGCTGTGCTGAAATGGGAAGGTCCTGCTCTTCCTCCTGCCTTGCTTCTTGCCACATGGTCCCACCTGCTTCTTTGCACAGGCTCTGAAAATCATCCAGTTCTGTACCTGCCTGATCCAGCTTTCTAAAATGACAGAGAAATAACAGCAGAAATAAGAATATATTTTCCCTGGGTTAGTGAATCAAGTCGTTTTCCCGTGTGAGAGGAAAAGTTCCAGAGCTCAAGGCAAGTGAGAACCTTGTTGCCAGGAATAGAGCAATAACAAGTCACTTTTTTTTTTGTGGCAACGAGCTGTTAGAGAAACTCAGCCGAATATGTAACATTACTCTTGGCACAGCTGATGGAGCTTGCCTGATCATCAGTTTTGGGCTATGTAAGTGCCCGTAACTGGAGAGCATGTGAGCCAATACCCTCATGCTGTATGCTACTCTAATAAATTATCCTTGCCAGCTGCTTGAAGGGCTTCCTTCCAGACCACAGCTGTTAAAGGAAATGCTCTTCTTTATCAGTATCGCTCTTCACTGTTTTATTTGTCATCATCCCCGTAGTCCGGGTGTATCTTTGTGAATCGTGTTAAACCAGATGGCACGACCCATCTATTCTCTTGCTCACTGTTTCACAAAGGGAGCACTGTGCATTTGGTAGAGCTCAAGGTTTTGCTAGGATTTCAGAGTGAGAGTGAGAGCATCAACTTTGACATTTAAGGAAGAAGCATGGAGAAATGTAGGCACCTGTGTCCCAGAGGGAGATTTGAATTGGCAGGTTTCCAGCAACACGTACCAGTGACAAAGTTTAAATTCATTCAGTACCTAAACAAAAGTGCTTCATTAATTGCAGAAGCACTCTTTATCTAAGCATATAAGCAGAAATTAGGTACTTAAGGAGTCCTGATTCAATGCAAGAGTTGTGATACTTGGGGAAAAGTAAACAAAGTCATTCTCCTTCAGAGCTAACTTCCTCCTTCCTTGGCAGAGTTTACATGGTTGGTGCCTGATTTGTCTCTTTTTTTTAAAATGGTTGATTTTGCATTAATCTGTGCATCAGAACTGGCAAGCACACTTGTACTTCAACTTCACAACTGTGAAGCTATAAATGAAAGGATGGCATATGTATGAGAAAACTGTACTTCCATCAATATATTATAAAAGAAGTTAAACATCTATCTGAAGAAATTAATGCAGTTATTGTTTATAAGTTTTTATACAGATGTATGCTTACTGCAAATATTTCAAAATTCTCTTTTTCTGAAAAGACTGTTCTTTTCAATGGTGCTTTATGTAGGTAAATATGGAAACTTCATATTGAGGAGATTGATCACCCTCTCCTCTTTTCAAATAGGCACATGGGACAATCTAATCAAGCTCTGAGATAATTTAACAAAGCTAGAAAGAACAGTGACTAGGGCCAGAAGGCTATCAACAATATGATTCAGATTTCTCTAAATCTACTTGGACCTTGGCTCTTCATGTGCCACATGACCATAACTTTTCTGACAGACTGTTTATACCTTATGGAAGTGATTTTTCTGCTCTGGTGAACTTAGCCGTTCCTTCCATTGTTTGGGTTAAAACTACATTCCTGAGCAATTCTTTGTCTCTATCAAATCCAAGACTTCCACTTGTAGGGGTGTCTGTAAGGTAGGTTGGCTGCTCTCCTGAGGTTTTCCTGTGCATTTTCATTTCATTGTCAAGTACTGTACCCTTTTGTAAGAGTCCTTTTTCAATGCTTAAACCAAGTTCTTATGCTCTGCAAAAGACTAATTTGATTCACCGCTTTCAATGAGTTATCCTGTTATTCTCCAGGGAGAGAACAATGTACCACTGTTGCCTCAATTCCTTTAAAGCTCACAATGTTCCCTTACCTTCAGTCACTGCAAGCATTTGAAGAACAGCATGAACCTTTTAGAAGCTGGCAGTACTGGTAGCAGCACTGTGCTTTGTGCTTGAGGACCTTGGCATAGCCTTTAGCACCAAAACAAGCATTTCGAGTTCCTGTTCAAGATGTGAAAGCCACCTTCTCTTTCCTTTCCATTCCTGTCTTTCTGCATCAGCACATGTTCAGTGAAAAGCTGTCAGGCCTGTTACGCCAGACAAGTAGATGTTCAGCATCATATCCTGAAGTTGTACAGTTCAGCTCAAGCCTCTGTTCTCCTGCAGTCCTTTTCCTTGAATTTCTCAGGGCAGGAAGGAGATCCCAGTTAGAACCTGCTTCTGCTGCAGGTGAACATCTTACCTGGAAATATCAAAACCCATCTAAAAATAGTTCAAGGTCAAAGTTCCTATTAGCTATTAGCTATTTGCTAGTATTAAAGAATAGAGGAGGCTGGGAAACCACTGAGGACCTTCTTCTGGTTTGAGGGTATCCAATGAGTCCAAGAGCCCTGCCCTTTCTTACAGATCTTCTTGTACTCGTTTCAGGCCAGACTTGCCATCCCAGGCTCTGCTGTCCCTGTTTAATGGAGCTGGTGTTGGTTGTCCTTGTGGATGAGAGCACACCTGCAACTTCTCAGCAAGAGAAATTCTGATTCTCAGTCAAAATTTGCTTTGCTGTGCATCTACACATGTTCTTCAACTGCGATCATCTCAGATGCTTTTGTTGATTTGTCTGAAATACCAGGCACTGCAAACACAGTTAACTAAAGCTAAACTAGGTGGGCATCTCCACCAACCAGCTGTGAACACTTAGCCACCACCACAAGTAGAGGCACTCAGCCTTTTTCTGCTCTTTATGTTGAATTTCCTGAAACTGGCTGAAGTTCTGTTCTTTGAGATACGTTTTTGTATGTATATTCCTACATCACTTGCTTTGAGGCCATAAGTATTTTTCCAGAAATTCTGATGTTGAGAGAAACAGATGTTGTAAAGCGTGTCCCTTTCTTTTTACACCGGCATGAATGACATGATAAAGAATAAAGGAGGGAAAATAGAGAAGGGTGCCTTATACGTATCCTGTGTGCAGACTACTGAGATAAAAATTTGTCAGTCTTGAGTGCATGAATATAGATAGAGGAAAAGCACAAATGTACATATTGACAACACACTTAGAGATAGAATATTAATATCTAACCATTCTTCTTTTAAAGTCTTCTCATTTTAAAAATGAAGGAAAATGTGGCACTTCTGAAAACTTCCATGCTTGCAAGACCTGGAGTAGGATGAAATTAGCTATAGAACAGGTATGCAAATAGTAGCAGTTGAAGGTGATTAATTTCTAGTCTGGGAAACAGTGTGATTTATGAGATATTTAGTAAAATAAATGCATAACCACTCTGTTTACATATGGGGTAGTTAAAATTTATAGAGAAATATGCATTTTGCTTTATATTAGTCACTATTTGAGAAACTAGGAAATACCATATTTAATGTTACATTAATTTAGATGAGAAGAGGGAAGCGGCGCAACAGGGTGTAAGAACATCAGAAAAATTATTAAAGGGTTTTTGTCCTTGTTTGCAAGAGGGCCCAAATCAGCTAACGATGTTACAGAAATACTGTTTAATGGCTATTACAGGCATACACAATGCAGAAAAAGCTCTCAGCGTACTTGTAGAAATGGCAAAGAATTAGGTAAAAAATTCTTTAGCTCTTTTTGTACACATTCCTTCCTGTTATAAATTGCTAATAGACTCCTGCTTTGTTTTTTTACCTTTTTTTTTCTCCACAATGAATAGAATTTTCTTCTTAACTTTAAACTAAAAGCTTTTAAATTAAATTAATAAGCATATTAAAATACTTACATTTGAATGTGTTTACTATTTTCCATGTTGAGCAAGGACTAAAAGAGACAGAATGTGTGCTATTTATCTTACACTTTTTCCTCTCTACTTAAGGTCAAAGTGAACTTTTCCAATAAACACACTGGGTGAGATTCTGATGTCATTAATACTAAACTTTTCCATTGATTTTGGTGGAGTTAGGAGTACCGGTATTTATAAAGCTTCATAGACTGATTTTTCTAAAGCATACAGTTTATTTGCTTGTAGAAAATCACACCCATAACTCTTAAGAGTTATGAAAACTGTGGATTTCAGTAAACTGCTTTCTAGTGCAACAGTTACTTAAAAAACTGAAACAAGAGATTGAATTATGTCCTGAATGTTCTGCAGAATCTGGAGGCAAGATCAAGCTACTATACTGTTAAAAGTAAATGACTAGGACATTATTTCTCAAGACTTACTCTTTCAGTTCTGTGTTGTGTGTAATTAATTTGAATTATTAATGTTTTGCTCCTTTCCCAAGATTTTCAATGTAGTCAAATCAATATTGGGAAATAGCAGTTATAAACTACAGCCAGCTGGACTCTCTGGTCCTGATCCAGCAAAATATTTAATTACATGCTTCCCCTGCATGAATATGTATACTTAACGATTTTAATAGGGTTGTATGAATGCTCAAAACTAATCATCAATCATTAATTATATTAAAGTGGGTAACATGTTTTGTTACCTAAAGGAGTCCTTTGACCTTGATGTGATTAGCAGTGTTTTGAATAATTAAGAGTTGAATCATCTGAATTCTTCATACTGCACTGAGGAAACATGTGGCCACATTGACAGCACCCAGCTGTCAAAGGTTATTCCTGGAAATTGTATCTTTGCCTGTAACAGGGGAGATGATGGTTTTCCTTTTGTAACTGCTGTGCTCAATGTTCAGACAAGCTGAAAAGCTTTTACAGGTGTTTTAATTATAAGAACTTTGATTCATGTATTCCATCTAGTTTGTCAATAATGTGTTGCCCTAATATAAAGATTTCATATACACATTCCTCTATATTATGAGATCTCAGGAACCTGTCCATAGGAATTCAGGTGCGAGATAAAAACGCAGTTATATGTTCAGTGGATTTTAATGCTATATTGGGTGTTTACTATAAATGACAGTACTGAGGTTTATTTCACAATCTGTTAACAACCCGTTTAGTTTTGCATTAGCTTTTTGTAATACGACAGTGCAAGATATGGTATGATCACTAACGTATGAAGGGAGATTGCTGTAATTCATGTGATTTATGTTTTCTTAGAATAAAAGCATTCAAATTATTTTGACAATGACCCAAGCCCATGTGATACTTAAAACAGACTGCCAAGGCCAGAATTCAACTAAAACACTTAGCAAAAGTAAACTGGACGTTGTCAGATGCTGAAAAGTCAGAAAAAAGTGGCGTGTTAGTTGTTGTTATTCATGTCCAGTTCATTGATCCTTGTGTACTGGGTGACTCTCCAAATAAAACATGTACTGAAGTGGTACCGTGTAGTCCTCAGGACCTGTGCCAGCATCTGGGCTCTGAAAAGCACAGTGACGTGACAGGCTCCTTTCCCATGAGTGCAATGGCTGCGAGCGTGTTAGCCATCATTGCCCAGCCCTGGGTAGTGGGAGCCCACCAAGTGTTCGGCACTGTACTTACAAACTGGATAAGGATCCAAGGTGCATAAGACCTTGTTACCTAGCAAAATTTTTTCCTTGAAGCTCTCTTTTTGAGGGTTTCCTAACACAACGTACATGTTAATCCAATTAAAATGTCCAGATAGATAGAAAAAAATTGTACTGCAGGTCACATGTTCATTACCTTAATGTTTTCTGGGATTTTCTATTTTAACTCTAAATCTATTGTGATTTCATCTCCAAAGTGCTGTTTTAATCTCAGATTAACCTCAAGAAGCTATACAGGTGGTAAACGACTATTTTTTCTGCATCTCTTGAAGATTTCAAACTTACTTTCATTTACCTAAAGGATAAGAGATATGTGGAGGTGATAGACGTTTGTCATGATCTAAGTAAGTCATGCAAAAAACTTGGAATTATATCATGAGAAAAACAGTTTTTAATTTATTATTAACTGTCTTTTTTTTTAACTATGTTTTAACACTCTTTCCAAGTTATCCAAAGATTCAAGAAGATTTTAGGAAAGGCACAAGCAGCAATCAAATCCTAAAAGTAAGATCTTAATACAAAATGTCTAGCTATTGGAGATGTCAGTAAACACTATAAATAAAAAAAAAATGAGTAAATATGCATTTTAGACTGTTTAATTAACATAAAATTAAAGTTTTCACTTTTTGAAGAATCACATAGGAAGACAACTGTTTAAGAAAAGAATAAGATGGCTCAGACATGAGCACTAAGTCTGTGTGTGTTCAGCAAGGGAGAGCTTTAGGTTCACCAACAGGGGACATTGCATTTATCATAGCTGTATGGTAAAGGTGATTTAATTTAAAAGACAGTGAATAGCAGACCCTCTCTCTTGCAGCCACTTATATTATTTGCTCAGACTGAAAGAACCCTCAAGTGACAGTAAATTGGATTTAACAATTTTAAACATCCTTTACCTGCCTGGATGGTGCAGAAAGGTTTTAAATAAAACCAGTAAGACTATCATATGCAGTAGTCTGTTTTAAGGGCATTAAAAGACCTGCCATCTCCAGCAGCCTCCAGGACCCGGGATTTCTCCTGCCCAGCTGCTGGAGCCCAGTTTGATGTGCCCTTGGTGGGAACACTGGGCCCTCGTACCTGCTATATGATCTCCTACTTGCCAGCTAGTCCAGCTTGCTTGTCCTGCACAGCCCCTTTGAATACCCCAAATCCTCAAGTTCATCTTCTTTTTCCCTTTTTATTAGTAGCACTGTCTAGGTTAGCTCTTTCCAAAGCTCAGCCTGTAGTTCCTTAATGGCCCATATGTTACAGTCTGGAGACTTTTGGTCTTCATCATCATCTTAGTTATCCCTTGTCTACCAGGTTTGTGTCTCTGTGTTTTGTTTATCCCTTTCCCTTTTACTTGTTATCCCCTCTGAACTAAAAATGTCCTTGATTTTATAACTGTAACGAAGCAGGCACTCTCACGTTCCACGTATCCTCAACAGTCTATATATCAAACTTCTTCAAAAGTCACTTCCAGAGTAGAGATTATGTGTGCATTATAATTTGCCGGCACCTCAGCTGCCTAATAATTTATCAGGTGGCATTTTTCATGTGTGTGTATATCACAGTGTATACTAACTCTAGTGTTACTCACTCACTTGCCCATTTTTATCATTAAAGTGAATATACTTGCATTACCTCATATCGTTTTGCATTTCCAGTGTTGAAATGTGAAGTTTTCTCACTTACTGGTTTTATGTTTCCTTCTTCCTAAGAATTTCTTTTGAGTCGGTTATATTTTAGCTGCACCTTCAAAGATATGCTTCCGGATACAGAGATAAATGGTGTGGTCTGACAAATTACCCGTTTCATATCAAGCTTACCTTTTTACGTCTCGATAGTACTTATACTGAAATAAAGGCTTCATCCTGTAGCAATAAAAAGAGGAGGAAAGAGTGAAGTCATTTGTCCCTTTATTCTCATTTATTGATGATTAAGGCCACTGTAGTATATTTATTAAGAACTGTACATTAGATCAAGGTTTTGTCAGTGCTTCAGGATAGTGTATCCATAGGCTTTTTGATTTATATAACAGCAAGGTTTCCGCTCATGTTGTCCTAACTCGTTGCCAAATGATGCTAAGCTAGGAATATTTATGGGCTTATTAGTATGTCAATCAACTCAAACTCAGGTATGAAAGAGAAGAAATATAGAGAAAAAATAATGAAAAATTAAATACTCTGTGTACAGTGGAAGGAATCTTCTCTAGTCCTACTTAATATGTTTAAAACCAGCTCTGTTGAGAAGAGGAGCATGTGCTTTACATTAGCACATACTTAACAATGTGCTTAATACTGTCCTGAATGGAGATGTTATATTGAATTGCTGCTATACAGATGAAAGGGAACCTTGGCATTTGCACTGGAGAAATAAAACTGAGGCTTTCATTTCTAGAGACATAGTCAATAAATAAAGATATATGTAGGGCTGAACTGTGTCATGCCAAAGATCCATCTAGCCAATAGCCTAGTGACAATGGCTGATAGCAGATGCTTAGGAAAGGCGTGTAAGAGCAGAGCAGACATAAATCTGCACAGTAAACATACACAGTAAACCCTCCTGATGTCTGGAAGTCAGTTTGTGCTTTAGGGCCTCCCTGAAAGATGACTCTGTCCTCATCTCTGTGCTCAGTAGCTCACAAGTCCACCCAAATCTCCTTATTTTCTTGTACAGTCCTAGAATCTTTCCCCATCATCCATCCTATCCCTCACAACCTCCCTTATCCTTCCCATCACTCCTAAAATAATCTACTCACCCAGGAAATGCTGCTGTCATCAAAATATTTAATTCCGATGCTCTGACAACAAGGACAAAAAGGCTCTATACTAATTAACTGAACAGTGCTAGATCACTAATTAACTAAACAGTACTAGAGCACCAATTAACTGAACAGTGCTAGAGCGCCAACTCAGACATTGTCCTGCTTTTTCTGTGCAGTTAAATGTTAGCACAGTCTAGTGTAACACTGGTTTGCACCAGCCCATGCATGGTTCGGAAAGTTAGTATGGACATGAGACCGTGCTCCATAGGCAGTGTGGATGAGAGCTCTCTGGTTTAGAGTTTAAAAGAGTTTTGCCATATGGACACAAACAGGGCCACTTGAGTTGGCTTTGTGGTGTGAAAGATGTCCCATTTTGTTCACTGGTAAAGACTTGGAGGGCAGAAATTCATTTTTTCCTACACTTGTGAGAAACCCTGAGATGGCTCTGGCTTGAGATGGTCCTTCAAATAGGAAGAGTCCTGGACTCCGATTCCAGGACCCTTCATGCTGTGAAACAAATTTCGTAGCTCCTGGAGGGTTATGGGCCTCTGAGATTTAGCAGTAGGTGAGACGTTGTGTTTTGGATGGCAGCTCTAGACTTTGGCATCTCAAGCTAAGCTTCACAATTGGAGCTCCATGGTAATGCTGCGATACCAAAAACTAATCAGCCTTCTCATTGACATTAACACCAATCTCCATGTTTTTTCATTTCCTTCCCTTACACTTAAAGTCCTAACTCATAAATTCAAGTTTTTTCACCCTGGCAAGTGCTCGTACATGGAACAGCTTCCCAGTCCCAACACTTGAACTCCTCTCTCTACATTCACATATGTCCCGTAGGTCCACCTCTTCCACTAATGATATATGTAGAGTCCAGAGCAAAAAACAGACAGTCCCTCAAGAGCTCTACGCTAAAACAATGCCTGAAGTGCAGGAATTCTGAAAACAGCTGTAATTCATCATCCTCAGTGTAATTTATTTCTCCTTTGGGCATTACAACACAGCCCAACATCAAAGCCACTCAGCTGCAAAATGAGTATGATACCATGTGCATTGCTGTAGAGTATAGATTACAAACAATTACTCAAGCTAAATGGCATGGTGTCCAAAAGGAGAATAAACAAACAACAATGTTCTTCCACAAAATTGTATGTAGGGAACACATAAAGTCTTTGGAAAAATAAATTAGCAATAGAAAAAGAGTGAGTTTGCTAGGTCTAACAAGGATGATGAATGTAGTGAAAGTGAGTGAAGAGTCTGTTTGGTTAGGAGGCCACTTTCTGACCTCTTAGCCAAAACTAACTGGAAGCTAAAAATGATCTATGATGTAAAGGGTAAAAAGTGTTCAGTGACTTAAAGAAGGTCTCAGTGCTGAAATATCACACTGAACTTTTTATGGCTTCCAGTAAAATAAAAAGGATTTGTTAAAGAAGACTGTTGGGATGATATGGGAAAGGTCCTGGTCCTACCATATCCATTCCATGGACAGTGGATCCCATTAGCATACCTGAGTGGACGACCCTTGCTATCTTCTTCAGTTCATTTCCTTAACTCTTCCTTTTTTACTTGACAACTAGTCTCTGGCTGCAGTTCAAGTTCAAGGTGAGCTTCACTTCCCACCCATTGATGGCCTGTGTGTCCCAAGGTGGTTTCCCTGATCATGAAAAGAAGTCTCTGAGTTTGCACCAGCTACAGGTATTTCTTGTTTTCTTCCTCACCAGATATGCAAAGCAGGGCTGTATTTTACATTTAACTGAAGAACTTATGCATCTACTATGCTCCCGAATAGATGCCTTAAACCATTAAAGGGATATAAATCATGATGCTCCACAAGCATAAGATGATTAGGGGACTGCTGTTAATGGGGATATAAAAAAAGCAAAACACACTTCCCTCTAGAAGAAAGTTATCCATTACAAAGACTTCTACATTTTCTTCTGAAGTGCTACATCAAGGCCACTGTCAAAGATGAGATGCAGGTCTTGGCAATACTACATGGTGCCTCCCCTGCCTACTGCCTGTCTCAAGCTGCTGGAAAGCAGCTTGGCAGAAAAGGATGTGGGCGTCCTGGTGGGCACTAAGTCGAACATGAGCCAGCAGTGTGCCCTTGCCACAAAGAAGGCAAATAGTATCCTGGGCTCCATAAGGCAAAGCATGCAAGCAGGTTGAGGGAGGTGATCATTCCCCTCTACTCAGCACTGGAGAGGCCACACCTGGAGTACTGGTTCCAGTTCTGGGCTCCCCAGGACCAGACAGACATGAACATACTGGAGAGAGTCCAGCAAATGGCCACAAAGATGATGAAGGGACTGGAGCACCTCTCCCATGAGGAAAGGCTGAGAGATCTGGGACTGATCAGCCTGAAGAACAGAAGGGTCATGGAGGATCTCATCAATGTGTATAAATACCTGAAGGGAGGGTGCAAAGAGGATGGAGTCAGGCTCTTATCAGTGATGCGCAGTGACAGGTTCAGAGGCCATGGGCACAAACTGAAACATAGATGGTTCCCCCTGAACATCAGGAAACACTTCTCTACTGTAAGGGTGACCAAACACTGGCAGAGGTTGCCCAGGGAGGTTGTGGAGTCTTTATTTTTGGAGATATTCAAAAGCCATCTGGAAATGGTCCTGGGCAACTGGCTCTAGGTAGCCCTGCTTAGTAGAGGAGTTGGATCAGATGACCTCCAAACCTCCAACCTCAACCATTCTGTGATTATGGGATTTTTTCCATTCCTCAGGGATAGCCCAGGTTTCTTCCAGCAGCAGCGGCCCCCTTGGCCATGCCCAGCTCCCTACCTCCTCTCCTGTCGCTGAGAGCCAGCATTTTGGGGCAGGCAGAGGAAAAGTCATTCAGCACAGAGGAGGGAGCAGAACAGGATCCTAAAAAAGGATCAACATGTCCAGCCAAGGCTGAACCACCCTCAGTGGTTACGCTTCTCCCTGTTTGCTATTGCTCTTTTTATCTGGTTGACAAAGATCAGTTCATGTTATGTGGGGTAGCAGACAGCTGGACTGACAGATAAATTTCTTACAAGGGAATACAACATGTGCATCAACAATTGTTGGTCTGAAGCGTTGGCTTCTTGAGCCTGGCTTTGCACTGCTTTGTTTTTGACTTGGTCTGAGAGCACTCCAAATTTAATGGGTTTTTTTTCTGCTTTATGGCCCTGTGGGAACTATGCAGTGTGGAGGTGTTTGTGTAACCTTGGGCTCTACCTTGAACAGTTCACCGCTCCCCCTTTTTTTCCACATCACAGAGAATATTTTTGATCAGTTTAATGAGTTATGAGTATAGATAAATTGCATTAATCACAAATTTAGACACAGATTCTTATTAGATATTTTGGTATAAAAAGAATTTTTCTTGGAAAAATGCTACCACTTCATTAAAGATGCTTCTGTTTCTGTTTCTTAGTTGCCTGGGTAAGTTGCAATTGAAGTATTTGAGCTGGGAAAGGGTGAACCTCTCAACCTCTAAGTGGTGCAGATTAAAGCATATCATTTTTTTCTCTGCAGTTACTGTACTAGGGCAAAATGTAATGTGGACACAATTATTCTGGCTGGAAGGGTTTTTCTCTATTGCGGGAACAAGATCTCCATGAGAAAGATCTGGTAGTTCTCTGAGGGAGGAGAGGGGAAACCGACACCCCAAAAGAAAGGGGATTTAGGTTGGTGCACGACCACCTGGCAGTTAGGGTGGGGTTGTAGGGAGTACAGGAAACAAGTCAATTTGTATGAGAGCTTTGCATCTTGAAGACTGTTTATGGTCTTTTTCAACCATGGAGGCTTTAAAGGCAGTCTCCAGGATGGAGAGCAATCATAGTGTCACCACGTGCAAGTCTCAATCACTTGAGCTTGCAGACTTGCTTAGCTGGCTGCCCTGCACAGCACAGGTTTGTCGCTGGCAGTAACCCGCGATGACTGATGCTCTTTAGGAATCCACTTGACAAACTGCACTCCTTTTTTTTGTGTGGTTAGGGGCAATCTCTGGAAGTCCCCTAAGGGATGCTCTTCAGAAGGATGTGCTGACGGGGTGAGTAATCGGAGGCCATGAGGCCCAGCCAAACAGGTGGAAGTGGCAGGTAATACTGGTGTCTTATACTTGAAAAAAGCCTTATACCTGGAAAAACAGTGAGAAGATGACAGCTTCCACTGTCCAAAGCCACAGACACCGTTTCTGCAGAGGCGTGGCATGGCTTGGGTGTAAAATATGTTGTCGTTTGATCCAGGTATCTCTTCAGATTGGCTACGCTGACTCCCCAGGGTACTACTCTCAAATCTGCAGCGGAGCCCTTATCAGCACCAAATGGGTCATGACTGCAGCCCATTGCCTCAGCACGTGGGTAGGATAAAAAGCATTAAAACTCTTGCTCTGCTCCTCATTCTTGCTGCAGGCGGGAGCCAGACCCTTCTCACCCTCTGAGCTCCCCGCTGGTGCCGTTCCTTGCACAGCTGGACATCTCACTGCACACTTCATCACGGAAACTGGAAAGCTCTCTTTGCTTTAGCCTTGATTTTACGCATTAATTGCTGGCTTCCTGGGAGTGGAAATCAAGCTGATTGCTGATTTGCATAAGAGGAGGTACATTTGCATGAATGTGAGCATTTCAAATGGGTTTGCGTCCTGATAAACCTGCACAGAGATGGAAAGATTGAACAAAAGGCATGTTTTGTAGCTCATGGGCCATGTTGTACAATTTGCTCTGCAGCATGTCTAACACGCAGCACCTAAACCATGCAGCGTGACACCAACAAGCGAATACTCCTCTTCAATTACTCGTGCCTTTAGTGAATGTACTTACAATAAAGTGTAACAAGCTGATCCTTCCCACTCTGTTTCAGATAAATGCAGAGATGCAAAATGAACGTTCTCGTCACAAGACCGTGCTCAGCACTGTATTAGCTGATGCTGCACCTTCACTTGCTTTGCCAGCAAACTGCAGGCAGCGTTTGCCTAATTCGTAAGACCGTTTAGCTACAGTCCATAGAAGATCCTCCAGTGGAAGGTGCTTTAGAATTGATTACATTGGTGGAAGGTCTCAGTGGTGCAGGATTTACAGTGCAAAGCTAGAGGTGGGGAGTAATTTTTACATTAATTATTCTTTGATTTGTTTTCAGGCCACCAGGAGCAACCTACCGAGTGGCTCTGGGTGAGCACAGTCTCCTGGAGGTTGATGGCACCGAGTACTATATTGGTGTGGATAGAGTCTTCATCCATAATGGCTGGAATCCCAGTGACATTGCCAATGGGTAATTATTTTGAAAATCATCAGATGGTTGAATGGTACTCAGCACCCTGTCCTGCTAGCGTTTATGTGTACCTTCAGTCCAGTTCCCAGTGAGGCTGTATTTGTGGGAAGCACTGGAAGATGATGCACTGGAGTTTTCCAAATGACCTCCTCTCTTGGAGGTGTTGCATGGTGTCTGTGTGGGTGACCTCAGTCCTGTTTTGCCCAAGATGGGGAAAGATAGGCCTCACAGACGGATCCAGGGTGTACAGCAGATTCAGGGGCTTGCCAGCAGTCACACCACTGTTTGCAACTGATGAAGGGAAGCCAACAAGGAAATGCCAAGGGACTGTCTTAGATCCCCCCTCAGAGGCATGCCTGTCCACCCAGGGCCCACTGACATTCACTCTGAGGTTGTGTGCCTCCGAAGGAGTAGCAGATTTTTGGGGGGTGTTAGCCCTGTATCAGTCTGTACCGTGGCTTCTTCCCTCCTTAATTGCTCATATTTTCCTGTTGCCTATGATAGCTGTAAGGATTAATTAATGATGTAAGGCTCCAGGGAGACCTTATAGCAGCCTTCCAGTACCTGAAGGGGCTACAGGAAAGCGGGAGAGGGACTTTTTACAAGGGCAAGTAGTGATAGGACGAGGGGAACGGTTTTAAACTGAAAGAGGGGAGATTTAGATTAGATATTAGGAAGAAATTCTTTCCTGTGAGGGTGGTGAGACACTGGCACAGGTTGCCCAGAGAAGCTGTGGCTGACCCCTCCCTGGCAGTGTTCAAGGCCAGGTTGGATGGGGCTTGGAGCAAGCTAGTCTAGTGGAAGGTGTCCCTGCCCATAGCAGGGAGGTTGGAACTAGATGGTCATTAAGGTCCCTTCCAACCCAAACTATTCTATGATTCTGTGATTCATTCTGTGTTTGCAAGGTGCTTGTCTATCATCATGCCAGAGGCTAGAGACTTGTAGAAGTGATGAAATGTGAGTGAGGATGTCTGGTTTATGACTAATTCAGGATTTTCGGTAAAGAGTCTTTTACCTGTATCCCATTTCAGCTATGACATTGCCCTGCTGCTCCTCAATTCTCCTGCCTATGACAATGGGCTCGTTGAGCTGGGAGTGCTTCCACCTGAAGGAGAAATTTTGCCCAATAACTATCCCTGCTATATTACTGGATGGGGGTGGTTAGTGGTAAGTAAGGGAGAAGAAGGAGTGTTGAGTGTCCCTCCTGTTTTTAGAGGGACCACCATGCATGCAAGGCTGCATGAGGCAGGGTGTAGGCTTCCTTCCTTGACCACTGGAGCTCCTGAACCAAAATCTCACCCTTTCTCTGCTATCACGGACAGACTGCAGGAGGTGATACTGCTGGTGGTCGACCATGAGATCTGCTCCCAGGATGACTGGTGGGGATCTCAAGCCAAAGTCACTATGATCTGTGCAGGTGGAGACAGCGTGAGGTCTGGATGCAGTGTAAGATCTGTTATTATCAGAGGATTTTCAAGCTCCCCTCTTTCTCTTTCCTTCCTGCCTGACCTTGCTGTTCCTTCAGTTGGGACCCGGTTTTGCCATTTCTCCATCTGCAATAGCTCTCCTGCAAATCCTCACCCCTTTGCTACTTTCTGCTGAAGATCCTCTAAACCAGACTACTCCACATTCCTCCATCTCCACACAGAGCAGCCAGCAGAGAGAAAACCTCCAAATCCTTCAGGTGCATCTCTCCCCTCTGATTTTGGAGGGGAGAGTTGCCCTTTCTTCCAGCAGTGTGTCCCGTTACCAGATCCTAGGGACTAGATTGAGACTTTGGCAGTCCCCTCTGCTCTCATCCAAAGGATGAAGCTGCAGGGAAGTCTTACCACTCCTCCAATGTTGCTGTCATGTTGCACCCCATGCCAGGCAGTGCTCCCTCCTGCATGTCACCCTTCTCCTCCCCAGCCGCTCTGCTTACATGGACAGCTGAAGTTGCTGCAAGCTTTGGCTGTGTCTGACTGCACCATCTGGCCCAGGTTAGGTGGAAAAGGAAGATGCTGGGGCCACCTGGAGCCCCTGGGATAAAGGGGACCTCACAGCATCTTCCTTTGCTGTGAGCAAAGGCAAGGAGATCTGGCATGTGAAGGCAGGGGATTTCTATTACCTCTGCCTGTATTCCCTTCACTACAGAGGTGGCTTCTGGTGAAAGCAACCATGCAGAGCCCTTAAAAAATAATGGACAAAGATGTAACATATTTGTTTATGTAAATATATGAATATAATATCAAAACATATAGAAATAAAACAGGTTATACGATTATACATATACAATTATAGGTCTACAGATATTTAGTGTATTTTTGGTGTGGTTTAATTATGGCAGAACCTTGTTGCAAACTGGGTTCTGAGCCAAGCAAGAGCCTTTATCTTCTCATATATTTTAACTCGAGTTGCTCTCTTGTTCACCACCTTAACTTCCCGTGACCCTTTGAATAGACTTGTTTGCGAAGAACAAGGGGAGCAGCATTTCCCTTCTGCCCTTGCTGGGAAGGACTGGGTGTGATGCAACATGCCCTGGACCATTTGCTTACAGTGACTATATTTGTAATGATGGTGGTAAATTAGGGTTTCAGCCCCTCCTGGGATGTGTATGTGTATATATGTGTGTGTGTATGTGCATGTAAACTGAGATAATAAATAGTGGGCCTGATCTTTGCAGCATCTTGGGAGGTGCTGGGCAGTTTCTGCTCCCACGTTGCTGGGGAGCAGTCAGCCCTTTGCAAAGAAAGCAGCACAAATTTTTATTTTCATGTTCGGGACAGTGATTAACTAACTAGTGCTCCTTAATACGATCCAATCATTCCTCAATTGCTCAGATAATTTGGCTTAATATGTTCCTCTCCTTCCTCTGATGCAGGGGGTCTGGGGGCCTACAGCTACCTACAGCGTAAGTTGTGTAGCGCCTGCGAGGTAGTGATGCATCTCCCGTGACGGCAAGGGAGTGCCAGAGGAATTGGAGCCTTTCATTTATTAAACCATTAGGAACTGAACTGGGAGATCTGGGGAGGTCTAAAATCAGGATATTTGCTGCTACTTTTGGTGTAGTCAAACAACTGTAAGGAAGGAGCTGCTGCCTTGGAGCTGAAATGCTCTGCTGAGGACCACGGGCGAAATTCAAGCCAGGCAGGAGCTGGGCTCTGTGTCCAAAAAATTATCATCACTATTCACCCAGACAAAACCTTACTGCAGGAAACCACTGAAGGAATTAGCTGGCCGGTGGATGGGAAATGCAGCAGACATAAAGCATCTCTGCAAGTGCGAGTCCTGCAGTGCCGCGCTGTGCACTCTCAGCTTTACATTTGGGAATGAGCAACGAGCTCTTTGCTCCCAGAAATAACGTCCGTCACGAGCAGCCGCAGTTTCCCAGGCACAGGAGATGGTTTTGTGGAAATGACGCTGTCAACCGTGGGGCCCAGTGGAAAGAAAAGTGAGGAGAGGTATTTTAAATCACTGCAAGGAAAAGGGAAGCTACTGCGGTCCATAAACCTTTCCAGGTGGGAACAGGTTGTCAGAGCAGTCCCCTGGCCCAGCTGGGCACGGACTCTTCTTCAGAGCACTTACATGAGATGGAAACACCCATTATTCTGGCTCTTTACTGAATTCACATCTCTTGTTTTCCAGACTATAAAGAATAATGGGGGTTCCTAGAGAAGGATTGACTGGTGCATGAATATGAGAAGAGGTAGAATGAAGTATCTCTGCTTGTTAGCCCTCCTCTTATCCCTTCTACACAACTTTGGGCTATTAACCGCAAGATTTGGCTAAGAGTACAACAGAGTATCAGTGATTTCAACCAGTGATCTGTTGCTGTGTTTGCTCAGACCTGGTCGACAGGGAAGGAGGCTCCAGCAAACACCGCAGCATGTAACGACAATAAAAGCTGGTGACGGTGTCCTTAACTTGGGGCTGGGCTCTGGGCAGCAAGCACTGCTCTTCAGGACTGTCATTTTGGCACTGAACCCACCCTGCGGAAAATGACCATGATGGGTTTTTCTTGCTGAGGGATTCCTTAGGGATAACCCCACCAGCGGCAAAGGTGGTCAGCTCAGTGGTTGCAGGTCATGGGAGCAGAGCAATGGTGTGACACTGCCGGGCACAAGTAGAAATTGGGAGAGGAGTGGCTGGAGAGCAGCCCTGCAGAAAGGGATCTGGGGGTGCTGGTTGACAGTGGGCTCAACAGGAGTTAGCAGTGTGCCCTGGAGCCAAGAGGGCAAACCCCATCCTGAGGGGCATCAAACACAGCATAACCAGCTGGTCAAAAGAGGGGATTATCCCACTGTGTTCAGCATTGGTGCAGCCCCACCTTGACTACTGTGAGCTGTTCTGGGCCCCACAATTTAGGAAGGATGTGAAGGTCCTTGAATGCATCCAGAGGAGGGCAACAAAGCTGGTGAAAGGGCTAGAAGGAGCAGCTAAGGACTTCGGGCTTGTCTAGTTTGGAGAAAAGGAGGCTGAGGGGTGACCTCATTGCTCTCTACAGCTTCCTGAGGAGGGGAAGTGGAGAGGGAGGTGCTGAGCTCTTCTCCCTGGTATGCAGTGATAGAACATGTGGGAATGGCTCAAAGCTGTGCCAGGGGAGGTTTAGATGGGACATCAGGAAGCATTTCTTCACCAAGAGGATGGTCAAACACTGGAACGGGCTTCCTAGAGAGGTGGTCGATGCCCCAAGCCTGTCAGTGTCTAAGAAGCATTTGGACAATGCCCTTAACAACACGCTTTAACTTGGCCAACCCTGAACTGGTCAAGCAGTTGGACTAGGTGATCATTGTAGGTCCCTTCCAACTGATTATTCTATTCTATTCTATTCTATTCTATTCTATTCTATTCTATTCTATTCTATTCTATTCTATTCTATTCTATTCTATTCTTCTAACAGCAGAGGCTTGTAGTAGCTTGCAGAACTGGCTTCTCTTTATATTCCTAATCAAACAGCTTAAATACAGCACTGCTCATCCAGAGGGCATCTGCCTCAAATGTGTTGGCAAACTCAACCCATAGAAAGCATGATCCATCTAAGTTATTCTTAAATTTACTCTGTGCAGGATGATTATTTTTTAATTCATTTTCTAAGACTAAATGCATAGAAAAGGTCATTTCTGTCTAGTGAGGAAGCAATAAATTCGGTGTAAAACAATCCCCTGCGCTGTTAGACACACAGGGGCCCGTACTCCAGACGGCTGGGCAAGCCTATCTGCAGTGCATAACATTTCCAAAGAAAAGCCATGTTCCAGTTAAACACACAGCAGGGTCGGTAAAGGGAGGGAAGGAGGAAGAGAGGGAGATGTACGTTTACAATAAAGCAAGATTTGTCTGTGGATGAACTACAAAACCATCTTCTAGGAACACACAGGGAATCCCACAACCTTCCCTTGCCCCCTTTTGCTGTGTATGAGATGAGCATTTACGAATGAAGGATTTTGATTTAGCTCTTTTTCATAGAATCATAGAATCATAGAATGGTTTGGGTTGGAAGGGACCTTAAAGATCATCTAGTTCCAACCCCCCTGCCACAGACAGGGACACCTTTCCTCTGGACCAGGTTGCTCAAAGCCTCATCCAACCTGGCCTTAAACACTGCCAGGGAGGGGACAGCCACAACATGACCTATGTCCCAGCTCTCCTAAAGCCTGCACACACCTAGGGCATAGCAGTATTTTTGCAAAATCCTCTCTTTTTTGGGAAGTGCACATTTCTGCTCGCCAAAAGCCACTAGAGGGCACTGGCAAACCAAAGGAACATCCCATACTGTTCTCACCGACTGCTAAAGAAGGTTTTGTGGGCCAAGGGTGAGAAAGTGGCATGCACGCAGCCTTGCACTCTGTCCTGCGTGTTTGTTCGCAGACGCACAGATAAGCAACGACGCACAGGAGCTGCTTTTCGCTGCTGTTATCCAGAGGTCGATTTGCAAACAGATAAATCTTCCTTATTACGGCAGGCGCAAACGAAAACGAAAGCAGCGGCGCTTTCTTTAAGGCTTGTGAAGGAGTGGAGTCCCAGCTGTATTTTTAGCTCTCTGCTTTATTGCGCTGCCCTTGGCAGCCTCTCCTGGGTGCTCAGTAGTTTGGCAATTCTCCTCTTCTGACAAGTTAAAAAAACCCACCCTGAATCTCAGCTTTCCTGCCCCTTAATATTACTGAATGGTTCTTGCTCCTTTTCAGACAGCATGTGTGATTTCTGCTGCTGTATCAAGTTCAAATATTTAACTTCTCCTGAAAGCGCCTAGATCTGTTGGGCTCAGTGATGGAGTCATGTCCCTTATAACAGCACTCAGCAGCCAAGCGACAGGAGCACGTTGGCATCTGAGATCTTGGCCTAACTGTATTCAAGTTTTTCCCTTTGAGTTTCAGAGGGAATTAAAAAGAGACTGGTCGAAGGCTTTGGGAAATGAGATTTTCAAAGGGAACCCCTCAAACCTCTTCCAAAAATTACTTAGATGCTGAGAAGTGAAGTGTTAGAGTGCCTGGTGGCTTTGCAGTGCCTGGTGCCAGGGCTGGGGATCTAACCCTGTGTGCCCGCTGTATGGGCCATGGGGACATGTGGGGATGTCACAAGGGATCCCAAATTCTCATCAGCCTCCATCCCTGGCCTGGGCTGAGCAGAGCTGGGAACTCTTGGGGATATTGCTGTTCCCTGGGCCAAAATCACTCCTGGGACCATGTTAGCAATTTAATGAGTACGCATGTGCCTTGATACAACCCCAAATGCCACAGCCATCCCCTGTTCATCCCCTGACATGACAGCGGTGACGGGCTGTCCCTGCTTCTGCCCACAGCCATGCAGCTACCCCTGGACTACACAGAGCAGTCATGGCCATCGGGTGCTTGAAACCTCTTGTCACAAGCTGCTCCGAAAGCCAGGCTGGACATTGCTCCTTTAAATTCTTCCTCTGCATGAGGAAGAGCTGGACTTGTTCCTGCAACAGCCAGGAGGAGGAACAACAGGCTGAACCCGCAGGAGCAGGAGAATCAGGTGCTGGAGACGTACAGCTCTAATTCAGGGTCATTATCACCTCCCCGGTGCCAAGAGGAGCGTTTCTTTCTGCATTTCGATGACAGGAACAGCTTGTGCTGCTCAGCCATGATTTATTGCGTAGGGTAAGAGGAAGGCAATAGCCTGGCAGCACACGGACAGGGTGCATGTGCTTCTCCTGTGCCTCATGTACTTCTCACTATCCAAGAGCCTTGGTAGAGCTACTTGTTCCCCAGCGCTGCTGGGCAAAGCTGTGATCCCAGGAGCACGCTTCGGGAAGCCTGTGGAAAATGCTGTGATACTGGGTGTCACAGCAATATAATATCCAATGCTATTGGAAAACCACAGATGGACACAGTACTGTAACGCTCACATAAAATGTTCCCATCCTTTTCTCCAAAGCTGGGTGGTGAGGATGCAGCTAAACCAGGGAACAAACTAGATCTTGGAAAACTGGTGCTCCCCGTGTCTTTATGGGGAGCAGAAAAAGGAGACAACTCTGGCAACAGGAGACTTACCTCCTGGGGCTGGTCCCACCAGGTGTAGGGTGCTCCAGTGAGGTGTAGGACTGGCTACAACACCTTGAGCTATTTGGGGAGGTAAGGCTGTAGATGCTGTGAAACACAGCTTGGGGGGGCAGGGATCAAATATAGCGGTCTGAGGACTTCCCAGCCTGCTGCGTTAAAGGGGCACAGCTCTCCTGAGGTCCCTTGTCATCTCCACCAGCCCCATGGGGATGTCTTCATACCCTTAAGCCTCTCAACTGGCCCAAAACACAACAGGGCCGGGGGACTTCAAAGCCATGCAGAGATAAGCTCAGCAATGGGGCCCTCAATCACACCACAGCTGAATAAAGATGTTCTGGTTATAGTCATCTCCTCAGCCAAATCCTACCATGGGGCTGCTATCCTTTATCAGAATAACCCCCAAAATCTCTAGTTGAAATTGCACCACTCCTTCACCCAACGGTTCCCTTGCTCACTTGCAGGCAAAAATGATGGGCATTTGGGAGTAGGACTACAACAGGCTCCCTTGCCTCCTGACAGCTATTCAGCCTTAATTGCTGGAAAGCAGTTTGGGATGCTTTGGCTATGAAAAGCACTTAAGGACCATTAAGTTCTCATCTCTATTTACTCCAAAGTAGTAACCATGTATTTATTTCCAGGGAAGTGTAATAGAGAATAGTTTCCTACGCTGAGTGCCTCAGTGGAGCAGGTTTATTTTGGAGGGAGGTCCACCATCCTGGTGGCAGGGTTCTCTTGTAATGTTTTACCCTGGCATGTGGCTTATGCAGTCCCCAGGGAATCGGGTCCCCAGGCCATCTCAAGCCTTTCAGCCTCCTTGTCTGGACTGACCTGAAGGTCTTCACAGCCTCTGTGTTCGTGCCAAAATACGTCAGCTCCGCTGGTAGCAGAAACTCCCCCTTTGGTGGGCTTCATGCATCTACTGTGCGATGGAGTCAGGGCATGTCCAGCCACAGGCGTTTTGGTCCCTCACTCAGCTTCCCTGGCCAAAATGTAGGTGCATCCATGGGGTTTTTTGAGCATTTACCTTCTGGAGATGGTTTCCTCCAGCTGTGGATGTGTGTGCAGGGCCAGGCGTTGAAACACAGCCAAGCCCCAGGACATCCCACCTCTCCTCCAGACACGAGCGGGCCATTTAAGCCTGTTTTTTTTTTTTTTTAATATGATCTCTCAATGAGATCTGGTCCCACAGAAGAAGACAAGCGTTGCCCAAGAGCAATTTGGCCGTCTGGGAGGAGGAGGCAGCTGCCCAGTAGATGGCAATACTGCCATTCACTCAGCAACAGGCTTGGCCGTATAAAACAAGCTGAGGGAAATGTGTGGCTTAAGCAGCATTGAATGCTGATGGTCATAGCTGCGAAGGAGAAAACTTAGTTCTCTCTATTAACTGCTTATCTGAAGTCTCGCTTCAGCCAGAGCTCTGGCAATACAGGATTTTTTGCTGTTTTATGCAGGGAAAACACTGAAGCCAGAATGCTGACATTTATCAGTGCTTTTAGCATCATCCGGTTCCCCAGATGCTGAGGGCTCACAGTTCCTCCAGATGATCATAGAATCGTTTTGGTTAGAAAGGCCCTTTAAGATCATCAAGTCCAACCATTAACCCAGCACTGCAATGATGATCCAGATGATGATGATCCAATGATGATGATGATCCCAAGATGATGACCACAGAGGGGCCCTCACACAGTGCAGAAATCAAACTGCTTTTATTTTGGTGTGTAGTTTGGGTTGATTTGGTGGAGAGGACACTTTCTTACAGTGTGATGAGGATTTCTGTGATGTTGAACATCATTACCCCAAAGAATAAGGAATAACAGCTGAACTTTTTTTCCCCCATCCCATAGCATTGACAGACTAAAACTCAAACGTGCCACAGGAACGTGTCAACAATTGCCAATTCTGCAGTGCCTTTTTTATGGGAAAGCCAAGCCAATCTCTAGGTCTGAGTTGAAACCTCAGTGCCTGCAAACTTCTGCTCAGTTCCATGGAAAATGCAAGTGCACGGGCAGAGACAGTGCCCATTCCAGTGACAGAGGTCTTGAAGCCAGCAGGGATGCAGAGGCATCACCTGGGATGCTTTTATTGCCTTTGCAGAAGGCTTGGGGCAACCTTACCCCCAGGTAAGGCATTGCAAACCTGCCTTTTTCTTCTATGAACCAGACAAATGAAGAGAAAAGGTATTTTTTCCCAACGCTCCTGCCTCAGAAGCAAACACAAGACCTTTGGATGCAGGATCTGGCCCTATGGAAATGTCCCCGCCGCTGCAGAGCCAACACCCTTGTCCTCGTCTTGCCTTGGAGCTCCTGGGTTGTTTTTTTTTCCCCTGCTGAAGATAAAGTCCATCCTACCCATGATTTTATACCTGTTCCTGATGAGAAAAGTCCTTGGGTGTCTCATTCCCGTGTGGTTCCAGGTCTGGAGGAGCCTCGCCTTGCGTCGCAGCCCATCCCCATCCCCATCCCTGTCCCCGTCCCCGCTGGCCATGGGTCATCAAATGACTCATCCCTTCTCCGGAGGCTGCTCCGCCACCCGGGCAGAAATGCTTTCTAGTCTGGTGGCTGCACGCACGGTTCGACTCTCGTAGGCACCTAAAAATGAAATGAAAGCGGTTGATGAGTAATTCTGTGCCTCTGGGTGTTACGAGCAAGGCAGGCAGGGTGGCTGTATGGAGGGAAAAAATAAAATAAGTGAAAATAACAGAGGGCAATGAAGCCCTAAGCAAGGTGGGGAGCGCACAGACAGGTTTAATCGGGGTCAATGAATCACGGATTCCCAGGGATGGGAAGGAGCACCACCGCCCGCTGTCACACGGGGTGTGAGTCCCAGCTCTGTGTCACCAGGCTGGGGCACGTCCGTCCCGGTGCGTGCAAAAAATCAGCTGGCCTCAACCCTACCATGACCAGGGAGCAGACTGAGGGTTGCACCTGGTTTCACCCCTTTTAAGATGCAGCCCTCTAAAAGCAGAGTGGCCACGGCTTTAACATCAGCACCTTGCAGAGGGACGATCCCCAACCAGCCGGGGAATCTCCTCCAGGGCTTCTCCTGCCTCGCTCTTCAAAGCAAACATGAACTCCTCTTGGCACAAAGAGGCTGTTAGAAACTCCGCTGCTTCCCCACGGAGACGCCGGGATGGCGGATGCCTGGGCCAGAAGGTGGTTCATGGGATGTGGCACCTTGGGGCTGTTTTGGCACCGTCCCTTGTGGTGGGTGGCAATGCCCTTTGCTGGGGCACGGGGCATGGTCATCAGCATGAGCCAAAAGCCCACCAGCCCACCAGTGGGGCAGCTGGAGCTGTACACTGCGGACTCTGACCCAGTCAGAGAATAATTAACATAAGAGGGAATTATAGGCATAAACCCCATAAAATAAAATTAAAAAACTGACCTCTTTTCAATATTGCTGCTTTTATGGCCCAGCAAATAATTTGTAACAAATAGTTTATTCAATTAATCGAGCTTCTCAGCTCTGGGGGCGGATGGCAACCTTCAAAAATGGATTCCCAATGGAAAACCAGACAATGGCACTCTTGGGCCAACTTCCCTTGCTTTCAGGTCAATGCCAGCGGTTAGGATTTATGCCCACGCTGCCGGGCACAAGCCCACGGGATAGGTGTGCATTTCCCCTTCCAGGTTTCCGGGATTTATTCAGCTTTTCCTTAGCACCGGGGGCTGGCTCACATCCTTACCCCCTTCTTTTTTCCCTCCTGTTGCCAGGACCAAGCGTATTTATGTTGCGTTTCTCGCGGGGCACAGGGTTGTGGTGATGCTTCTTTTGGCTGCGTCCTTCCAGGTCCCAGGGGTGCCATGGGGAGATGAGAAAGGCTTTTGTAGCCCACGAGGGAAAGGGGTTTCCAGGGATTTCCAAGGATTTCCCAAGATTTCTCCTAAAGGCTCCTTGGCGATGGGGATGCTGCCACCACCATTGTCTTTTCCATTGTCCTGTGGAGAGGTGCAGCCACCATCCACACACCACAGCCAGACCCCAGCCCCATGCACTGAATTTTATGGTTTTTAGGGGGAACAAAAAAGGCATTGTGTCACATGAAGTGACACTGGTGGAGTAGGAAGCAACATGAACAGGACAATTGTCACATGCCACCACAAGGCACTGCACTGGGGACATCGCCACAGCATGGATAAGGGGCCAGAGACATCCCGGGAGCCTCAGGAGGTGCTCTCCAGGACACACGTCTTGCTCTGCCAGGCAAGAAGTTGCATCACATTTTTGCCCTCAAATTAATTAAGCAAATTGCCAAAAAGGTCCTTTCTAGTCCCAGCCCTGGTGCTATTTTAGCTTAAAATTTGAAAGCAGGGGCTGGCACTGAGTGCCCCTCTGCAAGGAGACGCATCCCTGGATGAAGCCAGAGGGACTTTGGGCACCCCTTGTGCATCTCCAGTTGCCCCAAAAGCTTCTCCCATGTGACCTCCCAGGGCTTTGGTAGTGTTCCCTGCCACGTTTGGGTGTCAAGGTGACATTGAAGCTACACCTTGGAAGCTACCTGGGAAGCCCCCCCTCTTCTTGTACCCAGCTGCCACACATGGAGCAAGGCTCTGCAGGGATGGATGAGCTGCCTCAGCTCCATGCCTTCTCCAGGGAAGATGTCCCCTTTGCTCCAGGCACCAACCCTACAGCTGGTTTCTCACTATGGCTCAGCTCTACATGTTCCCCCTGTGCCCTTCTCCCATGCAAGGCCATGGGGATGCTCTTCCCTGGGCTGCTTTTGGGGAGGGTGAGAAAAGCTATGGGGGTCCCCAAGCTCAGGAGAAGCCTCTTGGAGGACACCAGGCTGGGGCAAGGGCTGCTCCTGCCCTGGCAGGATGCTCCCATCTCAGTACTTGGGCTGGGAACCCAGCACACCCATTAGCTTCAAAAAGGGGCCAAAAAAGCCAAAAACAAAGAAAAAAAAGGGACAATGATGCCATACAATGCAGCACGCACAGCCATCATCCGAATTTCTGAGCCACAGTAAGGGATAAAAAGGGCGAAGACTCTGCCGTATTCAAAGAAAATTCTTTTATTGAAAGTGTAATGGAAATTTCTTCATATTGCTTTGATGAAATGAGAGACAGCAGCTGTAGACAAATATGCTTTTTTATAAACAAATGCAAATGGATAAGGTAAAAATAAAGCATTTTTTTTTAACTTGTACCTTTAAGCAACATAATCACAATATATACACAAAGAAAGCTAAAATAAAGCTATGTTGAAACCAAAGCGTTTCAATCAATACATTAGATAATTACAGATTGTGTCAATAAATACCCAGTTTTTAAACTGTTTAACAGGCAACTTTTTACACAGATACCAAGAAGAAAAAAAAAAATTATATATTTACAATTCAGTGCCCTGGAGAAAAAAAAAAAAGAGAGAAAAAAAATCTTTTTTCTTTTTTTTTTTTGGCACCAACACAAATAAAAAGAATAAATTATAGAAAAAAATCCACAAAGGCAGGAGTCTATCCCTGGCATTCATTTTTAAAAAAGTGTGTGTATATATATAAAATATATGTATATATTTTATATATATATAAATATATATATATATGCAGAGAAACCTAGGAATGTTATAAAATATATTAGTGCCAATAAATACAGAACGGTACCAGACTTTTCAACTGTCAATAGCTCTGATGCAGTCTGAAGGATAGAAACTACCACCTAGGAGATAACTGAAGGGGACTTTTCAGTCTAAAGAAACGACGACAACGACGACGAAAAATAATAATAACATATATATATATATATATCCAGGAAATCCTCCATCTGCCAGTAGTATTCCTACAGTCGCCCTCCTGCCCGGCGGGGAGGTCCCCGGGGCGATGCCTCGCAGGAGGATGCGGCAGCGAGCACAGGGCTCACGGCCGCAGTGGGTCAGCTCCGCTTCCAAGTTGACCGGCTCAATACCAGAGAAGATGTACAATTAAATAGTAATAATAATGATTAAAAAAAAAAAAAACCCAAACAACCCAGCCTTCGCCGTATTCGTACACGAGAAGTTTCCTACGTTGCCGGCAGGTTTGCGCGACGCGCCTGCGGAACAGCAGATACCCAAGAGCACCATCCCTGTCATGGGGATATAAACAGTTCAGCCACTGAAAAAATTCTCAAATCCACATTTTGTGATTTTTCCTCCCCCATCTGGGTGTCTTTGCATCCCTCGGGAGCTCCCACCAGCACCCTGCTCCCAGGGCAGCGGGGCTGGGATGCCAGAGCTGCCGCCTGCCCCCAGTGCGGGTGATGCCAGGCATCACTCCCATCACCCAATCTCACATTTCCCAAGCAGGGATTTAAAGCCGGCAGGTTTTAAAGCCTTTTTTTTTTCATACCACTGGCGTAGGCACTTAGTGTATCACTGACGTACAGATTTTTATGTCCAGTTACATCTTGTGGCCAAATAGTGTCATGTTCTCAAACTGATTTAAATAGCAGAAGGCCAAGAGGGCCCCCAGTCTCCTTCCTAAACACGGTGATTTCTCTCATTTTAAAAAAAAAAAGCCTTCAAGTTTTTCAGCTTTTTTCAGGCCTTATTTTTTCTTCCCTCTAAAACTACTCAAAGGTTAAGTAACCCAATAACCTTCATATCTTCCTTGATTTACCCAATTTACCTATGTAAAAAAAATAGTATAAACAGTCTGGCCCACTAGATTTTGGAGCTGCGATTCCCTTGACGTTGGGGAGTCCTAAGGAGCACTTGCTGAGGAGCGTGAGCACAGTGTTGCTGCTGTTGGCTTTGCTCTCCCACAGCCCCTCCACGGGGCTGCAAAGGTCCTTCTCATTACACCCCCCCACCGCTGCTAGCGATTCCTCTGCATATTCATGAAAGATCTTATGGCCAAATCCTTAGGAGGTTAAATAAATTATAAAATAATTTATGAAAAGGGGTTTGGGTGGGTGGGGTTTTTTTGTTTAAATAGAGCTAGTTCATGTTATTTCTTGACTAATGGAGGGTTTTGCTTGGTTTTGCTCTCCCTAGCAGTATTACGGAGATCAGACACCACCATGATGTCTACTAGAGGGCTGACAGAGACCAAAGGATGTTGCACAAATGTTTCCCCCGTCCCTCCCGTCCCACCCGCTTGCATTTGGCTCTGTTAGAAATGCAAAGTGAAGACCAAACAGCCAACACCTTTCAGACTCAGAAAAACCAGGTGCCGCTGAAGACCTTATTGCCCTTCCAGGTCATTGATAAACCACAGTGCTATTCATGTACTACAGGTAGAAAATAAATAAATACAGATATATTATGCAAAAAAATATGATTGTACACATAATACATCTGAGGTATTACCAATTTAAATAAGGTTTCATGCTAGTTCAAGCTTCGGTGGCTAGTTAAATTCTGGAATTTGCAATAAATAGATGAAGAATGATTATGTATATAGTGTATGGATCTCTTCTGTAAACCTTGTCCGATTTAAACGCAAGAGCGTGTTGGGCTAACTCTTACGCAAACCACAAATTTTCACAATAAATACAGCTTCAAAAAGTTGTCTTAAAAAGTTCCTGCAACACTGAAACGTTTCTAGAAGGGGCTGTGTGTACGACTGGCAACGTTAGCAAGGAGTATTTCTCAACAGGTCTTTTCATACAAAACACAAGGAAATTCATAGGTGAAAGTCTTTTTCCCTCCCCCCCCACCCCACCCCATCATGAAAATTTAGAAATTTTTGCACAAACAGCGAGAGGACTGATTGTAGCTGCAGTATGTCAAAATGTCCACGTTCTATAAAGACCAAAAATAGTTTGTTTGCTTAGAAAGTCTTATTTTTGTTGGGTTTTTTTTCCTCCTTATTTTTGAGTAGCGCATCATCCTTTTGGTGAAAGTTTGCCCATCCAACCGTTCTTCAGTTTTCCTTTCAGCAGCAGTCCCTGCCGCCCCAGCCACACGGGCGTTTCACACTTTCACCGTCTCCATCAGCGATGACTTGATGGCATCCTCCAAAAGCTGATTGTCTGTGAAAGGGGCTGGGGTTTCGGGGACGGATTCGGACAAACCAATGAGAGACTCCAAGAAACAGGAGCCCTGATCTCCAGCTTGAGGGAAGCCAGGGAAATTAGGCAACTGAAACTGTAACGCTGAGAAGTTATCGAGGTTCTCGTACTCCTTTAAGGAGTTGTAAAGGGGTCCCAAGTTATAGTCCGAGAAGGACTGGAAGAAATCCAAGGAGTCAGAGGAAAGGCTGAGGTCGGCATAGCTCTTGGAGCAGGTCTCGGCCGGCGATGAGGCACAATAGGACAGCCCATCGCACCGCGCGTGGGTGGCATCCTCCAGCAAACCCCCGCCATCCTGGTTCGCATTCTCGTCCAGGCACTCGGAGAGGTGGGACAAGTGGCCAGGGACAGGCTTGGCCTCACCGCCGTGGTCCTCAATGAAGAAGTCAGCGGGGTGGAAGCAACTCAGGTCATCCTGGCCACGGCTGCCCTCTTCCTCGGCATCTGAGTCGTTGAAGTGGAGGATGCGTGCCAAGCCGTCATCGTCCACGTCCGACTGGGATTTGTCGGAGGGGAGGCTCTCGTAGGTCTCCTCCAGGTCCTCGCTGGGGTGGGAGGAGATGGAGGAGTCCGTCATGTCACTGCTGCAGCTGTTTTCCCCCAGGGCCTCCAGGTCGGGGCTGAACTGGAAGGCGGGTGCCAGCGGCACAGCGCGCTCCTCCAAAGAGCCCTTCCCCGCCGCGCATCCCAACGGCGGGAGCCGCTCCCGAAAAGGGGGCTCGGCCTCCACCGCCTTCTCGCTGCTCTGCTGCTGCTTCTCCAGCTCCAGCTTCATGATGGTGTGGATGAAGTGGGTCTGCACGCGGGCCTGGTTGAACTCGATCCTGCCCTCGGTGTTGCCGCAGCCGTCCTTGGTGCAGCCGCAGGGGAAGGAGGTGTGATCCATCTGGCACGGGGAGAAGCAGAGGCGGAGGGTTAGGACCGAACCTGGCGGTGCAAAATTGAATCTGTCCGCGACTCACCCGCCCCGAGAAACCGTGTAACAGCAGAGGGGTTTAAAAGCAGGCTAAAAAAAAAAAAATAATAAAAGACACCCTGCCCTTTTGAAGGGTTGTCATAAAAAAGTTCGATTTCAAGTTAAAAGGTTCCAAAAAAAGCGAAATATAATGCTCCGAAAGGAGACATAAGGGGGCAAACGTGAGTTTTTATATCTTGCATCATGACATTTAACACCTGATCCATATTGTGAACTTCTGCCCCTCACTGAGGCAAGGACAAATTGCTCAACAGGCATCTGCGGCACCTTTATGTCCCTGTTATCAGCAGCCACTACAGCAGGGCTGTGACACGCACATGGAGCACGTGTCCGCCTGCGTGCGCCCACACTACACCACCCCCAGCCTGCAGCCACAGCACCAAGAGAGCGAGCAGCAGCCTGAATAGGGAATATGGCTCCTCGAACACAGCTGGGCAGACATCCATAAAAATAAAAATCATATAATAAGCTAAGTGAATACATAGGGATTGCCCCACTTCGCAGGTGGGCTGCACAGCTCTCCGTGGGCTGATGCTCAGCTGACACTCCCACGTTCGCCTGAGCATGCTGGGAGTTGTGATACACACCAAGGGAAAAAAAATAACAAAAAAAAACGAGGGGGAGGAGGAGAAATCACAGCCTCGTGTGAGGAGCGAGAAGCTTTCGTTTGCCAAGACATTCTCACGTGGCCCATCTCCAACGGGAGACTGAGCAGGCACGGGTCTCATGGGGACGGTCGTAGGGAGTGCATTCATGCTGCAGGCTTGGGCACATCCCCACGGCTGCAACGGTACCGTGTAGATGGCTGCACGTGTGGTTTGGGAAGCGGACGCTTTCGAGCAGCATCTGCCTCGCAGCCTGGGGAGCATCTCCAAGAGCTTTTCTCATCTGCTTTGCTCCAAGCACAGGTGGGAACAGATGCAGTTTACAAGCTGCCCTAACTCTGTCCTGCTTGCTCAAAACCCCCTGCTTTAACGTACACATCAGTTGGAGCCGTGGCTTCTCCCCCGTGCCCAGAGGCGAGGGCAGTACCTGACATTTAATGCCTGCCAAGCTGCAGCTGCAGGTCTCGGGGTCGCAGACCTCCTGGCAGTCACAGCCGCAGTCCTCCCGGGACAAGCGGATGTTGTGCAGCTCTCGCTTCTCCTCCTTGTCGATCTTCTTCACCCCCACGGCTTTCAGCAACGCACGTCTCTTCTTGGCGGGGTAGGGCTGGAGGAAGAAGCCGTCCTCTAGGTCCACGTTGCTGACGTCGATGTCGTCATCAGAGATGTCTTCGATAGTGAGCTGGTTGGCCTCCTCCGACTCCTTCGTGCCATTCATGGTTAGCTGCGGGGAAAAAATAGGCAAGGCATTAGGGACCTGTTGGGGACAAAGAGCCGTCAGCACCCCCAGGTCAGGAGAAACAAGAACGATCTGCCCCCCCCAGTGTCCACCCCCAAAACCAACATAGGTGTCAGAGGCCCCAAAGACGTGACAGACACCTGGCATGTGGAGTTCAGTGTCTCCTCCATCACTTTTCAAAGGTGGAGAACTGAGCTGAAAATCCCACACCAGAGCCTGTGTTTTTTGGAGACTCAAAGAGGGTTAAGGACCAATGCCCTCAGGTCTGAGAGAGGCTGCCCTCAGGTCTGAGAGAGGCTCCTACTAAAAACTGGCCATTAACTAATGACATCCACCCTCTCCTCACCAACCCAGCCCCACGCTCCTACTCACTTTCCATTTCAACGCTTCCAACTTCTCCTCTTTTAATTTCTCTTCAAGTTTCCCCCGACGAACGTTTTCCTGCTCCTTTGAAAACTCTGCTAGCGTGAACTGCCGGGAGGAGCTGTGTTTGCTCACCATCCCCAGGGTGCAGCCCCCGCGACTAGGCACGCTCGTGAACCCCTGGCAGCGTGGGAAGTAAAACACAGTGACCCGGTCAAACTCCACATTGTTCTTCTTTAGTCGCTTGGATTTCTTCAGGATCGACGTGGCTAAAAATGGGGGAAGAAAAAAAAGCACAAAGTCAGTACTGCCATCCTGCAGACAGGAGAGAAATATTACAAAGAGGCTGTAAATATTACAAACAGGCAGGACTTGCAATTACTCTCTCAACTGGGACGTGATAGGACAAGGTTACAACATTGCTTGATGGCTTCTGGTGTTTTAGGATCTAACACGTCAAAGGTGGGAAACTAAGCCAAGTCCCGACGCATCGGAGTCACTGATCAGATTCACCCTAAGAAACGGCTGCTGCTTCTCCTTCCCGCTTGACTTCCTCCAGGAAACACACATTTGCTTATTCTTCACGTGCAGCAGAGCATAACGAACAAGTAACAAACCATCCTACATGCCTGTCTTGCTCTAAACCCAAGCACCCTGCCCCACACTCAGGAGCTCGTGGTCTGCTCCCAGGATGCCGGAGCACCAACACTCCAGCGCTGCGTGACTCCAGCTTTCATGGCAGGGCAGAAAATAGCCAAAACGGCCGTTTTTCTGGTACTTCCTTACACCATCCACTGGGAGGAACTATGAATCTATAGTTTATTCTCAAGAGACTCATTTGAGAGCAGCTGCAAAGATGTTAATCTTTATGCAGGTGATCCCAGGGTAAACACGGCAATACATGACTCTGGTTTATCTTAAACTGCTGAAACATGCTACACACCATTGAAAGCGGACCCTCTCCAGAGATACCTGGTTCTGCACATTTGCACGTGCAAACGTAACAGATGGAGGCGGACTGATTAGCCAGGGCAGTTTCAGAGTCAATGAGTTTCCACGAACGTAGCTGGCCATGGAAAGCAAAGCAAAACGCAGTGGTACGGGGTTACAGAGCTGCTTTTTCTGCTGCATGAGCACGTCAGGAATGAGAGTCAGCTACCCACAAATTAGGTGGTGGGATTTTTTGGTCCCATTCTCTGCTGTTGCATGGGTGTCTTGGTTGCCACCATGGAGAATATGGGGAAAAAACAACCCAGAAAGGATGGGTGACTCCCGCAGAGCTGGGATCCGAGCCCCGCTCTTCGGATGGCAGAGCCACAGGGAGCCCCACCACGGGGAACCAACCGAAAGGACTGCCAAAAACCCGAGGGGCTCGGCTGGTTTGGCTGGCCCCAAAGGCTGGGAAAGTGCGAGACAGGACAGTTAGCTGCACCCATGTTTCACAAGTCTCGCTTGCCAAAATATAGCATTTCAGTTTCATATGAAAAAAAAGTGTTCACCCAGCTGCATCAGCAGCTTCTGCTAAAGAGCTGAGGGTTTCACACTGGGCTCTGCAGTTGCTTTGATGATATCTTTGCACTGCGCGTTGCGTTTTCATAATAACCTTGACTCAATCTTCTAAAACATTAGCTCCTTATCAAAAGGCAAGTTCACCACCACGATCATCTATCAGCTGAGCTGCTGCACTTTGGCATTTTCTCCTCTCTCCCCGCACCCCTCCTCCGAAATTGTTTTCCCATTCCTGACCCTTTTCCAATTGAGCCAGAGAATACAAAAAGTTCATTGTTTTGTCACAAAACCTGGGAAGACAAGCAAGAATGAGACTCTTTATTATTACAAGACTTCTAAAGCCTTTTCAGACCACTGCGTGTTTGTGTATGTCTGCTAAGCGGACCTTAACTGCTATATGCAGTGGGTGTTCAGCATAATTTACTAGGTTGGACTATTTCTCCTCCATGAAGATGTTCCCCTATTGTATTTTTTATTTTTCCCTTCACATGGCAGATAAAGGTTTTTACAACCTCGTCTTCTGTGTGTTTTCCTAAAAGCTCTCAAAACTGATATTGCTGGGAAAACAAAACAGCATTTATCTGTACTAACAGCGGAGGCAATGTCAAACGTGTCATGTTCTTTGGCAAAGTACCCAACTTACATAGAAAACGAGTTCCGAAACAGTAATTACGCTACTGGTTAATCATTTTTAAAAACCAGCATCATGGGCTTTTGCTGTCTGTTTAGGTTTTGCCTATGGAATGGCTTGACAGGGGATTGAGGGATGGTGGGATGGTCCTACAGCACTGTCTTGGAGGCACCTGCATGCCTCTGCACACCCAGGCCTTGGGTTTCTATTCCTAGAAATCTGGACTTTAGCAAAAACATTATAAAGGAATGATAAATGCTGGGAGGAAGGGCTGAGGAAGACCACCCTGAGGATGCTGGCCAATTATAAAAACAAGACAAATCAGTGTAATGACAGGGAGCTGGTGTTACGGCCACTTCCACCTGTAAAAGTGTGCTCCAAGGGGGTCTCTGCATGGCGGCGACCCACCACCATGCTACAAAAAGCCCACGCAGAGGCATGTCTGATCCCAGGAATGGGGCTGCCGGAGATACTCACGGGTGAAGCCGGGCGTTAAGGCAGAGCTGGGCTTGGGCTCTCCGCGGGAGCTCTCCTCGTCCGACTCCCAGCCCGAGGACGCTGAGGAGGAGAGGGGGGAGCAGGAGGAGGAGGAGCAGTAGGTGCTGTCATCCCCCAGCTCTTCGTACTTCCTTTTCAATACTCCGCTCATGGTGATGCCGTATTTTTCATATAACTGGAAAACAAAGGAGAAAAGCAAAATAAAGCAAGGGAAATACTGGCAGTTCTGGGTGATGAGCACGATGGCTTTAACACCCAGCAAGGCTTCTCCTGGCCATAGCCTGGTCACCTGGCCATGCAGGTGTGATTCCCAAAATGTGCTCCCCCAGAAAAACACACCTTAGTACCCTCACTGTGCACACCTGCTGAATTTCTCTTCCATTTTAGGATGCTGCAGAAAAAAACTACTATCACAGACAACAAACTGTCCGGAAACAGATTCAATCAACACAAATGTTATCAAACAATAAGTACTACATTTTGCTTACTAATTCTTTTATGTTAACTCCTTACCCAGATCGCTTTCTATGCAGTTACAGCTTTAACGTCTTGCTAATTACAAAAATAAGCCAGTTTGCAGAGAACAATCTGTTGGCATGATTTACTTGCTACAGCCCCCTGGGGAAAGAGACTTATTAAACGAAGCACTGAAATACAAATATATCAGCTGTGAAGAACAGCCCTTCTCCTCACGGTGCCTTTCATAGTCAGTCCCCCATTCAATAAGCTATTCTTGTTTAGGCTGGGTTATGTATCAAGCATAGTAGCAATTAAAAACAACGCAGCTAATTAAAAACAAAGGGGCTCTGTACTTGCCTAGATTCCTAAATTTCCTTCATGCTTTTCCCCTACTCATCTTAAAGAAAAAAAAGAAAAAAAAACCAAACCAACAAACTTTGTTGCATGTTTTAACCTTTGGTTATATAAAGTTTGTGGGGTTTCTATCTCCTGAAATGGCACAAAAGCTACACGCTTTGCCTACAATAGCCTAATGGATCTCAGAGCCCACCTAACCTGGGATGCTTTTGCATAGATGATGGAACTGTTTCTCCTTTCAGATGCTGGCGACACCGCACCAGATGCTCCTGCTTCTGCAGAAGTCACTGCCAGCTTATTTTGAAGCCATTGAGCCATACCCAAAGCTGGGGACCAGGCTGCTGCCAGAACAGTGACTTGCTTTGACCCCATCCCATCGGGCTGTAGGGCACAAGCATGGTGGGAGAGATGTAGCCCCAGCCCAGAAACAGGAGGGGAGAGCCCTGGCACTGCGGGATGCTACCAGCCACCCCGCTGCTTCAGCAAAACCAGAGGTAATACACAAAACCTAAAGCATCCCTGAAATTCCGATGACAGCAGGATGCTTCAGACAGATACAGCCCCAGGACAGTGAAAGTACAGATACGGGGGTGCCAGACACCCGGTCCCTGTCCCCTCCTGCCACCTGAAACTCCTCCACCAGCCAAATTTATTCTTTGTAACCGTAGCACTTTCTCACCCTCTTTTGCATGTCTGAAGTTAATTTAAGTCTCTGAAAAAGGAAAAAAAAACACCAAACCCGCCGTCCTGACAGCCCCGAGCAGGCGGCACAGAAACCACACCGGCTTCAAACCCTCCCAACGATGGGACTTTCAAGATCTCGACAGCACCGCACGGTAACACGTAGCAGGACGGGAGCACACGCGGTGCCTTCAAAGCCCTCCTTCGTTGTATTTACCAACAGCTTCCCAGGAGACAATAGTCCCCTAAAAGGTCAAAAAAAATCCCTGAATGAAGCAGTTCCTCGCCTGAAGAAGTTAATCATTCACTGCAACATGTGCCTACAGGGCTGCTGCATCCCCCACAGCCCCCCAAAGCTGGGGGCCGGGGAGAAGCGATCCCCTCCGTCCCTCCTCCTCCTCGGCAGCCCCGGAGCTGCAGGTGGTTTTGCCATGGAGGGGTTGTTGTTTTTTTGGCCTTAATCCAAAACAGATGGGGAGAAGGTGGATTTGGCCACCCTCCAGCCCCAGCAGCACATGTCCTGCCTGACACCTGGATTAACCCCCTTCCTGCCCGCGCAAGCTCCTACGCAGCCACGACACCCAAACCAGTTACCTGGCTGCATTTACAAACCTTACATTTTTATTATCTTTTTTTTAATGCCTTCTGCTCTGCCTCACATTTGCTTTAAGAAACAACCAGGAGCAAAGAAGCCCTCCAAATCCATGGCAGGGGTCCGAATCAAAGCCTGGGCTGCAGCCAGAGGTTCGCTCATCCCAGCTGACCCCATCGTCCACCCAGAGCGGCCAAAAACTTCACAAAAAAGTCCCACACGTGGCTTGAAAGAGCATCACTTCGCACCGCAGAGCAACCGCTTGCTGCTCCAAAGGACACCTCTGATTTTGCCAGTGAAGGATGCCACTGTCTAGCCAAGGGAGGGAGAAACCAGCTCCTCAAAAAGCCTGTAGGACACATGCCCAATGGCAAACGCCCTCGGAGATGCGATGTGGGAGACACCGGAGGGTGGTGGAGCAGCCAAGACCACACTGCTGAAACAGGGATAACTCCCTTGTCCAGACCAAAAAAAACAACCCCCACGCAGCATCCATTTCTAGTGGGATTTACTTGGTCTGCAGGACTCCCAGAGAAGGGAGGAGGTGGACATCACAGCGATGCAGCCCTGATGCTCAGGTCGCCTGCAAACCCACCAGCGCCCATCACGAGCCGTGCCGCCTGCCCCCCAAGCCACACAGCAAGAAAAAAATGAAGCGTTTTCCTCAAGTGAGCTAACTGCACTAACACAAACACCGAGCCAGAGACAAGGCAAGCTGTGTATAAGACAGTGCCATTTTATTTTATTTATTTTTTAAATACTATCGTTGCTGATTAGCCACGTCTGGCAGTAGGATGAAGGGAGGTGCATGCATCTCCCATCTATGAGGATAAGCCAAATGCATAGGAAAAAAAAAAAAAAACAAACACCTTTGGAATGCTGTCTTATTCAAAACATCTATTGTTTTGTTAATGCAAAGTAGGTGTCGTGCAAACATGATTCTCAATTAAGGGGAAAAAGCTGGTGAACCTGTTGCCCACCAGCCAAAACACATTAATTTTCCCCCGTAACGCCTTCCCCCGCTTCGCTGATTTACGGCTGCGACGTTTTCCAGGTCAAGTTTTCAAATCCTTCGCAGGAGCCATACGCTGCACCCATCAGTGCCTACTTGTATCCACCCCTAAAAAAATTCCCCAGACGGGGTTTTTGCTGTGGAGAGGATCCTCTCCTCCCCCCCTCGCCCCGACACTTGGGAGCAGAGTTCACACCAGCGATTTGGACGCTGCCTTGAAAGCCGCGTCGCCGAAACCGCCGGCTGCTCAGCCAAAAAAACCCAGAGGCCAATTCAGACACAGCGAGGATATTTTAATTGCAGTAGTCCTGCAAGTAATCTTAAATCCACATTGATGTCTTACAAAGAAGTCACAAAAATGTGCACAGCAGCAGAAAAAAGAAATATATATATATATCTGTGCTTGCCATTGCAAATCTCTGCAGGCACCACCAAGCGCAGGATTTTACCACCTTCTCCTTCTCTATTTTTTTTTTTTTTTACATAACCTGAAATAAAATAATCCTATCTTCCTTTTAGTTGCCAAAAAAGACATTCTGTTCTTGGCTAAGACTTCTTACTCATCTATTTTACTGAAAACAGCTTTTGGAACAAGTACATAATGCAATGGATCAAACCCGCAGGAATTCCTCTCTGGCACCAGAACTCCCACTATCCTGGGAATACTTTCTAACAAATATTTAGCCCAGATGTGCATTCCTTTCTTTTTCTCTCCCTCCTTTTTTTTTTTCCTTTTTTTTTTTTTTAAAAAAAGCATTAAAGTTGGGATGGGGGCAAATGTGGGGGGGTAGCTGTCTAGTTGGGGGGGAAGGGAATAGAATCTGCAAAGTCCCACTTCTGGCACTCGGCAAGTCGCAGGGTAAAGCCCTAATACGCTGGAATGCGAGGAATTAATGTTTTAACTATCCTCCTCTTGGACGACGTCTCAACAGTAAATATTTCGAGTAATTTAGATTTAAGAAGGTTTGGCATTCGTTTAGCCAAGCGCAAAGGAAGGCAACTAAAACCTCTACCAGTGTCCAGATAGTCTATTTCTAAGAGACTGCACAAAGAGGCATCAAGGCTTTGTGCAGAAGTACACGGAGAAGATGTGTCGGCGTTTTATTTTGGGGCTGTGTATGTGCTTTGCAAACGCAGCAGTGCAAGCACGGCAAAGGAAACTTCTCCCAGCAAGTCCAGCAGCTATGTCTGCTTGTGCCACAACTCCCGTGGTACTGCAGGAGAACACCCACGAGGAAGGAGATTTTAAATTTTGGGGTTTCCGTAGGTGAAGCATCCTAAAGCATGGAAGGATCCCAAATCTGTGTATGAGCTCTTGAAAGCAAACTTTCTTCTGCAAAGCAATTTGGGTAAAAACAAAGAAAAATCAGAAAAAAAACCCCAAACCTCTGTGCAATGCACTAAAAGCATTTATTTTCCAGTGATTGCAGCATGGGAAGCCAAGGTGGACTCTTCCCGGCACACGGGGACGAGGGCTCGGGCGCCGGGAGCGAGTTAACAACTCTGCTGAGCCGTGAGTCAGAGCGGCTCCCGCGCCCTCCCCCAGAGCCGCAGTGGCTGTGCAGGTCTAGCAGGAGTAAATATTAGTTTAAAAAACACCACTGCATATTTTAGCCAGGTACGGCTCCAAACGCGACTCGTGGAGCAAACCTGGGGGAGTTTTGGGGGTCGGTGTTTATTTGCACGCCGCTGTTTATTGCGGGTCAGGCAACTTTGGTGCGAGTATTGCCAAAAACTGGTGCGGAGCTGAGCTTCCCGTTCAGCTATCCCAGATATTTGATGTCTACCAGCAGCGGTGATTCCCGTAACGTCTCCGGGTTACTTAATAATCACGGCACTATCAACACTGATTCATTGCTCCTTCATTTAACTATTTTAATTCTTTGCATATTTACTTAAGTGGTTTCCCCAGCGCCGCTGTGACAGCCTCCACGATGACAACACTTCCCAGTTTCAGGGCTGACCGGGGCCAAGGCGAGTGGGATCATCCCATGAGGACCCTCCGGAGGACGGTCCCGTGCGTGTTCCCAGCCATACAAGCTGTGCTTTCCAGTTCAGACCAGATTATTTTCACCCAGCTGGGCCTAAGGTTTCATAACCTTACTCCGGTTAAAAATAGCCTCTGCCTACTATGCAACAGCAAAACGCAAAGTATCCCATGCTGCGGCGCAGGAGCATGAATCAGTTCGTAGCACCACGAGTTTATTCTCCTGCCAGAGACTGAGCAGGCAAAACACCTTCCCTGGGAAGAGCATTAGAAGCATTTACTCCATCTACGAATTTTCAAAAGGCCACAAAGAAAAAGGCTTTTCAGATTTTTCTATCAAGCCCTTATTTCTCACTGACAGCCTGAAACAAGAAACATTAGCAAAGACATTAAAGGTTATCTGACACGGCCCGAATGAAACAAGGTTCAAATGTACTCGGCGCAGATTGTGCTGTAATAAATATGAAAACAGCAAAGTGTGCTTTGTCTAGGAAAATCCTCTATTTGATTACACCTCATGAATAATTCACACCAGGTTTCCATATTTGTCCTCCTGTAGGTACACGCTGTGCATTACCTTGCCTGCTATATATACGCCCGCATTTCCTGCGCTGAATTATTAAAGCCTTTGCCGGGAGCTGCAGAGTCTCTCCACGCAGAGAACAAACGCACTATCCCGAAAATAAACCTCCCAAACCTTGACGGGCCTCATCTGCAAACTGCTCAGTGGAGGAGAGAAAAAAAAATAAAATATCGTGGGGGGAAAAAAAAATAATAATATTGTTGATGAGTCCACTGTAACAAATGACAAGACTCTGAGGTTTGTAAATGGCCGTGAGGGTTTTCTCTCCATCCCACCGAGGCATTGTCATTCCAGACGTGAGTAAGGCAGCGCTGCTTTAGGAAAGGGCTGTCCCCGTGTGTCAGCCTCTTCCTACGGCGACATTATGTAACTCGGAGGTGACAGACACTTGGGGGGGGGGGGCAAGCAAAAAAAAATACACGCTGAGAAAACTTAGTAGTTTTCTTTTTTTTTTTTTTCCCCCCTTCGTTTCTTTTTCTCAGGTGCGCAGTAAAAGCCACAATTTTTTTTATTTCGGGCAGCGGCAGGAGGCGGGGGGGCCCCGCTGCCGCCCGTCCGTGGGTCCCTCCGCGCGGCCGTCGGTAGGTGTTGCTGTAGGGACGGGAAAGCCTCGCCAGCCGGGCAGATTTGGGGAAGAGCGAGCCGGCAAGGCTCCCCCCCCCGCCTCCTTCCATTAACCCCCCCCCGCCTTTCTTTCAACATCAGAAAATTGGAACCGCAGCCGTAAAGATGGAGCAGAGCCTTAACTGACAGGGCGGAAACTCCGCGCTACCCCAAATCAATATACAGGTATTTATATGGATGTACAGCGCAGCGTTTTCTGCCGACGGGAAAGTGCGGGCGGGCTGCGGGAGCACCAAAGGCCCCCTCCTCCCCCCGAGGAACGCGGTCCCGCCGCCTCGGGGGGTCCCGGACCATCGCCCCAGCCCCAGCCCCGCCGGGCTCCCCTCGCCCCCGGGCAGGAGCAGCCCGGCCAGACGGCGCCTCGGAGCCGCGCCTGCCCGGCGGGGAACCGAGCCGGACCCCCCGACGGCGGGGCACCGGGACGGGCTCTGAGCCGGACCCCCGAGCACCGCGCCGGACCCCGCTACGAGCAAGCACTGACCTGGCTCTGAACCGGACCCCCGACGGCCGAGCACCGCGCCGGACACTGCACCGGACCCCCGACCCACAGTCCCGGACGGCGGAGCACCGAGCCTCCCCCGCACCCTCCTGCCCCATCCCGGCGCCGGCTGCCCCCGGCGGGCCCTACCTGCGGAGGCGGCGGCGGGTGTCGGCGCGGCGGCTCCGGGGCAGCGGCGGTGCGTGGCGCGGCGCCTCCCGCTCTGCCGCTGCCGGGGCCGGGGCTGACGCCGCGCCGCGCCGCGCTGCCCTTTTTCGTCAGTGGAAAACTCCGGGCTCTGACGCAGGCGGTGACAGGCGCGGGGCCGGCGCGCGCCCGGCCCGCCCCCCGCCGCCCGCCGCTGCCGGGCGGGGCGCTGAGTCAGGGCCGGCGGGACGCGCCGCCCCGCCCCGCGCTGAGGCGGGTGCGGGGGCACAAGGGATTGGGGACCCGCAGGCAGGCATTGAGCCCGTAAGGGGTTTGGGTCCCTCAAGGGGTTGGGAGCCCGCAAGGGGTTGGGGACCCACAGGCAAGGCTTAAACCCCGAAAGACTGGGGTCTCCAGGGGGGTGGGGACCCCCAAACAGGCAGTGAGCCCGTAAGGGGGTTAGGTCCCTCAAGGGGTTCGGAGCCCAGGAGGGGCTGGGGACACACAGGCAAGGATTGGACCCCGAAACAGATTTGGGTTTCACAGGGGGTTAGGGACCCCCAAGCAGGCATTAACCCCATATGAGTGCCTTAGGGGATTCAGAGCCCGCAAGGAACTGGGGAACCACAGGGAAGGATTGGACCCTAAAAAGATTTGGTCACCACGGGGGGTTTGGGCCACACAAAGGGTTGGGGACCCACAAGGCAGGATTGGACCCCAAACAGATTTGGGCACCACAGGGGGTTTGGACCACACAAAGGGTAGGGACTCACAAGGCAGGATTGGACCCTAAAAAGATTTGGATCCCACAAGGGGTTTGGGCCACACAAGGCCCAAGGTCAAGGTTTGTGACCTATAGGAAGTTTGGAACTCACAATCAGGCTTGGTCCCTGAAAGCAATTTGGATCCCACAAAGGGTTAGGTCCCTACATGGGCTTGGGGACCCACAGGCAAGGCTTAGACCCTGAAACAGATTGGGGTCTCACAGGGGGTTAGGGATCCCCAAGCAGGCATTGAGCCTGTAACGGGTTAGGGTACCTCGAACGGTTCAGAGACCACAAGGGGTTTGGGACCCACAAGCACAGTTTGGACCCTGAAATGGATTTGGGCCCCACAGGAGGTTTGGGACCCACAAGCAGGCTTGGCCCCTGAGAGGGATTTGGACCACACAAGGAGTTTGGTTCCTCACAAGTGGTTGGGGACTCAGGCACAGCTCAGACCCCAAAACAGAGTGGGGCACCACAGCGGCTTTGAGGCCCACAGGGGTTTGGGGCCCACAAACTGACTTGGCCCCTGCAAGGGGTTTGGACCCTGCAGGGAGTTTGGAACCCACGGGCATGGCTTCGACCCCAAAATGGATTTGGGTCCCACAGGGGGTTTGTGTCCCACAAAGGTTTTTGGACCCATGAGCATGGGTTCATCCCTGAAAGGGACTGAAGTGCCACGAGGAGTTTGGGACTCAGAAGCAGACTGGGCCCTGAAAGGGATTTGGACCCCACAACAGCTTCAGACCCCACAAATGATGGCTGCCAAAAAGGCTTTGGGCCCTACAGAGTGCCTGGGACCCACAGGCAGCCTTGGACCCCAAAAAGGATTTAGGCCCCAGAATGGGTTTGGGCCCCCCAAGGAATTTGGGACCCATGAGCAAGGCTTGGAACCCAAAACAAATTTGGGCCCCACAGGGGAGTCGACCCCACAGGGATTTGGGATCCATGGGGAATTTGGGACTTATAAGCAAGATTTGACCCCCGCAAAGGATTTGGGTCCCATAAGGGGTTTGGGTTCCATAGAAGAGGCTTGGCCTCCAAAACGGGTTGGGATCCAAAAGCAGGGCTTAGCACACAAGCAAGAATAGGCTCTCAAAAGACTTATGACCCCCAAAAGAGTTTTGGCCCCACAAGGTTGTTGGGATCCAGAAGCAAGATTTGGCTCTCAGAAGAGTTTCTGGACACCAAGGGGATTTGGCACCTACACAAAAGGCTTGGCCCCCAAAGGGATTTGGGCCCCATAGGGGTTTTGGGCCCCATAAGTAAGGCTTGCACCCCAAAAGGGGTTTTGGTCCCATGAGGGGTTTGAGATGCACAAGCAAGGTTTGGCCTCTTGAAGGGATTTGGGCACACCTGAAGATGCTTGGGGCGTAGCAGCAAGGCCTGGTCCCTGAAGGGAATTTTGGACCTACGTGGATTTGATCCCCAAGAAGTATTTGGGCCCTACAGGCGAAGGCTGATCCCTCAAAGGGATTTGGGACCCCCAAAAGGAACTTGGGCCCCATGGGCAAGGGTTAACCACCAAAATGGGTTTGAGCCCCACAAGCAAGAGTTGTCCCTCAAAGGGAGTCTCTGAAAGGGACTTTGGCCCTATAAGGGAGGCTTGGCTCCCAGAGGGTTTTAAGGCCCCGTAAGCAAGAGACATAATGTTTTGGGGAGTTTGTTTCCCAGCATGGCTGGGACAGAGGGGAACATCCAGGAGCCTGCACCAGGTCACCCCCCAGCTCTGGTCACTGCAGCGTTCAGCTGAGGATCTCCACACTCTTTCCATTAACCACCAGAAGCTTTCAGAGAGTGGCACCACTGGGATTAAAACCCTTGCAGCGGTAGGCGAGGTACAGATTGATCTGGCATTGCCCAACTTCGGTGCTTGGCTGGATTTTTGCCTCACTAGCTGGAGCTGGGCCAACAGCCAGCAGCATGGTCAGAGTCCCTGGATCACAGAGCTGCTCTTGGGGCAGCTCTTTAAAATGTAGCCCAGCTGTATCCCACAGGGTTTGGTATGGCCAAGCTGTCCCTGTGTAGGACCAAGTCCACAGAGCTAGGAGGACTTGTCTCCTGCAGCTCCACAGAGGAGCCTGAAGCCAGCCATACTAGGATCTCCTTAACTCCACCTCTGCATCCAGCCTCTAAGAGGCTGCTCACCCCTTTCCTACACCAAGGTCCCGCTTCAATCCTTTGCTTGCCATAGCTTCGACTCAAAATCAGAGTTGGGTTGGATTTGCCTTCTCTGAGAAGGTGGATGAGGTTGGATTGGGGTGTGGAGGGATTTCCCCAAGCACACCTACCGCCACTCTCTGTTTTGAGCCCCTTAGCTCTGAGGTGCTTCCCACACAGTGCTGCGAGCCAGGGTGCTGGCACCTCTTTTCAGGAATATTATTTTACTTGTAAACCTCTTGAGATGCCTTTGATCATGTTTTGGCGGTTTTTCTTGCAATATGGGTGTCTCATTTGGAAGGTGCCTGGCCTGACCATGAAGAGTGGAGAAGACGAGGTGAGAGCTTCAATGTGCTACGGCCCTTTTCGAGTAGACCACTGTGAGAATCTCACACTTAGCCCTTTCACCAGTGAAAGCTTTCAGACTCTGGGGCTAAAATGTTGGAGAAAAAAAAACCCAAACTGATGCTGAAAAAGGTCCTCTCTAGTGCCAAAGCCACAGCCAGTTTGCTACCACCATGCGAAGCTGTGCCACCAGGATTTCTGCTTCTGATCTTACCCCAGTGTGTGTCAGTGATTCCCGTGCACAGGGCAGCCCCACCAGTCGCCCTAATGGCAGAAAACAGTAGTGGCGTGCGAGGGTGAGCAACCAGGGTGGACTGAGAACATCTTCAAGCCAATTTTGCTGCTGTACTTGATGTAACTCCATAACTCCGTGGTTGCCCCACACTTCTAATCTCCAGGCGCTTCACCCCAGTCCCTGGCTCGCCTCCCTGTGTCTCTCTCCCCAGCCCATGAAAGAACAGCGACAGCTCCCAGCCGTACAGAAGCACAGGAGGGATGAGCTGAGATTTTGCTTCGAATATGCAAACGTACTGGAGGCAATACGTCATTCTAGATGGTGCCCTGATGACGGGTGGGTCCTGTCTTTGAGGCACGAGGGCCTTCCTGAATACGCTGGTGTACAGCGCTCGATCGCCAAAGGAGCGGTTATCCTGAGGTTTCATTTACCATGTTTGGACATGGCCGTGATTAATATTTCCTAACAGGAAGACGTCATGTGTGCAGGCTTTCCTCTGCAGGGCTTGGGTCGAGGGCGACCCAGTTCAGGTTATACACTGGCTCCTCACTTCCTCCGCCTCAGAGACTACACCCCGGCCGGCCGCTGCCTCCCCGCCAGCCCAGCAGCCGCCAGCCGCCCTCCCGGCAGCTGCAGTCGCCCAACGCCGAGCCCAAAATGGGTCCTGGCGCCGGTGAGGTCTCACGGCACTACCCCTGGGGACCTGGAGAGCTTCAATACGACAGGACCAGGACATAATACCACCTATCTACACACCGTGTCTGTGAGACGAAGGGGGGGTCATTTGTCACCATCCCCAAGCCAAGTTTTGCATGAAACCCAGGGTATGGGGGAAAGGGGATATCCTGGTCGGAAAGGCTGCCAGCGACCTCCAGGTTACACATTTTCTCTCTTGCTTTTATTAGTTTTAATGAAAGCAAAGCCACTGTGAGATCGAGTCCCATGCAGGGCAGAAATGATTTAGCGATTCAATGAGGCGACGAACAATTCTGACCCCAAACTGCCCTTATTTGCGTGTGTGAAAGGGAAGGGGATTTTGAAACAAAACTTTCTGGCTCTTCTTTTTGAAGCAGCATTTTTTGTGTTTTAAAACCAACCTAAAAGCACTACTACATAAGTGGAAGCTCACACAGAAGGATAAATAGCCCTCAACCAATATAAGACGTTTTCCTGTGTAGACTGAAAGAAATATCTCAGTTTGACTCAATGTGTATTTTGCTGTTGCGTCTCCAAGCCTCCTTCCTCCAACAAATGATTTTGAGAGAGAGAGGGGAAAAAAAAATCTCTTTCTCTTTAACCTGAGCCAGGTTGGTTTGGTTTTTGACATGAGTTTTTCACCTGTCAAGGAGCATCCTCGTCTCCCTGTGCAGCTGGAGCGGCTCACAGCCCCTGCACCCAGGAAAGCCCTCACTCCCTTGGCAAAGGCTGCTGGCAGCACTGGCCCGGAGCTGGTTTCCCTGGCTCGGCACCATGCGAGCGCTGCTCCAGCAGGAGGAAAATCCCTTCTGACTGGCCACGGCACAGATAAGTGTCCTGGCAGAGAGTAGCAGCTGCTGACCAAGAGCAGGGAGCGGGGAGCCCAGAGGGAAAGGACCGGAGGGAGATGCTGCATGATGCGCGGGGCAGTGAGATAAGAGGTGTGAGCCGGATAAGCTCGGGATGTCAAGCTCCTCGCTGCCCGTTTTGTGCCTGCCCTGCAGAGGGAGAAGCACTTTCCCTGGAGCAAACAGCCTCTTGGTGCTTGGGGATGGAAAAATCAAGAGTCTCTGGGCTTGGAGACAGGAATTTTTTTTCCTGGTTTTATGCGCACATCCCGAGCGCAGTTCTGAAAGGCTTATCAGCTCTATCTGGCTGTGGATGTGTTCCTGGGTACTGTAGCAACCCATCTGAGCATGAAGATACAGGGATGTCGGAAAAGAAACCACCGCTGAACCAACCCTGCTTGAGCAACCACATGTCTGGCATCACCCCCACCTGGCCCCATGGCTCCGACTCACCCCCTGGCCCCAACTGTTTCGCATTCAGATAAAATGAACACTTCACTTTTATAACGCATTGTGCAAGCACAATGAGCTGCAGTGGCTGCTCGTAGGCTGCCTGGCTTCGTGCCGGGGCTCCTTCCCACCCAACGCATCTGAAACACAAGTTGAACAAGGGCATTGAGTTGTTTTGGTTTTTTTTTCCCCTGAAAGATGGACATAAAAGTGTCAAATCAAAGACTGCTTCGGCCGTGCTCTGGGCTATTCACCTTCACTGGGAACCGTGGGAGGGACGTGGCTCTGCTGGGACAGTCTTGGGCAAGTGAGCCTGGCCATGGAGGTGTGATGGAAGGTGTCCTGCGGTTTCCTCACTGATTTTACACCAGCACAACTCCATCAGCTTCTGCAAAGCTGCTCCTGATTTGACCTGGTGCTGGAAGACAGGTCTATAACATTTAAGGCTCTATATGCTGTGCTGTTATGTAGCTGGTGGGTAATTATTTATGCATTTACTGAAACGTGCTTTCTTCATGCATTTCACTGTGTTGTCAATCCTTGGTGGAGACAGGGACATCGCAATACGGTGCTCTCCTAAATATACAGGCACCCTGTACGCTTGAGAGAGATGGAGAATATGACCTGTTTGCTGGGGAGTGCTGATAAAACTGTTGGATTCCCAACAAACATGTAAAAATCATCAACCTGAGTGAAGTGTTAATTTAAAATGCAGGCATGACATGGGAACTGTAAAAGCGCCGTGTAGTTTCAGCCACTCTCTAGCCATGGTTAGCAACAAGGAAAATAAGTATGACAAAACAACTGTGTTATCCAGACAGCTGAATTCAAGTGGGGCACCTGTGTCCTCACTTAACCCAACTAACAGTTAGCTTCGGTGTCAACAGAAACCCTCGCACCAGGATTTGGAGGTGGGAAATACACGAGTGCTGTGTTTTTCTCTCCTTGACATCTGTGAGTCGTCTGTTTTAACGCTGAAACATCTCAAGTGATGGGACTGTTGCAATTTCTCTTTCAAGGGTATCGTTCTCGCACAATAATTAAATCTCTGGTTTTTAAGCGTAATTGCCGATGACAGTGACTCCAAAGTTTCTTTTTATGCTCGACTGCTCTGTCTCCTGGAAGAAAGGGCTTCCAGAAAATTAAGAAGCCAGGGAAGAGTTGCAAGCAGCAGCAAAGGCAAGAAGCAGCAACACAAACTCCATCCTTTCCCCAAGTAGGGACAACAACTGTCCCTAAGCATTGAGGTGGCCCAAAATACATCACAGTCCTGGATGCTTGACAGGCCCTTGCAGGAAATGGTAGCTTACAGTACAGCTCCATCATGACCAGGCTCCTTGGAAAATGGTAATTTTTCAGCGCTAGGACCTGTCTCCTGCTCCAGGTTGGTAATTGGTGGAGTTGGCGGTGAGCCAGGCAGCGCTCGCAGCTCTGTCTTGAGAGGACAAAAACCTCCATTACTTTATGCTCGCTAATTCTCCCAAGGTGTGCTGCTGTCTATCAATAGAGTCGCCATGAGGTAATAGAAACTACAAACCTCCCCAGACTTATTTGTCTGAAAGCATTTCTTGTAAAAATAATTATGTGAGTCTCCGGAACTGTGGTACATGAGAATGGCAGAAGAGAAAGTTTGCAAATTAAAATGCAACAAAAGGCTCTTTATTGTAAACTGTGGAGACTGGGCGAGAGGGTTATTTCCCTTCCCTTGGGTTGGCTCGTGGCAGCTTTAAGAGAGAAAAAGCAATTTTTGTTGTCTGTTTGTCACTTTGCAGTGAAGCTGCTCCAGACCTGGATCTGGGTAGGGCAATGGGTTTGGCCAGGCACCACTCGGGATTTGTTTCCTACCCTTGCCACGTCTCTCCCTGCGAGCTTTGGTAAGCTGTCGCCCTGTCACTTTGGTGGCTCACAATGGGGACGTCACAACTCTGCTCTCACTTGCTTTGCCTGCAGGCCCCCGCCAGCCCCTGCCCTCCTTGCAAGAGGCATCCTGAAGCCTTTGCTGCACCCTGTTCTTAACCAGTGATGTGACAGACAAGCTCTGGAGCAAATACCTGAGCTGTCCCAAAAAGTTTCTACCCCCTTGCCTCCAGCAAAGGCTGATGAGTTGACTCAGGCAGCTCAGCACGAACCTATTTTGATGCAAAGTCTGAGTGAATGGGCTGTACTGTGAATGGGACCATCTGGGGCACCCGCACACCCACCCCCACAACTGCCTGGGGTGAAGCCTCCAGCGCAGGAGAAGGCTGGAGGCTCCTGGAGGGCTGCGGTGGCTCCTTAAGCCATTGCAAGTGCTCATTTAAGAGCAGAGAAGCCAGGATCCAAAGCCATTAAAAATAACAATATGGCTAAAGCTCAATTTTCTGCTCTAAAGAAGGTTTTTGCAAGCCCACAGTATGGGGCAGCTTTTATGATATATGAGCTGGACTGAAACAGCAGTAAAATACATGCATAAATTATATCGACACAGGTAGATGTGTGTGCATCTCTATATATTTAACTCGATTGACTGAATTCACAGCAAATCTCACAACAAAAAATGCTGCTGCCTTGTCACTGAGAGCTGAAACGGCGTTTGGTGGCCACAGAGGCCACGGGTGACGCTTCAGTGCTTTCTTCTCGGTGCCAGAGCTCCGGATGACGGCGCTTGTTTAAAAATGGAAGCTACCAAAAGGGCATCAGGTCTCCATTTGTGTGCTGGCTTTACCTGTGAGCTGTCGCTATCCTTCTGACACTTGCAGGATGCCCAGGGCCACTGGGTTTTAGCATCAGATCTTGGCAGCATGGAAAATTTGCTCTGAAAAGGGTAAGTGTGTGGAATTAGGTACGGAGAGTTAATTATTATTTGTCTTTGCTGGTGCTTTATGGGCTTGGTGACAGGTCACGCTCCTGAAGTGCTTGTGATCAACGTTGGGGCTTCTGAGCCGAATTCATGTCTGCTGTAAAGCTGTTTAACTCCCAGCAAGGCCACTGACATAGCGGCCACGTCTAGTGGTCTCGGTGCTCCCTGGTGTGACTGTGCCACCCTCATTGATCCCTGGGGAGCAGGACCTGGCCCTTACCCCCACTTTTTACCAGTGGGAAACTGAGGCACCAAGCTGGGGCCGTCCTTTTGGAGAATGATGGGCACAGGCATGAGGTTTTGAGACTGAGCCTATGCCAGCTGTCGCTGTGATTCTATGATCGTGTATCAGTGCAGCGGGTAAGCTCCAAAACCAGCGACTCTGAATTACCCTGTGAAGGAGCTCAGGTATTTTTATAGGGATCCTAAACCCTCTCTGCAGGTACCTACTGAACACGTGTACTTAGGCAGGGCAAACACTGCCCTGCAAGGTGAAAGCTCTGTGGAAAAACTACCATTTAATAATTTGTGGCAAAATATTGATCCTTTGATAATTTCATTGCCAGCCAAAACAGGTGACTTTCAAAAACTGGAGGCCTGACCCCAGAGGACCTGGGAGCATCCACCTCTCCTACCAAGGAGCCAATTGCATCTGTTTTGCTCAAGTAATTTGTGACCGATCTTTGCCTTCCCTGCAGATGCTGTCACTCCAGTGCGCTGTGCTTATCTCAAAATACTTTCGAGCTCTGGCTCCTGTTCATGGAGCACCCGGCTGCTGTGCTTTAGAAAGTTACGCAGCCCTCAGGTACCTGCTATGGAGTCTGCAGGAGGTGATTCCTGCTGCAGAGTCAGCACGGACTGGGGCTGTGCCCCCGCTACCTCAGCACCCACCGGACCTTGTGTGGGGTGCAAAGGGCAGAGATTGGGGCACAGGCAGACCTACTGCCTCACTGGGGGGCTGCTCTATCAGAGCCATTAGCCTCCTCTCTATAAATTAAAAAAATGGGAAATTTTAATGAACCTCTATCGTCAAGGGGTGGAAAACAGCATGGTGGTGGTGGCGGTGTGAATCAGGTCTGGTCTGGGGAGCAGTGGTGTGCTGATCTGGCCTCGTGTCCCTGCATGAGGGAACATCTTGCTTTTCTGGGACGCTCACCATCAAAAGTATGTATGTCTCCTAAAGTCTGCAGTCTAACAGTCCTGGAGGACAAACCCTGACTCACACAGCACCCCATTAACTGTGCAAAGGTGTTACGGACCCGGACAGCCCCACAAAGTAACCCACCGCCCGTGTAGCAGGGAGGGTGATTTGGGCTTTGGTGCATCTCACCCCATCTGAAGGTTATTTTCCCCAATCATCCTGTAAAACTGAGGAGCTGCATTTGTGCTTCTGCCCCTTTGCTTTCCCCAAAGAGTAAAAATGAAAATGTAAGAGATATGTATATACACTTACAGATACACTTATAATATATATGTGGTGGTGACTTATGTGGGTGGTAGAAACCTCTGTAAGACACCAGGATAAATGATTGACACCCCATTTAACAAGAGGCAGAGAGGGAGATGAACATTGTCCTACCGGGGCCAAAATGCCCACAAACTCGTAGGAAATAAGAGCAGCTTGGCCAGGTCCAGCTTAAACACAACTGTGCTGCAATTCAGAGATGACTCAGGAAAGGCAATAAACCTGGGTCCTTTTGCTTTCCGTTCTGGTATTCGAGCTCCTAAACATTTACACATACAAACTTTTCTCCTCAGCTGTGGCAGCTGCTAAACTGAGTTCTCTCCTCCAAATGAAAGCCAAGATTACCGTGTAATGACTTGATCCCAGGAGACAGACTTCTAAGAAAAGTACCAAAAATGTGGCAGTTTCACCACATCGGCAATATGCACATGCGTGTCCAGACATGGGATTTAGGGGAAGGTTTTGGTAAGCCAGCATTTGCTACATACAGTCTGGAGGGCAATGAAAAGAGGAGGTTTTTTGTTTCAAAAAACACCATTTATTTTATTTTTGAAATTAATCTACTCAAGACAACAGAAAGAAAAAGACAGCAGGAATAGTATAAAAAAGGAGGTTGAGTTTAATTCAAAAAGTTAATGTTTCAAGAGGCCTGAAACTGCTTTTTAGGACTCAACTTCTCCCCACAGGTGTGATTTTTCTATTCATCCATCAACCTGAGGAATCCCTTCCTTGCCCAGCTCTGCCCACGGTGCGGTCGAGGTTGTATCCTCGTGCACATTGGAGAGCATCACAGCTTTAACTCCACAGAAAAACACTGCAGGGGAGAAATAGTTCTTGGAGTCAAGCATTATAATTTACTAACAGGTTTATTAAAATCTTATTAGAAGATTATTTTTTAAAGTCTGTTTTACACAGCCGTTGCCCTTCTACTTCTATCTAATCCTGGAAAATCTTGGTGAATGAGTCATTTGCGTTTGCTATCTATTACACCCTCTTATTATAAGCCTCAGTGTGTTTGTGTTGCTTCAAATAGTATCAATAGAGCCATAACAGTGCCATAAAATCTCACACACCTCCCCCTTTGGAGTCTATTTTCTGTCGGAAGAGAGGCATCTCAGTGTGGTTTCATGGGGTAGTTGTGGTGTGCAGGGGGATGCAGGGACCATTTTGTTTGGAAATAGCTTATAACTTCATTCCCCCGGTCCTGATCCTTATGAAGAGGCTTTTAATGCATGTCTTTTAGTTTTGGTAGGTCAGAGACACATTGCTGAAGGTCAAGGATTTGCAATGGGCATTCCTGTTTCCCAAAGGCAACCTCAAGCACCAACTACTATTATCCATGTGCTTGCACGTCATGGCAAGGATGACATCTGGCAGCAGTGCATCAGGGATATCTGAGGGCCACCTTGTTTGCTTCCTTGTTTTTGATATCTGAAGGCTGTTGAGTATTAAATCTGACTTCAAGGGCTAGGATCCTTGCACCTCTGCCTTGTTTGGCTTCAGGACATGATGTTCCTTCTTCCATGCAACCATTAAAAAGAAGATGAAGGAGAACTCTATACAAGGACATCAATTTCTGGAGCAGTGTTCATTAGCAGGAGGTGCAAACACTGTCGTATAATAATAAAAAAATATTGGTGGGTATAGCGTGTGGTTTGGTCACAGCTTTCATTCCCAGCAGTGTCCTCTCCCTTTACCAGTTGGTGAGTTTCACCATCACTTTGGCGATGCAGCCACTGCATCACGCTCAAAGCCCCAGGCATGCAGCAAACATTCCCTCAGCCCATCCTCCTCCTCTTAACCACTCGAGTGGACTGATAGGGGACAGGGACATGCAAGAAAGCTGCCCTGTCTCCAGATAGTCTCCCCATGGTTATGCAAGACATGTTCTCCTGGCATCTGGGAATGACTCTTTCCTCTGGGACAGTTGGCCAGGAGTCGACGGAAGAGATTTGCTCTGAATGTAACTACAGGAGGGGTAAAAAAAAAATGCACATTCAAGGTTTAAAATCACACTTGCTGCAGGGGATGTTTGCATTGGCAGAGTCACCAGAACCGGCACAAATGATTCAAAACATTTTGTTAAATGAAATTCTCAGATGATGTCAGAGCTGAGGCTGCTTTAGCAAAACCAAAAAAGAAGGAAGGTCGAAACCAAAAAGAAGAAAAAAAAAGTTACACCGCTTGTCAGGGAGGGATTAGGAGCTTAAAATTATATTTATAGGCTATCCAAATATTTGAAAGCTTGGAAATTCATAGTTTCAGTGCTTTAGCTCAGCTCTAGAGTCCTGTCAACCTCTTAGTGTAAGTCACGCAATGTAGCCAGCTGGGCTGGACTCACTGAACTCGCAAAGCCTATTTTCTGTTGTCCAGCCTTGGCTCCCATTTCCTGCAGGCTCACAAACAAATCCCACCACCTTTGCGTGCCTCAGTTTCCCCCTCTGTCAAATACAGACAATTCTGTCCCCTGCCATAAAATGTTTTGTGATTTGGCCCTGAAAAGAACAGGGGAGCATTTTGGTCTCCTCTCTCATGTGGCTCAGCACCCATACTGCGTGGATCCCGACAAAATAGCAGACTGATATTCAAGGATCAACAGCAGCTCTTTGCATGACCTATTTTTACACCACTTCTTATTTCCATCAGATGCAGAAAACCCTTGATGAGGACATCATTGAGGTGCTGTTTTCTTTCATGCCTGTGGCACCTGCCCGTTTCTCCAGGGCTATGCAAAATGACCATATCTTTGTCACGGCTCTGCTAGCCCACTTCATCTTTATTGATTAATGGGTCATAATCCTCTTTTAGTGAAAACATAACCATGCCCATGACTAGAGGATTCAGATATCACCAATGGGGGAAGATTACAACCTCTTAGTCTGAACACAGAGAGTGATTTGGACTGTGAGAACAAGAGCACTTGTTAAGAGGAAAATCAATGGCAAGATATATGGGGAGGAAAAAAAAATCCCGACCACCACAAATGCATTAAACACAGGCTTCAGTGCTCCAGCTTTGTATAAGCCCAAATTAAATGTGACCATACTAAAATGCTGACTTTCCTTGGGTTGGCCCAGTAGAAAGGAGATTCCAGTTTGCCGTAACGCCTGTGACGGGACAAGTGTTGGGTCTAGTTTGTGGTAACATGGTTTCTGTTGTTAAGTTTTGCTAGAAAGTACTTCAATACTCTCCTCTCCTTTCTTTGGGAAAGTAAAGCAGTGAATTGTAAAATCTTAGTCAGGGCTGTAGCCTCCATTAGTGGCATCCTCGCTGAGGAGTCGTGGTGGCTCATGAGGGTTTGTGAGATAGGGGGATGGGGTGTCCTACCCTTTCTCTTCACTTCCTTCCCCCTCTTTCACCCTGCTGAAATCCTATACTGGGATTGAAGGGACATTCATGCAAATCTTGGGCACATCCCTTAGCCTAGTGTCTTCTTGATGCACCGGGCAGTGCTTTCCTTCTTGTCCCCCACTCTTTGTAATCTTCGCCCGGCATGGACTGCTTGTTATTGCATGAACATCCAGCCTTGAGCATCAGGGATGGATCAAAATCCTGTACTCTGCAGGCAGCCCGCGATGTACAGAGTACTCATTTCACCCCTGTTTTTAAGGCAACGATGCTGCTGTGAGCGGCTGAGCAAGGGTGCATTTAAGCACTGGTGACCCTGCAGCTCTGCTCCCTCTCTGGACCCAGGCTCGCTGTAACGAGCCACTTTTACCGGTCGCCAGAGAGACACAGAGTTAACAATAAATAATGAAAAAGAACTAGATTTCCTTTGTTATGCAGCTCATTGAATGAGGTTTCCCACATCTGTAGAACTCACCACATCTTTTATGAGATTTGACTGTCAGCAAGATGTTATGAATCCCAGATGTTAAAATATGGATTTATTTATAACTCAGAGCTTATAATAGAGCACTCAAAAAGATTATATCCAGCCCCCCTCCTCAAAAGATCTTCCTGAAATAAAAATCTTAGCTTTTATTATTTTTTAATTATTCTTGCCACATGATTTATCTTTGGAATTACCTCTTTAAATGTCCTTTAATTACCATGTCTTTAGGACTGGTGTGCATTGAGCTTTAAGGAGCATTGGGCAAGGAGAGTTGAGCATTGACTCTCCCATCCCAAGTGAGATTGCTGCTGTTCGGAGGCTGGAGGGCAGTGTGAGGGGAGGGGTGGTGGTGGGGAAATTCAGCCTCAGGAGTTCCTTGGTAAAGTTGTCGGTTGAAGGCACAGCCAGCTCCGGGCACCTGCGAAACTTGGAGCTGGAGGTGTTCGGTATCTGTTGCAGCCCTGAGGAAATGCTCTGGTCAATAAAAAAGCGGTTCCTCACAGCTGGTGACCATTACGCCGAACACAGTGTTGGACACGTCGCAGCTGCTATTCTGCCGGAAGATGGAAATGTTTTTGGAACTGTGTTTGGAGCATTTGTTCCATTAATGCTTTCTCCCTCCCTCCTCCTGCCCCTTATTTTTCAAATTGCTGCAAGAGAAACCTGCAAGTGAAAGAGGAGAGGGCGCTCCATGGGCAAAGGCTACCTTGAGGGTTGGAGTGCAAATATGCCTCTGAATCAATACTCCAGCAACACCTCTGGGTCCTGAACGAAGCTTGCAGTGCTCGGAGCTGTGCACTTGCACACAACAAGAGACACGGTCCGTCACAACCGTCCCACGCTGTGAACAAAGAAGGCAGGTCTGAAGGAAAGTATCGAGAGTCTCTTTTTGCAGATGAGGAACAGAAAGTCAGAGATTTTTCATCCCAGTCCACACAAGAAGCTGGCAGCAGCCTCAGGAATCATGAGACAAGTGCTTGAGGCAGTGGTGGCTGAGAGCAGCCCTCCTTCCTGTCCCTCTGTGGTGGCTCTCCCCGCTCCCTGCCACCTCCCCCTGCCATGGCAGCCTGTGCTGTTATCTCATTCAGGGACCTTGTACAGATTTAGGAAAGCCTGTCTCTCTCCCCCTCCCTTTCTTTTTTCAAGCTAGGTCATCCCCCAGGTCCACTTAGGAGAACGTCTTCAGTGCAGATCGCATCTGGCCAAGTGTGACCATGCCACCAACCCCTGCCATCACTGCGGCCTTTAAAGATCAAACCCACTGTCCACACTGCAAAACTGCAAGCCTGCAAAGGTGCTCCAACTCCTAGACTATGCCAAGCCCCTTCCAGCTCTCATGTGATGGCCTGGAGCATGGGATCCCAAGCTCCAGTCACCAGGACCAGCTGCACAGATGGAAAGTACACAGCCCATGAGCTCTGATGAGCTTAACTTTGCTCTTGTGTTTCACCAGGTCCATGTTTCACTAGAAATGTGGTGGCTTTCTGCAGCCTTCCCTCTGGGACTGAGCAGTTTGGCATTTTAAAGGCAAAGCAGAAATGAGGATGCCTTGAAAACATACTTCAAGGTGGGCCTCCCACACCCTGAGGTTTGCAGAGCTGGAAACCTGAACCTTGTCTGCATCACACCATGATGAACTGATGGAAAGACAGGAAATTGGCTGTCAGTGCTGACACTACACAAATCTCACAGCGCTGTGAGGAGGAACAGCAAGTGGGTAACAGGGAGAGAATACCTGGGCTTGGAAGTTCCTGGCTGCTGGGAGATGGTGTGGAGAGGACCAAAGCTCTGGTGTAAGTCAGCACAGCTCCTTTGGTGCATGACGAGAAAAATCTTTGGAGGGAGTTTATGGGACGCTCACCAGCTTGTAAATATTTTTTTGGCATATCAATTTGTGTGTCAAGAGATTTAAAACCTTTGTCACCCTAACGTTTTCCATCCCACAGAGAACTCTGATCTGAATATGATACGCACTCGAGAAAGTTTGCCAGTAGTGTGATGTTACAAAACTTGTGAAATGCCTCGCTTAACCACAATATTATGGATTTTCCAAGCCACATACCTATCTATTACAAGGTCTTTCAGATAGAGTTATAGACAGACTGTGGGTCATGGGATCCTGACCTTGGTGTGTTTTTACTCCCTTCTTCTCATGAATTAACTCCTGAACTATTGACTCTCCATTGAATGGATAGCAGAGTTCAGCCACGTTTTACATGCAAGCTTTTCCATCCTGTATCTCAACAACTGCAAACCCCAAGGACGAGTAAATACTTCAACCTCAGCCATAAAATTGATGTGTTGCAAAAAGAACAAAATGGGTTTAGTGACTTACAAGGGAGATACCATCAAGTCCATAATGAGCCAGAACTGAGAGTTATCCTGTCCCTCTCCTCAGCAGTGTGGCTGGGAGAGCTGGGAGTAGATCACCCCTTCGCAGGTACTCAGTTTATGCCTTGTATCTTCTTCACTGGAAGCAAGATCCACCTGTGGTTGTGTCAGATCTCAGCCTCATGAGCCCCCCTGAAGGGAAAAGATTGACTTAAGAATCACAAGGCTTGCAAGAAGAATAATCAACTTTTAAGTTATCTTCTTGCCTTCTGGTTTTTGAGTCTGCAGATCACTCACTGCTAGGTTAGTGAGCTTTCCTCCACAACCAGAAAGGCAAAAAAATCATCAATAAAACATAAAGTTCCCATGAACTTGGGAAGCACAAAAAAAGCAATAAAAGCACAGAAATCATCCAAATTGCCAGTACCACGTTAACAGATCAGCAACCACGCTCTGCTGCTGTAGCAGGGTGTAAATCTGACTACAGCTGCAGATTGAACCCTTTATTTTATCATTAAATAAAAGAAGGCCCCTAAAACATGGCATATAACACTGGCATATTAGAAGCTGCGCAAGCTATTTCTACATTGCACATCCTACTGAGCAGAATCCTTAAGAAGCTGAAATTTAAAAACTGAAAATAAAAGGTGCATTTTTCTTTAGAGGTCAGATGGAAAACATAGTTTAAGATCTGGTAAAGAAATTCTCTTTAATATCTGAAAGTTGCTTGGCTGATGAGTGAAATAGCTTCATATATTCCCAAGGCTCCCTAGCCAGCCTGGCTCTGAAAAACACCCCTCCGTTCTCCTCTGACATCAAAGATGAAAAGTTTGAAGCTTTTGATGCTGATTCTTCCTGTCTAACGGAAAATTAAAACACAACAACCGTCTCCCCACTCCAAAATACAATAGAGGCAGTGGTGGCATATTAATAAATATTCTCAATAGAAAAGATTATGAAGAAATAATAGGCTGAGCCTCAAAGCAGGCTATTTTCATCATCTTGGCAGGGAAAAGTCACTGATATGCAACCCCAGGTTAAACCGCAAAGGGGAACAGAGCGGGACTGAACCCACCTGGTGCAACACGAGGGTGGTAGGGAGCTGGAGAGACGTGTAGGATGGCTTTGCCTGCCTTCCTGCGTGATCTCCATCAGGTATAAACAGGGCAATAATGCTTCTCTATCCCAGACACGGCTTATCAGGAGAGGTCGTTGATAGATGAACTCAGGTCAGATTCAGGCTGCCTACACATACCGTCACTGGGGCACCTTTGCTGCAGAGATCAAAGTGACTGTCTGCTTCCCCAGGCTGGCAGACTGGTTCCTGCTTCCTCGTAGACCCTGTGGAGGGAGGTGAGGGCAACACTTGGGTTCATAGAATCATAGAATTATAGAATGGTTTGGGTTGGAAGGGACCTTAAAGATCATCTCGTTCCAACCCCCCTGGCATGGGCAGGGACACCTTTCCTCTAGACCAGGTTGCTCAAAGCCTCATCCAATCTGGCCTTAAACACTGCCAGGGAGGGGGCAGCCACAACTTCTCTGGGCAACCTCTTCCAGTGTCTCACCACCCTCACAGGAAAGAATTTCTTCCTAATATCTAATCTAAATCTCCCCTCTTTCAGTTTAAAACCATTCCCCCTCATCCTGTCACTACTTGCCCTTGCAAAAAGCCCCTCTCCAGCTTTTCTGTAGACCCTTCAGGTACTGGAAGGTGCTAGAAGGTCTCCCCGGAGCCTTCTCTTCTCTTCTCTTCTCTTCTCTTCTCTTCTCTTCTCTTCTCTTCTCTTCTCTTCTCTTCTCTTCTCTTCTCTTCTCTTCTCTTCTCTGGGCTGAACAACCCCAATTCTCTCAGCCTGTCTTCATAGCAGAGGTGCTCCAGCCCTCTGATCATCTTCGTGGCCCTCCTCCAGACTCGCTCCAACAGGTCCATGTCCTTCTTATGCTGGGGGCCCCAGATCTGGACGCAGCACTGCAGGTGGGGTCTCAAGAGAGTGGAGCAAAGGCGCAGAATCCCCTCCCTCAACCTGCTGGCCACGCTGCTTTTGATGCAGCCTAGGATACGGTTGGCCTTCTGGGCTGCAAGCACGCACTGCCGGCTCATGTTGAGCTTCTTGTCAGCCATCACCCCCAAGTCATTCTCCTCAGGGCTGCTCTCAATCCATTCTCCACCCAGCCTGTATTTGTGCTTGGGATTGCCCTGACCCACATGCAGGACCTTGCACTTGGCCTTGTTGAACTTCATGCGGTTTGTACAGGCCCAGCTCTCAAGCCTGTCCAGGTCCCTCTGGATGGCATCCCTTCCCTCCAGCGTGTTGACCACACCACACAGCTTGGTGTCGTCTGCAAACTTGCTGAGGGCGCACTCAATCCCACTGTCCATGTTGCCAAAAAAGATGCTAAACAGGACCAGTTCCAATACCGACCCCTGAGGAATGCCACTCGTCACTGGTGTCCACTTGGATATTGAGCTGTTGACCATAACTCTTTGAGTGCAACCATCCAACCAATTACTTATCCACCAATCCTTATCCTATCCAGGGTTAGGCTTGGTAGTAGGTGGTCTGAATGCTCTAGTAACTAACCAGAAGCTGGGCACAGGATCAAACACTCTGCCATGATCACCGAGAAGATAGCGCATTCCCTGGCATGATTTTTGGCCCATACAAACCATCAGGCTCCCATCTGGGCATGGTTCAGGGCTTTGCATGGGTCAGGCTATGTGACCTTGTAGGCAAGACCACTATGTGGGGTTTGTGGAAGGGGGCAGAAAGGAGGTAACTGTATGGATATGAGCTGTGTTGTAGGTAACTGTATGGATATGAGTTGTGTCCTTAGGGCCAGAAAAAAAGGCTGGGGCAAGCTGGCCCTGCTTGGTTTGCTGCTGTAGCCACAGCCAGCATGGGCTGCCAAGCCCTCTGACTGGAGTCAAAGATAGATAACCCCTAAATATTAAAAAGCCATACTAGGAGGAAAATGGGCAACTAAATGGTAGCCATCACATTTAGCCAAGCATCATTTTAGATATGGCTCCTAATGCCTAGAGCCTTCCTTGAGCTATGGCCAGTCACATCAAACTCCCTTCCCCACCTAAAAGTATTTCTTCAAAACTGATGTCTTGGTTCCCTATAAAACCTCAAGGTAAGGGAAAAAAGAGAAATGGGGGAGGTTAATATTTCCCCAGGTTTCCTCAGCCTGCCTTTGTGTCTCTGAGTGGAGATCATGGTTGTGTGAGTTTGGGACGTCAGACATTTGCCTGGGATTTCAGCCTGCCCCAGGCACTTCCGTTCTGAGTCCTCAGCCCATCCATATAGCGCATTTGCAGCGGTCTGACAAGCCCAGGATATTCATGTGTTGCATATTTTTTTCCCAGGAAATCCTGTGAGAATCCTACAAAGCAGGAATAATAAAATATGCATGATACATCAGTGTTCACTGAATGCACTAGCCTTTGCTGCACTTCATCTCACTTCTTGTTCTATCTCTGTCCTGGCTAGAAACTCCTTTGGACATGGAGTGTGCCCCTAAGTCCTTAATATTTGAAGTACACTCTGGAAGGCCCAGCTTGTGGGTGTGTCTTGGTCCTCACATGGCTCCATTGAAGCTGACTGGGTTTTCTGAAGAGGGAAAGGTGATTTAATTTAAGCAAGACGGCAAAAAGTGGCTCCTGTACTTCAAAGCTTGATTCTGCACTTCAAGGGGAAAGGATGCTAGGAAAAAGGGAGAAGAAACATTAATGGAAGCACATCAGGGAGGACATGCTACATGTGAGCATCTGGATTCATCTCGTAGGCACAGGTTGTTTTGAAGGTTACCTCTTACTGTCTAAGGAGCATTCATATTGGAAATGTCCTCTCAGAACAATAGAAGGTTTTAAGACACATATACAAGGCAAAACTTATTGAGATTGCAAAGCAAATCAGAGTCCTCCCCAGCAGCAGAAGAAGAACCTAAAACTAAGAAAGGTGAAGTATAAGTCTCTTCTAAGATGCTTTAACATTTTCACATAAGTTTTCTTCTATCATTTGCCCACAATCAGTCACCCATTTAATAAAGTTCATCTTACCAGTAAATCCAAATATCTAAATTTTCTTCCATTCAGCTGCAATCCACTACAAAAACATCTGGGGCTGCATAACAAGAGGTTTCCCTCTCCTTCTTTGCATCCTGAAATGGTCTAGTGACATGGAGAATTTCCCTTTTCTTCAGAAGCAAAGCACCTCTGTTGGAAACAGTGCTGAGAATGAGAAAATAAGATATTTTACATGGCTATCACATACAACCCACCCAGACCCTCCTTACCTAATCAAAAACACAGCAGCTCATATTCAGAGCTTGCTTGGGCCTGACTGAAGAGTCTGGAAAGGCCCCTCTCAATGTCCACCATGAAATATCTGCTGTCCTTGCTCTGAGCCCAGCTGGCTGGAAATCTCCAGGGCTCTTCAGAAAGCGCTGTCAACCAGACATGTAGGTCAGAGTCATCATGTTGTGGCCTGATTTTCAGTGTGCAGCCAAAGGAGTTTTTGTGACTGAGTGTTTAAATACTTGAAAAAAGGTGGATGAACCTTTGAGATGCGGCAGTTAGCACTGGCTGGCCCGTGCCTTTTTGGCAGCACAGGAGTCCTTTGGTCATGGTGCCTCCTGGAAACAGAGCAAAATATCCCAGGACTGGCTGTGGGTAAGTGCCTAGAGCATATTAGCCGAGATGAAGCTCTTGAACACGAAGGAGAGCTCTTCAAAGGCACAAAGGGAAACCTAACTCCTCTTGAATTTCATGCTTTGGAAAATCTATCTAGCCGTAGTATTTTTTGCTTGGCAGGCAAACTTAGGCTCAAATTTCTCCTTTTTAAAATAAGCTTGACAAACTAATTAATTAAAAAAATCTAGCTATCATGTTCTACTCTCACTTGTGCCACAGTAACCATTAAAGCATTAGTAGATAAATTTATCTGAGCTCAGTGGGAAGTTTGCATGTACTTGGTTTACATTAAATAGTAGGTCAACACAGTAAAGTTTAAAGTTAAGAACACAAGCAAGTCTGATCAGGACTAGAGAAAACATTAATATGATTAAGTATGTCATTAACTGATGATTCAGAAGAGCCAGACTAGAGGACACCACAGAATTACTCCAGATTTATTTTCCCTGTTCTTTTTAACTATTCCTTTTGGATGAGCCCATCTGGGGATTCAGGCACACCACAGAATCTGGCTAATTCAGTCAGGACCTGAAAGGCAAAATGACAAAACACAATGGAGGCAGTTTCCATGACCTGGCAGATAAAGTCTGACATGCAGAAAAACTGATTTACCTGTGAATTTTCAAGCAGCTGATTGCTTGGTCCTGGCCTTCTGTCCCAAGTCTAGGAGGCAGAGTAGGATGCTTCATGGTCCTTTAGGTATCTCCAGGATCCTGGTCAAATATAAAGCTAATAGATTTACATTTTATTTTGATTTATTAATTGTAAGGCATGGAGGTAATCGTTCTTGGTTTTATCATTCAAATATATATATTTTAGAAAAAAAAAAGATACATGCTTTGAAAATATATCTATGGATGGAAAATCAAATACAAACCTTAGAAAATGGTTCCTGTAGTTGATAGTTCTCATTGCTGGAAAATGTGTATCTTGCTTCTAATATGAATTTGTCCAGCTTAAATTTATTGATGTCTGATCTTACTATGCCCATATCACGTAAGCTGAATATCCTTCTGTCATCTTTTGATGACTTGACCAGAGTCAAGTCACCCCTTAGCTGTTTCCTTGCTTTTCTAGACATCTTGAGGGCCCTTTAAGCCTTTCAGTGTAGGCCTTTCAGTGTAGGCCATATATATTCAAATCCATTTATCAGTCCTGTGACTCTCTCCAATTTATTAATATTTCTTCAACTGCAGAAGTACAGCTGAGTCAGCACTTGCAACTGTCAGATCTGTGCCAGATGCAGACCACAACTTCCCTACTTCTGCACAGAGGTCTTGGTTTTACATTCAGGATCCCTCTAAACCCTTGGAAGATATTATCCAAAAATCCCTGCTTCGTGAGGCACTGTTCTATACAGTAAGTGTGCACAGAAACTCTTCATTCCTCAAAGAATAAGTGTACATTTGGCTGCAATGAAATGCATATAGTTTACCTGCAATGAGCGTAGCAAGCAATCAAGGGTACCCACTACCCCAGTCTCTTCTTTCTGCTGCAGTTCCCAGATTTCCCCATCATTTACAAACACTATTAATGTGTTTCATTCCTGAATATTAGTAAAAAATGTTAAAATATAAGGCCAAAAACTGAACTCTCCAAAGTACCACTAGAAGCACAGGAGCTCACTGAGCTGTCTCCTGTTGCAATTAGGGTTTGAGATCTATCAAATGTCCAGTTCTTAACAGATTTTACATATGCCAAGTGGATTTAATCAGCTTAAAATACCCTGTGCTACTGATACCTTTATAAAGTGCCAACTCTATTAACACTCTTGTCCCTATCAACAGCAAAAAGGTAAGTTTACTTTGACAGGATCTTCTTTCCATGTACCGGTCCTGATTGGTATTGACTACATTAGTGTCTTTATTAATCCAGTAATTTTGAACTGATGGAGTTATCAGCAGTTTATTATTGTGCTAGAATTGATACAGTCTCCAATTCTAATCACAGACACCCTGGAAATAACAAAATGCAATATTAATAGACCTTGGGCAGCTTGGTGAAAATCCTGGGGTTCAAGTTATCCATTTAGCTTTAGTCACTTGCTGCTTAATGACCACAACAAGTATTAGCAGAGTGGAGGTATTTAATTTTCAACACATAATAAGACAGTATCGCTGGGCTTTTTCACCAGTACAGTACAGAGATATCTACTGAACAAGCCTTCCCTCTGTCCTTGTGGTTCCTTTATCAACATCCTACAATTTCTGAGTTTTCATTTATACTTATTATTAAAATCAGCTTTCTCTTTCCTCTGAATGTGTTGTGATTGACTCTGTGCGTGGACACTCAGACATTACCCTGTAGATAGTACGTATTTACTCCTCTGCCTGGGTCAGTGTGTCAGCTGTGGGGTTTTGGGCCGAGAGCAAAATATGCTCCACCATATTTGTAATTATCAGTCACATTTTTACTTAAATTCTTTCTTTCAAATTTTTTGGCTTGTAACTGATATGAGCCTTAGGAAACTTGCCATTTTAAAACAGCTCAACTAGCATGTAATATGCACACGTGTGTGTGTACATACATAGAGATTTTCTTCTCAATCTGCTGATTTTTGTGTGCATATTATAAAATATACATATTCCCAGTTCAATCCGTGCTTCTGTTTAATTCGGTCAGTGAATGAGTAGCTAGAGATGTCTTTGGAAGATAAGGAAACTGGGCTCTGGGAGCTGTAAAAGCCAAGCATCTGTTGGAAAGCAGGACTCTCCCCCCCACAGTAGAAGCTGATGCTGGATACCTGCCAGCTTCTCCTTCCCTCACACACCAGGATTTTTTCAGCTGTCCCTGCAGCAACAGCAGTAGCAACTTTAACTCAGAGAAGAGGAGAAAGGCTCAGATGTATCTCAGAGGGGTATTTTCCCCACTGCCATGTGCCAGCAGGAACTATGGGGAAGCTTCTTAGAGTAGCTTCGATGTTAGAAGTGAGATTCCTATGAATACTCTTTTTTTTTACCTAAAAAATAAAATACTTGTCCCTTAACTCGGAGAGCATTGTATCTCCATTGAGGAGGAGCTTCAGAAGAAGACCAGGTTAATTACAGGTATGATCTAAAGGTTCAGGGTTCATTGGCATGGTTTCTCACACCTGAGGGGTAAACCAAAATCAACAGTCGGTGTAAGGGAACATCCTTCTTTTGGAGGAATCGGTGCAGGGGTGGCCAGCGTAGGGCTCTTAGGTTGCGTGACTGAGCATCTCCTCTGGTCCATATGGTACCTGAGATGTGTCTTGTGGTTCTTGGTCCTAGGCAGCTTTTGGTACACAGAACGTGAAGCCAGCTGTACTAGCCAAAAACCAGAAACAGTATGAGCTCCTCTCTGAGAAGCACGGGTGAGCCAAGGCCCTGCTCTGATCACTAACATTCAGGTACTCTTAAAACCACTCTGAGGGCTGTTACTTCTCAACTTGGGGCCTCCAGGAGCAGTCATACATATTCCCTCTTCATTAGAGCAAGAGGAAAGGATCTTCTGGTGAAGGCACCAGCCTGGATCTATTCAACCCAGCTCTTGAATATAGACCTTATCTGTTCAACATACCTGAAGGTAACCACCCAGTTTAGCCAGTGTGATCCCTCTTGAGGCAGCAATGGGAGCTCAGACTCATAGCTGACCTACATGTAGTATAGGCAATAAATTTAAATGAAATGGCTAATTTTAGATTTTTTGGCTGTGAACTGAATCTTATCCCACAATGCCTCATTCTGGGCCACAGTTTACCCTTGGACTATCATCTCGGCCTTGGCCAAGACACTCTGTTATTCTGAGTATAACCCTTTAAAGACCTCTGCTAGCCAAAAGGGTCTCGCCACCACCTTGGTGTCCTCTCCCCTTCTCATGCTTTCCATGGGCTCCTGACTCCTGTTTATTTTGGAAAAATTTCTCAGGTGTCCCAGACCAGCTCCAAACCCCTCTGATTTCAGCCAGACTTGGATCCCAGCCCATCTATATAGGACACCTAAGCTGACACTGCTTGAGTTTTACCAAATACCTTGGCCTTAGCAGACTTGAAGCTTCAATATTTGACGCAATACAGGGGGACAACCTCCATTCATGATAACACTCAATGAGTGTTCCAAGAGCTCTCCTAAGCCACTGAGTATCCTCAGTAACGTCAACAAAAAGGTCAGCAAACTTTGTGGGATAAGCTCTGACCTCCTGGACAGCTCATGATTTCCCAACGCTCTTGTACTGTGACAACAGTGATACATTAACTTGGTATGCTTATGCAGGTTTGGCCTGAGGAGCCTCTACGGCTATTTATCTTCTGCTGTTCCTTTTCTTGTTAGATTTGGGAAGAAACTGAATTTTCAGAGATTCCTATTTTTGTTGTAAAACTTAATTTGCTCTGATGCAAAGCAAGCCAGGCAGAGTGAGCTGTGACTCTTTTCCTTCCTTGTTGTCTGCCTTTCTGGCATCGCTTTTTCTCGTAAGCTGGGCTCTTAAGTGGAGACAGTGCATCCAAGGTAAGGATATTACCTCAAACCTCCTCTCTATAAATAGGCCTGGCTGGCGCCCCGAGGTTGCTCATTCTGCTGTCAGAATATGGCTAAATGGCCACTTACGAATTCCAACATGTGCTTGATGTGGAGATTACAGCTGCTATCTGAAACAAAGGAGCTTTCTCTTCTCATAATGCGCTGATCCCTTTATGAGACAGTTTGGAAAACTCCCGTCTCTCAAGAGGGTTTAATCTATGCCCTGGTGCTTCTTTTGTGTGAAGACGACACAGCTTCCTACAGACCTAAATGAAACCAGGACCCTTGAGTGTCCACTGGAATATTTTTGGTGTCCTGAAAATTACAGGGGAGGAAAGATCTGATCCCTGGGGGTTCACCAATGGAGAAAAATGCAAAGCTGCAGAGTTAGGCCAGCACAGCATAGGATGGCAGAGTGTGAGGATGCCAACCTGGACCCAAAATGGCCTTGGAGCAAGAGTGTGGCATTGCCCCCCTACCCCCAGGAGCCTTCACCCAAAGGAATCTTCATTTGGTCTCAGGACCATACTAATGTGCCGGTGGTGGTAGTGAGGGTGTCTGTGAGTTGCGATTAGCTGAGGGTAGCTAATGAATATTGGTTGGTACAGAAAGGTGAGGTTTTGCAAAGAAAATAATTTGTTAAATGCTCCTGCACAGCTGCATTTTCTTACAGTAGTTTTAACAGGGCCAAAGAAAACTGTTTTTCTCCTACTTTATTCTTACACTATTTTTTCCTGCTTGAGGCATTTTGCAAAGGAAATGGGAATGGCTGTGCTTACTTGATGGATGTGGGAAATGGGAGATCAGGTGAAGGGATGTTTCCTCCTGTGCCCCAGCAAGTCCAGGCAGGGTTTGGAGCAGACAGCCCAGCCGTGCATCCTCTGACAGAGGAAAGCTTCCCTCACACTGAGGTACCATAGCAAAACATGAGCATGACATAGCAGCAGCTCCTAAACACTTGGAAAGCCTTATCCTTGCTGGTGTGTTGGGGCTGAAGCATGGCTAACCCAGAAACAACTTCTCTTTGAGTTCTGGCAGTGGAATCTGGACCTCATTTATTCACATCTACTTGGCTGGCATCTCCAGCTGCCATTGTGTCTCTACAAAAAAATATAATTAACTTTCTCCTAAGCAGCCACAAGGTAGATGGCCATCATGGGCTTGGCAACAGCAAGCTAGGTTGCACAGTGAAGGCAGTGGCTGAGAGGTGGCCACGTTCCCTCACCTACCAGCTTTTCTGTGGGAGTTGGGCATATTCTGTGGGTGGTCAGTATTTATATTTGCTTGTAAATTACAGCCCACAAAATGCTAAGTGAGTCTGGCTGCAACTTCAGAGCACAGCCTGGCTCCTGTGACCACAGGTTTGAGTCTCACAAGCAGAGCCATGCTCACCTCCCAGCTACAAAAGAGCCCTTTGTGCATTTTTTCTTGCTCCTCTCAAGCTGTGCACTTCTCAGATACTCCACTGTCCCAGTCCATGCCTCAGCCTCGTTGCTTCTAGCCATGCTGATGCTTGTGACTCAGCTGGACTCTCTTTCAACTACCTAGAGCTCTTAGCCATCAGTCAAGACACCTACCACTCTTCTCCTGCCATCTGCTCTCCTCCTTTCCTGACACCTCCAGAGCTTTTCTCCTCACCCACCTGCCATTTGGTTCCATGTCTCACAGAAAGCATCACCCGGGCAATGCTTCCTCACTCTCACCACTGAAGCTCTTTGCTCCAGTAGAAGGAAGACATGCCTCTTGGTGATAGGAACACTGATGGTCTACCTGATTTCAGCCTTCACTGGCAAGTCAATGCCAGCAGCAGCCAACACCTTGCTCCACCTGTAGCATCCTAAGGGAGGGTACGGGTTGTATGCACAGCCTGAGTCACTAAACAAGGACTGCCATCAGTTTAGGAAGGCAGGACTCATTGTTGAGGCTCTGCTGATATTGTCTTCAGCACTCAGACTGGCATGCTCCCATGTCCTCGTTTCCCCCACTTGCTGTGGCTGTATCAGTCCCTCAACCTCGCCACATTACATGAGAGGGAAACCTCAGCTCATGTCTGCGACCGTAAGCTCGGTTTCCTTCCCACTGCACTCATTTCCCAGCAATGGTGACAAGCAGCTTCGATTTACTGGCTCCGAGGGAGTTTTATTCTGAGAGTTTTATGCAAGCCTGAACGTGGCTGCAGCCAGGGGCAGGGCTCTGGTCCCAGGGGCCGTGGCATCTCCTCCCTCCCCAGCATGGCCGTAGGTGCAGGAAGGCTGTGCAGGTCGTTGGTGTGAACAAACATCCAAAGGGACGTACTTTGCCGCTTGTCTCACACTAATGCAGCTCTCGTTAGCTGATGATTTTTGATGGAGATGTGTGTGCACTAATGGGAGATTGCCAGGCTAGAAGTAATTAAAAAAAAGTTCCTTTCAGCATGTTATAATTATTCTGAATTATTAAACAGGACAGGATTTTTAAAGTCTAATTCACTTTTCCATTATTTATGCTGTTTGCTTCGGTTTTGTCCCATCTTTTGAGAGGTAGGAATTCACCAGAATGTTTCCTTTTCAGGTTGTGATGTGGTCGGTGTTGGAGACTGCCAAGCCTGCAATACTGCTTTTTTAAAAAGCCCAGGTGGGAGCTGCATCTTTTCCCCTTTCCATGCACAACATTTACATTTCAGGTCACTTTTTAACACCACATCTACAAGCCGAGGAATTTTTCCAGTTGCAGCAAAAGGCCACTAAAGATCTGAGAAAAAAGTCAGTACATCAAAGATTCGGAGCAGCACATGGGCAGATCTGTCCTGCAGCAGGTATGTGATCAAACAGATAAGCGTCCATGCCTGCAGCCCAGTGCTGTCTTCCAGCCCTTGTTAATACATCCCAGCGCTAGCAGCTTCTTAAATGCACTGAAACAAAAGGGGTTTAAACCATAATTTACTGTTTCTTTTTTTCGACGTATTTCTAAATCGGTTCAATATGGTCTCGAACCACTAAACTAAAGTGTTTGACTTGCTTCCAAATTGAAGTGTTCATAAAAAAAAAAAAAAAAGAAAGAAAGCCGGGGGGGGGAGAAGAAAATGCAAGAAAAAGAGAAATGCTCTGGTAGTTTAAATCAGTCAGCCCTGCACAGTGATTTAAAACCAGTGGAGCACTTCAAGTTTTCATAAGCTCTTAGCTTTGGAAGCAGTCCGAGTCCTGGACACGTGCATTTGTGGAATCATTTACCATTATTAGAGAGTTTGAATGGTGCTTGAGCTCTCCCTCTGCCCCGATAAGCTCTTAGATTGCCTATGATTAGTAGGGTGGTTTCAAGCTTGTGCACAGTTGAGAAGGATTATTTTAAAGCGTGCCATCGCCTGTCCCTATCTCCAAAGATCTGAGATCTTCCAAATTCATTAATTCCTTCAGCTCATCTGAATGGAAATTATGAACTAGACGTAGTTACCTCAGTGCAATTTTACAGCATGTGTCACAGAGAATAATAAATGTTTGCAACCAGGGCAGATGGAGCAATAATGTGCATGCCATAGAGCACTCCTGTGCTGGGTAAGACCTGTTATTAAGATATGTGATTGTAGAGCCTCTGTGCTCCAGCCACAGACTGGGAAATTCTGGTTTGAGATGCCTTGATGCTTCCTTGAGCTGGAAAGGGCAGAAGGACAGTACTTGATATTCCCATGTGTTTTACTGTAGTGTATTGCATTGCATTGATGGACAATACTTGGTTAACCCAAGTCCAGCTTCTTGCACCAGCATGTAGGAAGTCAACGAGGTTGTGCTGATCTTTCAGGTTTGCTGGCTGAACCAAGGAAGCGAAAAAAATTGTGAGAACTCAGGTTGGCTAAAGATGGAAATGTTTTGCTTTTCTGAGCTAAATCTGAAAGAAACAATCCTGTTTCTTGTTTTTTAATTGTAAGCTTTTTGGTTGCTAACTGCACACAAATTTTGAAGTGAAATTCTGTTGCAATAACAAATATGGAAATGCTTTGACTTGAAATCATCTCAGCAATTTCCCCCAGGTCTTTTGCTGAGGTGGTAAAACCAGCAGCAAACGCACACCCAAATTCCTAGTTTTCCATGGAAATTTTTGACTAGCAAAAACCCACACGGTCCAGTATAAAAGTGACATGAAATGCCCGAATTTGTGCATGAAGCAAGCTGGGTTTGTGACGGCTGCTCTGCAGTCCAGCTGCCTGTGAGACAGGGCTTTGCAGAAGCCCAGAGCTCTGCGGCTGCCGGTAGGGAAGATGACGGGAGTTTGAACTTTCGAGAGGGTCCCTAGATTCCTCCATGTGGAAAATCAGAACAGTCTGCTGGCAAAGAGGTCAAATTGGAGGCATAAGAAAGATAATCCCACCCCTGCCTCCTCCCAGACGTGCAGCCAATGGTCTCCAGTGCCCTGGCCTGCTCCTGAGCTCCCCCAGCCTATCTCAAGACATCACGAGCTGCACGAGCTGGCTTGTCTCTAAAAAGAAAACAGAGAGGGAGTTTTCCCTGGCAGGCAAACGATGGGAGCAGTGATGCCCTCCCTGTCTCTGGGACCACTGACCCCCCCATGTATGGGGCTAATCTCTCTGCTGTCTTCAGGTTATTAAGTGCTATAAGGGTCCTACAGCCAGGCTTGGGTCCCCAGCCTGCCCTGGGTCTTGGTCAGATGTCTTTTCATGACAGCTCCACTCTTTGCTAATTAGTTTGCAAAGGAAGGGTCTGGGGAAGACCAGACACCTGGGTGTCCCCACTCCACGGGAGGCTGCAGTCCTGGCCGTCCCTGTGTCAGTGAGGTTGGCTGGTGCCCCTTCTCCAAGGCTCAACCTTGGGCTTGTGTGTCCGGCCCATCGCTTCGTAGAAATGGGTACCTCCAGAGGATGATTCACCTGACCCAGACCCCTGTTTTCAGGTGGGGTAACTGTCTCCTCTGCCTGTAAAGGCTGGCTGACTCAGATAGAGATGTTTGTGCTACAGAAACCTAAAATCAGGGCAGATGACTCCCTCCTAACCGACCGACTCTTACCAACATACCCTACAACCCCACCATCTCATGCATGGTTACCCTCCTGGCAGCTCTGTCTTATGGGAACTGAGGGACTTTGACTCTCTGCAGGTCATGCAGGTTGTCTGTAACAGCCAAAACCAAAACTGAGTCTTCCAAGGCGGGGGCTAACATATTAAACATGTTCACCCTTCCTCCTCCATAGCGTGTGTGCTCTGTCCTGTGCTTGTCTGCCGTCTTCACCCGCAGAGTTGCAGAGCATTTCATGCACAATGCTGGTGTCCATAATACTGTCAACTCTTTCCTGATATTTAAGGAAGCAGATATCTACTGTGTTGCTCCCATAGTGATGTCATTGTCTTTAAAATCTTGCTTTAAAGAGGTTACAGGCTCTGTGCAGATATCCTGAGATGATGATGGTATAGAACTAAACAGGGCAGGGATGTGGAGCTTAATTTTAACTGGACAGTTCTGCTTACTCCTCTGATTCCCCACCAAAATTCAGCTACCCAAACGGCAATCTTTCATTCAGATACTTGTGTGAAAAGCTTTTTTTTTTTCAAGAACAAATTCAGAGAACATTTTTGAGAGGAATGCCCAAGAAAAACCTCAAAACCGTTGATTTTACATATCCAAGATTCCAGTGTCCTAAAGAAATGTATAGCAGAAGGCCCTCCCCCATGCATACCTTTGTGAAAAAGAAAACAAACCATTTTGGGCCAGATGTAGCAGCCACTTCTTGAAAGTAGAAAGTCATATATTTACTCACTGCCCTGCTACCCTATAAAACACCGAGAAACTGGATCTGAAGAAGGTCGTTGCTTTCTGGAAATACAAAAGGAGTTTGAAAGACCAAGACATAGCCTAAATATAACTGCAACAAAGGGGGACAACTCTCGGGTAGCTGTGCTGGTGTCTTTAATTACGACAGTGCAGACTGGAGTGAGAGGTGCAGCTGAGGATGCAGTCCCTGCTCTGACCACTGACTGTCTGGATGATGCTGTTCAAGCGATTTCACAGCTCAGTGCCTCAGTTTCCCCTTCTTCAAAATCAAGGCTGGGATTCAGCCCTGCCCTGCAAACAGCTTCGAGCTGTGCTTATGCACTGCTGTAAAACAGAGGTCTGAGAGGTTTGTAGAGTTGCTTTTTTTTCTCTTAGATGCCTGTGTCTCTTTTGTCTCATTTTACAATCCTAATGGAGGGGGAAAATACACCTGAATTTGCCATGGTCTGGAAGGAGAAAGTAATTCTCATTATTAAGCTGTTATTTTTATAAAGCCATAACTTACAGGCTCTCAATACTTATGTTATAGTAGTCAAAAACCAGGATGAGATCCCATAAACCATTCTTTATAGTAACCAGATGGTCATCAAGGCTAGGAAGGTACCTGACAGTGCCTATTACAGGGAAACACCTGCATAAACCTTAACCATCTCTATGCCAGCTCTGCCAGCGGGGTGACCTCTCCTGCCAAGTTGGGTAGTTATTTGGGGGACACTGTCACACTCCACCTCCCCAGACCCGTTAACCAGTGTTGTCCTGTCACAGGGATGTGTTACCAGCCCTGACTCTTTCCCTTTTATTTTTAACCCCTTCATTGGACATAGTGTGGGTAGGTGAAATATTTACTCCAGCCTTTCTCCACCCATCAGAAAAGTGGGTTGAATTTTTCTTGTCTTCCTGCTTTATTTCTGCCTTCCCTTGGGAAATGCCACTGGGAAGGCTCTTTGGCAAGTCCCCAGCTCACCATGGACAGGGCTGTGGGCTCATGTCCCCTCTGAGACCCTCCATGCTCACAGAAGATGCCAGGTCCCACCAGCCTTCCCTGTGACACCCAGTGTAACCCCTCTTGGAGGCCACTTTCCTCCCCATCTTGGGGCTGTTGGCTCACCGTCTTGCACCAGCGATAGCCAAAATGAGCTTGTGTTAAGTATTAAACTGGTGCTATCTCATGCCACCTTGACCAGGAGAGGTTAGCAAGCAGTCTCTGGAGTGTGTTGGCTGGCCGATGACAGGAGGATGCTTGGAGAGAGTGTTGAGCAGAGGATTTCCAATTAAAAGAGTCCAGGCACATGTGTCAGTGCTGTTGGCAAAGCATCTACGTGACTAATAATTTCTAATAGCAACAGGTTCACAGCACCTGATGTGGCAGGGAGGTGCTATTACTGAAAGGCGTATTTCATCTCTCCTAAAAATCAGAGATGGACTGGTTTTGCTGTCTGAACTGGTAACTAAGCAGAACCAGTGAAAAAAAAAAAAAGAAAAAGAAAAGCATACGGGGAAAGACACACCATTGGTTTTGCAAAGGAAAAGGATGCTATTTCAAACCTGTTTTGATCCACGGGTACCCCAGCCTCATTACAATATCCTGCAATAGTTGAATATTCTATTAAAATAATATTGTTAAAATAATATTGTTAAAAACCACCGTTTCAGGAGAGGCAACAACTTCTGAGAAACACTTGCTGTCAGTGAGCTGTCAGGAGAGGCATTTTATTTGACATTATTTCTCTTTGCCCAAAATGGGCTTTTGTAACCTGTGAAAGCAATATCCCCTAACCACACCATTAAGCTCTGTGGTTTCTGAGCAGGGGGGAAGCACTGGGACTCCTGCAGTGCATGTCTTCTCTGACAACCTGATGTGACCTTCATTTATGTGCCACTGTCCTGCATGGCCCGATTCCACTTGAAAAAAAGAGAAAAATAAAGCCCTTACTCATGGGTTCTTTCCTCAGAAAGCCACACCGTGCTGTTTCCCAGAGGATGAGTCACGCACTGGCCTCACCAGCACCCTGCCTCTCGCTCCCGAGCCCGCGGCAGGACAGAGGAAGGGCAAGAGGGTGTTCAGCAGAGAATTTCCAAAGAAAAGGTGAATGTGCCTTGGCACTGAAGTCATCAACGCCACCACCGCATCGACATGCTTTGTAACCTTACGTCTGTGTGCTGGCGATGACTGTGGGTGTGGAGATGCCGTGCTGAGCACCGTGGAGGAGAAAATGCAGCCCATCCTTCTGTAACACCTTCGTGATTGGATCGCCCCTCTAAATAATAAACATGAGCAAGCAGGTTTTTTGCCCTAAAGCAACAGGTATGCTACAGTCCTAAAAGGGGACACTAATGGCATGGCAGATTCCTGTAACAAACAGATCTCTCTACTTTCTACTTTTAGATTGTGTAGCTGTTTATTTTCATTATTTGGTCACAGATATACACTAGTGATTTCTTTGGTCTAAATGCCCAAGAGTGACTCTCTAGCCTCAATTTTTTGATGCCTGGCTAGTATCTGTCCTCTAAAGATCACAAATTACCTTCGAAAGGCACAGTCAAAAGTGATGGGAGTGAGTCTGATTATTCAGGTTTGGGGAAGTTTGAAGGTTCTTTGGTTGCCACATGTTGAAATGGCTTCAAGGCTGCCTCTCCATGCCCTGCCTTTCCATCCTCCACCTCTCCATGCCCTGCCTCTCCATGCCTTGTCTCTCTATCCTCTCCTTCTCCATCCTCCACCTCTCCATGCCCTGTCTCTCCATGCCTTGTCTCTCCATCCTCTCCTTCTCCATCCTCTCTGTCTCCATCCCCTGCCTCTCCATCCTCAGTCCCACAAGAGGATGTTGTGCCTTTACCCACATAATTTCCAAGTGACACATCCAGCCCACCAGTGCCCTTCAGAAGTGCTCTCTGATGTCTCTAATCCACCACTGAAGGATAAGTTTGCATCTGTCCACGAGCATCTCCACTTCTATTTTAAACTGAGCTTCCAGACACTTCCTGAAAATAGTTGACCGCTCGTGTCCCTTCCTGAGGAATAAAGTGCTGCGAGATATCTGGATTGGAAAGGGCAGATATCCAGAAACAAGGAACAGTAGAAAGTGTTGATTTCCAGGCTATTCTGGTGTGATATCAAAGCATAATGGAAAAATAGAAGATTGGGTGTTGCCAGTGCATTTGAGCTTCGGGTTGGTACCTATAAATAGACACACCCAAATTTATTCTTAGAAATTGAGTCATTAGGTCTTAATATTTCTAGTAAGTCAGTGGGAGTCATGCTATTTAGGAGAGAGGCAAAATGTGGGTAGGCCCACACAAAAAGTTGGCTTCAAAAAGCTATTACTAGCCCTTTCAGTCTTGAGCAATATTTTCCCTAACAGGAAGATGTGTTTAACAGTGAGATAACTTATTCAAGTCAGCTGTGCACAGACCTTTTTAGCTGTAACGGCACAAAATCAGTGCCTCTCCCAGCCCCTGGCTGCTCCCCTTTACAGTTACCAAGTTTTTTTCTTTTGAGGTTTTTGTCCCCAGGGGCAGCTCAGCCTTAGTGAAAGCACTGGTGAGGGTGGGATGAGGAGGTGGTGGAGGAGGAGGTGGTCTGTGAAGCCTTGCCATCAGGGTTAGGGAGGCGATGTGGGTCCAGGTGTATTGCAAAGGGAAGTTTGGTGGCATCTCATGGTGCAGCATTTAGACCCCTTTGTGGGAACAAGTGTGGGTGTCCCAGCAGCATTTTCTGTTGTCTGTCAGTAAGCATGTGTCAGCACGAAGTGTAGAGCCCAGGGGTGATTTTCACCTTGTCTTCTGCCTTTTCTCCTTGGCTGCAGCCAAACGTGTTCAAACCGTGTCTTCTCCACACCGAGAAGAAATCCACCGATTTCCATGCCACTCTTGCGATGCTGACTCCTGCATCTGGTCTGCAAAAGTCACTTTATTCACACAGGCAGGAAGAGGATGAGTAACGGAGCCCCAGAAGTTCTTCCTTTTGCAGATTTATGGTCCTTTCCCTGTGTGAGGGCTAAGTTCTTTCCCTGAGCAAAATTCCTAAATCAAAGGCTTGATTAATAGCTGAGAAACATTTTTCCCGTCGAGTCTGGAAGGACTTTTCACATGGTATTAGCCAAAAGAGCCAGAGAAGACATATAGATTTGTTTTAAATTGTATAAAGTAATCTGTTTTAAGAGCCAGATGAATAAAACAGTCTTCCTGGGTGTTCAGTCATACAAAGGAGAACAAACTACAAAATAAAAGGTCTGAGATACTCTGGAAGACTGTCTCATTAATTCACAACATGCCAAAATATGTGACTAATGACCATTTCAAATGGCATAAAGACCTGAACAAGTAGAGGTCACCTTAGTTTCCTCCACCTTAACTAGTGCATCTCTGATAAGCAGTGTGTGTACTAGAAGATGGCAATAAGCTGGAACAGAGCATTCCTCATCTGAGTATACACAGGATGAGGGGAGGAAAAAAAATCTCAGAAATTAATACGTCTGTAGTGTGTTTCCCAGAGTGACTCCTGTTCAGACAAGCATAACATTTACAATTTTCCTTTAACGTTTTTCAATGGGTTAGAGGTTTTTGTTTGGTTTTTTTTTTTTTTTTAAACAGAAATAACCACTAATCTATTCAGAATGTGAGCCTGGGTCAAGAGCGGGTTTTGGAAAGTTTGATGCTACTTGAATTTCAGATTCGTTTATAACTGACACCACATTGTGTTAGAGGATGCAAGGTACAGGGGTAAGACAGGTTGTCTCTGTCTTGCCAGGAGAAGTCACGTGCCGTGTCTTAAGTCTGTGCGTAGCTCAAATACAGATCGTCACCACACGAGAAGAGCAGGCGGCAGAAATAGCGCATGCGTTTTGGTGGATTTCAAAGCAGTGCAAGGGTGCAAATTGGACCTCTTGTTGGAAGTACCCAGCTATGGTCGAGGTACTGACAGCTCTGGGTGCCAGCTGGAAATGGTGGTTTACCTTTCAGCCAAACCAGACCTACTCCTCCTCGCAATTTCTGTCTGCCCCAAGACATTCGCAGAAATCCCTGGGCCAAGAAGAGATGTTTTCCTGCTGGCAAGACAGGAGGTTTCTCCCTTTGCAGCTTGGGCAACAGAGGAATTAATCCTTTGGTGGATATTTTGGGAGGTCTGCCCTTCTGCCAGTGCCCAAGGCATGCTGAGCAGGCAGATGTACAGGCAGGGGTGTTTGCATGGCATCACTCCCAGACCACCTCCTATCCTCCACCTCGCTGGCCACCAGGACTAGGTAGGGGGATATCTTACCCCAAAGACACCCAGCTGCCAACTCAAGATTTGACCAAGAATAGTGAGATATTGGCCAAGTCTTCCTTGCAGAGACAAGGCCTTGCATGCAGCCCGAGCTAGCTGAGGGTGTGACCTCTCCAGGGGTGGGAACATGGCAAACCACCTTGTGTTCATGAATAGTTTACATCAAATTAGAGAGTTCACGTTGAGCACAGGTCTGTGCTGAGGTTAATCTTGACACAGAACCAAGAGGTTTGTTCTTGCAGAGGTGCAAGGTCTGGGTTTATCGTTTCTGCTGATAACATGCCCTCCAGCATGCTGTAACACCAGAATTTGCTCCAATGCAAAAAACCCACGTTCACCTCATCATGCTTTACAACCCAGCACCTCTGCTAACCACCTGCGACCCTGCCACGGTCAGGACTTGAGAGGATGGGGCATCAGGCCAGGTTTAGCTGCCTGCTTGTGGAGGAGACAGGTCCTGGTCTCGCTTGATGAGATCTCTGTCGACTGCAAAGGGAGACCGGGGAGACTTGTTCAGATGGGCAATTTAGGAGTCTGCTCTTGTCAAATGAGTCACACCCAAAATATTCAAAGGCATCCTACCTGATGCAAACAAGTAGGCTTTCCCATGACACCTCCTGTTTACTGTTCCAATACTGACACCAAATCAGACATGATAGAAATCAAGTCTGTTCTTACTTTGGTGTAATGAGTACTGTTTATGAAATTAGTTTATTTCTTTACGTGGAGTAAATTTCAAGGGGTTTATTGCAACTAAAGAGGTTTTACGTGGGAACACCACGGAAGCCCCAGGAATAGCATCAAACCGAAAGAAATTTATCTTCTGCCAAGAACCAAATGATGGTCAGGGAAACACACCAGGAGAAAATATGAATACCCCGCGGCTGGAGATAACAGCACATAATCCCTTGGGTGGTATTCCAACTCTAGAAATTTAAGCCAGAATTTGGATTTTTGTGCAGAAAGCAATTTAGTAGATTGTTTGTTTCATTTCTTGGCAGTTTTTTCCAGCTGAATCACTTTGTAATCAACTCTCATGTCCGCTGGCAAAGGAGAAAGGAATCCTGTTGAAAGGGTAGACAAGCACGGGGAGGGAGGGGAAAAAGCAATGATCAGAAATCATAACTTCGCAGCAGCAGGGCGGAATAAACATGACAAGCGGAGAGGACTGCATCCTTCCCGTGTTAGACAGTCACAGCTATGGGGAAGGTGAGGTCAGGGAGGTAAGACCAGATGGATCTCTGCCCTGAAGTATCCCAAGGGATGCTACTGACCATTGCAATCCCCTTCCCAGTCTCTCCCTGTCTTCTTGCTCCTAATAGGAGCTGAACTTCTTTTAAGGATGTGCAGAAAACCAGCAACACTCTTCAGGGTCCTACAAGAGCTGTCTGTGAAGACCGAGTATTGCTGTTTTGATATTACTGCATGGTGTAACCACTATATTTAGTTTAGCTGATAAGACACGGCAGTGTGATATACTGTGCTGAACATCTCTTGAAATCTGATTAGCAAAGCATGACACTAGAGCTGGGCAACGTTTATTGAATCAAGTGATTTTGGACAGTTGAAAATGGCCTTTCCCCTAAATTAAAGACTCACAGTAACATCTTATTTTGACCTTCTTTTCATTTTCAGCAAAACACACCCCAAATGACAACAACAACAAAAATATTTCCAGTTTTCATTCATCCTTCCCCTCTTTTTTGGAAACAGCAAGAAAGAAGTTTTCTGTGTGTGAGAACTAAATGGATGGATGTTTGCACTGATACAGCTGAAAAATGTCATATTAACAAATGGCTCTTGTCTAAAAATTGTTGAATGAAAAGATTCGCTATTCTGTTCATGAAAAGATCTCTATGTGGATAAATAATTCTGTGTAACTGCTCCTAACTGCTGACTGCTCTTACAATATAACCGGCTCCCAGCAGCAGGGAAGGGCACAACCTATGAATGGATCTCGCCCTGCCTTGGGCAACTTAGATGAGGGATAGCTTAGGGTGTAAGAGTTTTGCTCATGGGGATCTCCAGGCACGTCTTCTCTGGGTGGTCTCCTCTGAGTGTTTTGAACCAGGCTTTGCTTGCAGGAAGGCTGCCATAATTTTCTTAGACTCAAAATGTCACTGCTGCACTCTTCTGCAGGAGATGGCTGGCATGTTGTGTCCTGGGACTGTGGTTACCATACCCCGGGGCTGCACAGACCTGGACTCCCTCCTGGTCTCCTCCAAGTGCCTCTCTCTGCCCCTATTGCATTTAGTGTTGTTGTTTGTTTGTTTGTTTGTTTTCCCAAAAGAATAACCCCAGAACAAGCCACGCATACAGCAAATACTGAGATGGTTTTTCAGCTCCTATTAGATGGAATTATTTGAGCACGTTACAAAGTGAAGCTTGAGAGCATCTGCGGAGGTTGTGGGACCTGCTGGGGAAATACCATGGGAGTTTTGCAGTGGGGTGGCCTACCCTTGGCCTGTGTCTACCCCTAAGTGTAGGGTGTGCACCACAGAGGGAACTGCCCCCTCTCCCACACCTGGGCTCCGCTGCCTCAGTGCTAGCTTGGTGCTTGTGTGCATGTGGGGTGAACAGCTTGGGGTCTGAAGCTGCCCCTGACCGACAGCCTAGATGCATCTTTCCCAGCTGTCAGAAGCATGCACAGCCTTGCCCATCAACCCCAACTCCTTGGGTGTTTGAATCTGAGGTCTGTGCCTGAGTAGGGGCCAGCTGTGATGGTTGGACACAAAGTCTTGCTTCCCTGAGCAACAGAGGCATTGGGATCACAAGCCCTCTCCTGCAGCATGCTTCACCCATTCCTGATCAGGGGGCTGGAGCCCAATTTAGAATCATAGCATCACAGAATCATAGAACAGTTTGGGTTGGAAGGGACCTCTAGAGGTCATCTAGTCCAACCCCCCTGCAGTGAGCAGGACCATCATCGACTAAATCAGGTTGCTCAGGGCCCCGTCCAGCCTGACCTTGAATATTTGCAGGGAAGGGGCATCTACCACCTCTCTGGGCAACCTGTTCCAGTGTTTCACCACCCTCATCATAAAAAGTTTTTTCCTTATGTCTAGTCTGACTCTCCCTTCTTTTAGTTTAAAAAAATTAACCCTTGTCCTGTCGCTACAGGCCCTGCTAAAAAGTCTGTCCCTGTCTTTCTTATAGTATTTTAAGTATTGAAAGGCTGCAATAGTGCCCGTGGGGGATATGGGCTGCACGCCGGTTTTGCTGATGCCTTATGCCCTGCTGCCTTTCCCCCTGAGCACTGAGACCTCCGCTCCATTTGGAGAAAGGGGGTTGCATCCAGCAGATCAAACTGGGAGCAGAAACATTCCCTTTTCCCAGTTTCCCTCTTTCCCTCCTGGTCTGCAGGAAATTTCTCAGTTCGCAGGTTCAAGGGGAGATTGGAGAAGTTGATGGAAAAAGGTTGTTAAACAGAGAAAACCCACATCCAGCTCAGGAAGTCCCTGAGCTGCGTCAGGCTGAGGCTGGGGGAGATCCTGGGGGAGGTATCACCTCCTGGCCCAATTCTTATATCCCTCCCGTGGCATCTGCGCTTGGTTGCTGCTGGGTACTAGACCAGCTGGCCCTTTTTTCTGGCCCAGTTCAGACACTCTGATGCTCACTGCAGCTGCTGCTTGCAGCATCTCCAGCAGCAGAGCTCGGAGCTGAGCTCCCGCAGGGTGGGTGGCAGGGATGAGGGTAGATGGTATTCACCACCGGAACCGAAACATCGGTTATTCACCTTCATTTACACCAAGTTCTTCAGACAAAGACTGACCCTTGTGCACAGCACTTTTCCCAGGATGGAGACCATAATTTTTGCTTTGGAGCAGGGATTGGAGGCTTTTATACATTAACCCATGTGGCTCCAGGGTCAAGCCCCTACTTGTGTATCTGTGAACATATATATAAGTATGCACGTGCTTGTGTGTTTGTGTGTGTGACATATAACAGCTCAAAACTGATTTCTCCCATGCTCATTTTCTGAACTTTTTTAAGCAGTGAATGTGTTAGGGAAAAGCTGGGACAATTGGTGAATAGGTTAAAAAAGAAGAACATTTTCTTTTTTGTGCAGCTCCAGATGTGAAGCACAGTTAAAAGCACGGAACAAAAACCACCAAAAGACCAAGAGCAACAATAGAGTGTTTTCCTTCCTGTATGTTTGTTACAGTTCTTGCTGGCCATGCAAAAAAAAGCCAAAATAAAATCTGGCACATAGGTCATTATGTTCTTAGGGAATGAGAAATAGACTGAGTGGGCTTGGTAGGCAAACACACATTTCACAAGCTCCTTCTCGTCACAAAGCCAATATTTGTTCAGGAGAGAATTCTTCCTTTGGGTAATTAATATTTTTTTGCTATTTATTGCTCACTGGATGGAAGTTTTGGAATGCGTAAGGAAGGGGGGAAACCTGGCAGTGTTCCTCGCAGTTATTACATTGCTGTGGAGGCTTCCAACAAAAATCACAGCACTGAGCGTACATTCCTTTCGTAAGCAAAATGGATCATCAGGCGATGGAATGGCTTCAAAGGAATGCGTGCATCATGCCTTTGACATTTTGCTACAGCTTGAGCAGGAGGGGGAAAAAAAAAGAGCTATGGATAAGCACTTTCCTTAAGTTGTACATTTGTTCTTGCCCGTCCACTGTGAAGGAAGATTTCCCCTTGGCACCTGAGAGGCTGGAGCCTCAGCTATTCCTCTTCCAAGGCACCCGTTCGAGAAAAGTCAGAGAGTTTTCATTAGAGAGGAACAGGAGGTGAAGGAAATTGTAAACTCGAGTGAGATGTTATAGGGCAGGTTAGATGCTGGTGGGTAGACTAACAGAAGTGGAATGTTATTGCTAAAATCTGGCTCCTTCCAAAAACCCCATAACGTTGTCGAAGGCTTGAGTTTTGTCTGCTGGTTTCAGACATTCCAACATATGCTTCTTATTTTGTTTTTAATACTTACAGTCCATCCAGAGACAATTCATGGCAACTGTGGCTATTGTAACACTATATAAAACACAGGGTTTGATGACAACTGATATGAAGTGTGATTGGAAAAAATAATGCCCCCTGGTAATGATAATATTTCCTGCTCAGATTGGTCTCACGATAATAGGCCTGCTCCAGTGGTGTTTTCAGAGTTATATACAGGACTCTGGTATTACATTACAGCTGCTGCCTAGTTATATATCCGTGTGAATAGGAGGGAATAAACGCACATGCAGAAATACCAGAATGTCTGAAAACAGGGGCCAAGCAGTGACAATTTCTCGTTTGACTCTTGGGGGGGTGGGTGAAGCACCACCTGCTTGGATCCGACTGACCAGGGGAAGCATCTTGACTCATTTCAACAAGAAAAGAGATACAGCCTCTGGAGCATCCCCCCAGGCATCCCGGGCTCTGCAGCCTTGGGAGCTTGGCAGCCTGGCTCAAGGAGGTTAGAAATAGCCTGGAGCAGGAAGCTTTGCTTTCAAAGGGGAGGGTGGATGTGGATGAGAAGCAGAGCTGCTCTGGATGGAGGTGAGGAGAGGGGGCCTGAAAACCTGCCCGATGGATGGGGTTGCGGATGGTTTGCTTCATCCTGTTCCAAGAGGAAACACGTCTGAACCCTTTGTTGTAGCTCCGCAAGCAGTCCGGCTCGCCGGCTTGGGGGGTTTATTCTTGCAGAGGAGCAGAGTCATCGCTGGCTCGGGATACCAGCGCTAATCCGAGCCTGTTTATCTTGGGTTTCCCCATCTCATCCTTCTCACTCCACGGCACTTAATTACGGCAGTGGCAACGGGGCTAGGGATGGACTCTGGTTTCTGCCTTCTGGCTTTTAGCATTTAAATCCTCACTCTTTCCAAAGGGTTCCAGGTTTCCGAGGTCAGTGGGTATAAGGAGAGGAAGATGAGGGACCGGTTTCCTTGGCCAGAAGTGCACGAATATCTACGTTGGTGAAAAACGTGCCCAAGAGGCCAGCGCTGCAGGGCTGGGACATGGTGAAGATCCTGGTTTTATCCACTGGCTTTCTGTGACCTGCAGCAGATTTCTTCCCAGGTTAAAGGCCTAAATCAATGGATATCAGATAAGGACACCTCCCCACTATTTCTGCGTCTGAATCTGGCCCTGCGTGGCAGTGAGGTCTGCTGTAAGGCTGCACGCTTACTGCAGCTGCAGGTTGGACATGGAAGACTAACGCATGGCTCGTGCAAGCCTTGGGCAGTGTGAAGTGTTCAAAGCTGATTCTTGCTGTTGAAGGTGACCACGACAACCCTCAGGAGACAACAGCAGCTGGAAAAGTTCTCCTGAAAAGACGTGAGCAAAGGAGAAATTCCCGAAGGAGGAAAAAAAAGGGTTAAAAGGACTTTTTTCAAGAACCTCGGGGAGGTGTTTTGGCTCTTTCAACCTCATTTCTTCCCCACACAGCAAAACTGGGAGCAAATGAGTGTAAAACGCCCTGTTTTAGGGGTTGGTGGGAATCCTGGGACCTATGAAACTGGGCTGTAGGATTTCACCTCCAGAAAGCAGGGATACCTCAAAGACCTCCGTGACAGGGAAATGTGCTACCAACAAGAAGGAATGAGTCGATGCTGGTATGTGCAGAGTCCCCCAGAAATTCAGAGCCCTTGGACTCAACGGCCTGAGACCACATGTCTGTCAGTTATCTAAGCAGTGGGATGTAAGACAAAGTCTGCAAACAAGATCTGATCTCGCTTGCAGAGGGAGGGAACTGAGTCACTCAGATACACACTAACATCAAGGGGAAACTTCAAAGAGGCCAAGAAATTCAGGATCAAGTTCTCCAAGGAAATGTCTTCAAAGGCTGAGCAATCTGACCCTGGGGCTGGGAAGAGTGCTAGTGTCCACCCTCTCCAGCGTGACGGTGGAAGGGGAATTTATGCAACTCTCAAAAGTCTGCAAACATGAGCAAAGACACATGGAAACTGGGTATCGTTCAAGATGACTGGCGTCACGCCTTGGGAGCAAAACAAGCTGAGGTCCCCACTGATCTCATGAGGGAGCTGACAGGACTTTTTCTTGCCAAATCCCAATGGTCTGGTGTGAGCCTTTGGCTCTGAGTCACAGATATTGGTAGTGAAGTTTCCAACTGGGTTTTTATTCTTCCCAAACTGTCTTTTGCAACTGCTTTCCTGCTCTGCAAATCGTGTCGAGCTGCTGCTGGGGAAGGACCCTCAGTTCCCATCTCAGTGATGCCGTGCAGGGACAGTGAGCGTGTGGAGCATTGAAGGAGGTGACTTACACATGAGGTCTTCCTAGGTTATTTCACGTCCCTCTCCAGAGCAGCACGTTGCAGAGTTGATTACCACACTGTGTCTACCTTGGGTTTGTCTTCAGAGGTTTCCTTCAGCCTGAAGTGGAAGATGTCTAGCTCTAGATTTGTTGGCCAGCGTCATGGAAGCTCATTTCCCTGTCGAGGATCCCAATCCTGTTGCAAGCCATGGCATTTCGACAGCCTTTGGGGACAGCCCTACAGCTACCCGAACTGCCTGCGTGCACACATGCACTGTGCTAGCAAAATAACCAGGAGGAAGCCTCTGGAGGAGGTGGCTCTGGAGCCGCTTGCCCAAGCAGGGCCCAAGGGCAGATTTGCCTGGCACCAAAGGCAAAGAGATTTGCCACTATCAGGGACGTTGAGTCCCAGGAGGAGAAGGAACAGCCTGCAGCAAGGCAAAGCACAACCAGCTGTATTCCTGGAGTCAGCACATGCCTCTGAACCTGACCCCTCCATCTCAGAGAGAGCACGAAGAGGGGCTCCGACCCCCGAGCATCAGTGACAGGCAGCTGTGGTGTGATTTGAGTGTGTCCAGGGTTGAATGCTGATGGAAAACACCCAGGGCAGTTTTTACCTGCACTAAAGCTCCAGCCTTTGCACTGCGAAGGCACAGCACTGGATGACGGGTGCTAGAAAGAAGAGCTCATGGGATGGAGATGCTAGGGCCAGGCTCACCCAAACGCTGCAGAGGAGGAGTGCCGACAGGGTTAGCACAGCTTTGCATGCTGGCCAAGGAGCACACGACTCCCACTAATGCTGCCCACCGCACCATGCAGCACATCCTGCTGTGCAGCCTCGATGCCGCAGCTCCATCCCCGGGGTACAGAGGCTGGCTTCATCCAGCTGGCATGGGGAGCCACAGAATTGGCTGGGAAACGTGCTAGCAACCGCCGTGTGAGCTCTCTGGGGGCTGCCGCTTGCCAGGCCCTGCTGCAGCCCGCACTGTCTTGCCCTGGCTGCCATGCTCCTCTGGATGGCTAGCAGAGGTAGGCACCTTGCCCAGATCAGCCCTTCCCTGGGAAGGGCAGACACCAGCACCCAGCTGTGTGGGTTAGCTGTCTGCCCGCGATAAAAATCGCAGAAAAGAGACGGCTTTTTGGTAATGGCTGTGATTTTTTTTCTTTTATGTCTACCACCCTCTTCTGAGCACTGCTGTGAGGGAAGAAAAAAACATTCCCAATTAGAGGCACAGCAAGGATGGTTCACCCAGCAGCAAGCAGAAAATATTCCCATGGCCCTGGAACCAAGCAACGACTAGAGGCCACATCATGATTTTAGTTATATTAGCAGAAGCTTGGAAGAAATCCACCTAAATAACTTGGGTTTGCCGTGGTGTAAGTGCTATCACAGTCCCCTGCTTTGCTGCTCTCAGCCTGACGGGTGCTGCCTGCACCCCTGCTCTGATTCACGGGTGCAAGTTTGGCTTTCTGGATGAGAATGCAGCTGGTTGTTGCCAGCCAGGAAACCGGCTCGTTTGCCATCAGTAGCAACAGGCTGCCAACGCCATGACTTGGCTTTTAGCCAATATGTGATTCTTTTTTTGCTTGCTGGTAGAGAGCTCTGATTATTCAGTGTGTGATTTTGGGGTGTTCCAGGCACAGACCTCACTGTGCATCCATTTCTCAGTCTGATTTCTGTTTGGGACCAAGTGTAAGAAGCACAAGTGGACTTGGACTCCTCTTTTCCCTTGGCCAGAAGATCCAGGCAGGAGGCGTGTACACAACAGGGCTGTGAAATAAACTGCATGGGCTGGATTCTCTGACCATGCATTGGGCAGGTTCAAAAAGTTCAAAGGAGAGTCATCTCCAAGTGCTGGAGAGACACAGGGAACCTGACACCCATCTTGAGTCAAGCTCATGGCTCTGCCCCAAGACAATGTGGGAAGAGAATGTTCTAAAATTGATTAAGACCAGGTCTGAAGTTGGTTGATGTGACCATAGGGACCATTTAGAGATCCTGCCAGCAGTGCGGTGTGGGGGCGGAAAGGCTAGCCTGGCAGAAGAAGGAGGAGCAGTCCAGGCAGTTGGTTGGATGTGAAGACTGAGGGGACCTTATCTCATGTCCCTGCTCCTCAAGTAGTTCCTAAGTAGGTTGCTTCAGCTCCCAGCATCTCAGCTGTGGAAACCTGCAGAAAGAAGGCTACTAGATGCCTTCAGGAAAACATGCACAGTGTTAGGCCATGGAAGCATGGGGTTTTTCTACCAGAAATACCTAAAAAACTCTGCAGAAAGACCCTTACTGACTCTGAAGTCCTTGGCTAAAGCCTTGTATCTCTCCAGGCCTCATACAATCTCCTTCCTTGCCCTGGCAGAGGAGACTGAGGCTGCTTTAGGCTGTTGCTGCCTTTCCACCCCCAGGGCCTTGCATTTGGGGGCGGTGCCAAGCAGAAGCTGTCATCAGCCCTGGCTGGAGGGAGTCTCCACTTTGCGGGAACTTTGCAGCCACCCTGTCTCTTCCTGCCAAATAGCCAGGCTTGCAGCTGGCACAACTGTCTCCATCTTAATCCCTTTCTCTTCAGGTGGATTGGGAGCAGAAAGGAGGAAAATGGTCTTTGCCAAAAGAAGGAGAGCCCCTGGCTTCAGTAGGCTGCAAAGGAAACAGGAGAGGAAGGTAATGCTATTGTTTAGACGTGATGATGCATATTGCCTGTAGAAAACATGGCAGAACCATGAAAAGAATTATGCCCATGCCATGAAGATGAAGAAAGGAGAAGACTGAGACAGGGAATACACCCTGCACCCTGAAGCACGTTTCATGCAAAAAGGCCCGTCAAATCTCTTTGAGGAAATAGCTAATTCGGTGCCTTTTCAACGCACTAAATGGGATGCTTCTAGGTTGGGCAGCATCTGCCTGTTTTACCGTGAGTCACATCCCATGTATGCAACAAAAAATCCAGCAAACATTTGCAGCACAAAATGAAAATGTGCACATTGATGGAGGGCCTGAAACAAAATAGTTTTGCCCAACTTTACATGGATTGTTCATCTCTGAAACTGTTATGCAATTCTGAACATTGCGTGTATGTATATGTGGCTTATTATTAATTTGTCCTTTGGGATTGCATCCTGACAGGACAAAATGTATTTATAAAACAGTTATGTAGGTGTACTGAGACAGTGTGTGCCAATGTCAAGTGAAAGTGTGTTGCAGCAGTGATTTAAATGACAAGGTGCTGTGCTGATGATTTGACCCAATGTCTTCATAGCAGAGGCTGTAGGACTCTCATCCACAGATTTCCATATGAAACCTATAACTTCTGGTGGAGGATTTCCATTCCCTCTCATGAGCTCCTCTGGGCCAAGCACACTGTAAATTAAGTTGCTTTATTTAAGGACTAGAACCAAAACCCTGGAGCCAAACATCCTCTGTCTTCATTCATATTTGAATTTGTGGCTTGGGCCCATCTCCAACTGTATTGTAAAGTGTCTTTTATTTTTCTCTGTTAAGGTGTAGACAGAGCCAGCAGTCAGAAGACGATGTCCAATGTGTTGTGTCTCATGTTCACCTTCAACAAGTGCTTTGAGATCCATGTACCCATGTGCATTATTTAGAGGAGTGAGCATGGGATACAGCACTGATGCCTTATGTTTTCTGAAGAAATATCATACAAGATTTGTTGTGTGATCAGGCACATTGACTAACAGGGCTGGAGAAGAAAGCCAGATCCCCAAGGGCTGAAGGAGACCCTGGGAAGATCTGGCCTGAGCCCCATCAGGCGGTGGGAAGGCTGGAGCGGGGAGCCACTGCCACTGCTGCTTGTACCCACAGCCCACGGCATCCATGACTAACAAGGCAGCGTGAAACATGGAGAACAATGAAAAGATCTGCCCAAAGATACCAAAACCACTCATCTCTGCTGCTTCGCAAACTGAAGCGCAGCAGGCGTGTGGGTGGGAGGAGAGGGCATGGGTCTTTTCCTACTATTTTTCTGCCCAAAAAGCACACACCAGCACTGGCGATCTGGATAGAGGGGGTCGCATCCATTTCAGTCTAGGGTTTCAATTGTTCATGCCATTTCCACCATTTCCATGGTGTTTTCTTGTGCAACTGCTAAGAGAGCCAGGTCAGCCTGTTTGCATGTGGAAATAACCCCTGGCCAGCAGGAAGACAAGCAAACAGGGTGAGATGTGACTTAAAAACACTTAAAAACACAGGGCACGGTTCACTTTCCCCTGAATCTGATTTGGGCTGCAAGGCAGGAACCAGATAACAAGGGAGTTTTGTGCTTTTTTTCAACAAAGGTGCCTGGACACCAAAGGGCTGGGAGTCACACACCGGTGGTTGTTATAAAAAAGTAAAATGCATAAATCCTTACCTGGCAGGAGAGACCTCAAGGGTACTGATGTTCTTGCAAATAATAAATACTTCTTCCTTATTTTGTAGTATTTATGAGGAAAATTGGGTGCAGGGTGGTTAAAGACATGGCTCATGATATCCCAGAAAAGCCAGTACCAGAACTAGGAGCTCTAACCCCAAGGAGTGTTCTCTAAAACAAGGGTTTAGGTGGAGAAAGCGTAGAGGACACCACTGATACACCGATTTTGGCCAAAGCCTCATGAGTGCTTCTACCCTGCAGATGGGCTTTCCCTCTGTTCCGCATGTGCCTCTGGGAAAAAAACACAACATTGAAAAAAGGATTGTTATTGCCCTGTCTGGGTCCAGGAATGAGGCTGAGCAGCTCGACTGGCGGCTGGTCTTTAGAAAACAACAACCTTTTGCCCCTTCATCTCATCCTTTTGCAGGTTTCCACATAGGTTTCTCTGAGCAAAGAGGCAGGCTGGTTTCACACGCCTCGCAGAGAAGCAGAAAAAAATGGAAATAATTTGTGCTCTGGTATCTGTGTCCCTCCAGTAAGAAGCTGAAGCCCTCTGAAATGCGCTGGGATGAAGGAGCACAGACGCTTGGACTATAACACACCAAAAACATAGGACCATTTCCTTATTTCAATTGCTCTGGCTTTTGAGGACACCAAACACTGTTGGTTTTAGGGCACAGAAGGGTTTAGATCAAGCAGGAAGATTTAAGCCGGAGCAGGAATAATATCTGAGTGTGTCGAATCGGTTTGTGAAGGGCACATCACCCCACGTCTCTGCATCCTCCTGTTACACAGAAAATCCGCGAGGTTTGAAGACAGAGGCTGGGCCTTTGAGGAAGAAAAGAGAGGGAAAAACAGCATTAGATGGGATATTACCCACTGACTGCTATTTCATTTCTCGGGAGAAATTTACGATGTGATCATTAAATCCTCAAGAGACAAACCTGAACAGTGTTTCCTTCCTTCTGGGCAAAAATGTTGGAACTCTTTAAAAAGACATCATATTTCACAGCTCAGCAATCCAGCAACATTTAAAGAACTGGAGAGAGAAGGAGAATTTTTAAATAAGCAGTCTTTTTTTTTTTCTTTTTTTAAAGACTCTATGCTGTCAGAATTCTTTTCAGGAAAAATAAATTCTGACATCTGGTAATTAATAGCTTATGAGCCTAAGAATAGTTATCTACAGAGGCAGTTTACAAGAGTGAAGTGTTTGCCTTGCCCCTTATCTCTGAAGATCACTGCTCTCTCACTAAAGCAAAAGCTCTCCGGATATGGCATTTAACTGCATTTCTGCTGTTGCACTTTAGGAAGACAAACAATAGGGTCAGTACAGAAATTGTCACAACAGTCAGGTTTTCTGTCTCAGTTTTGTCTCCAACCAGGGCTAGTACAGCTTCACGACGCATCAAGCTCTACCACTCTGTCTTGGTGCGACAAAGGGGTCGCAGCAACTTATCTCTTGGATGGTTCCCCATCTTGGTGTCATCTGAACCTCTTGGGTATCAGCAGCATTTGTCCTCAGAAGCTGTTCCTGGGGCAGGGAAGGGTTTTTTTGCCCTTGTTTTATGGGAGATAACTGCAGCAGAGGGAAGAAGTGACTTGCAGAAGGTCACAGAGACAAAGTGGGTCTCTACCAACATACTCAAAACCGTAACCACAAAACTTTCCACTTTACCCTGATAACGCTGCTGAGGAACAGAACCAAAACACAGAAGCCTGGTATAATGCTTCAGTATGGATGTCACCCACACCATTACAGTTTTGAGGATGGCATAAAAATGTCCAGATCAAATTACATTTGTGGGCTTTCAAGAGTTGTGAAGCAGAACCTTTGAATTTCTGAAATGTCCAGATCCTTTTCTATTTCCATTTCTGGCAGGTAGCAACCACCGATCCTTAATACAAGAAAGACCTTTCCCTTGTTATTCTCAAAGCAACGCCATGCTACTCCTCAGAAGACTGGGACTGCCTGGAGAAGACACTATGAGAGGAGGACACAGGGTGGCCAGGACATCCAAAACCAATGCCTGCAGCATTCATGTCTGCAAAATCTGGCAATTTGCCATTTGTGAGGGAAAGTTTGCCTGGTGGCTGTCACCCATCTTTAGATAACGAGGCTCCCTCCCTTGCATTTCTGTGGACTTCCTGTGTGATAGCCGGCAAATCTGTATGTCCCTGTTGCTTAAAGATTTTTAAGTGCTTAAATTCACTCAAATTCTGCACTTTATCTCCACATTGCTAAGTGACAGCACCAGCCTCCAGATGCAGTGAGGATCTGTACACATGAGGATGGTGAAGCATTAGGTACTGTGCAAATAAGGGTAATGGTTTTCATCCTTTAGCCCCTCATGATTTTGAGGTACAAAAAAGAATCCTAACGAGTTTAAAGGTTACACCAAATTACAAAGAGCCACAGGGTTTTGTAAAAGTATTCATGGCACCTGTACAGCCAAAAAGGTACTTTTCGTCTGGCGTGGGTGAAGATTATATGAAAGGTGAACACGCTTATCACACTGCAGGGATGCCATATGTAGGTGCCTGGACAAGAAGTGGCTGCATGTAGCTGTTTAAATCTGACTTGCTCCCCATGCAAATGGCACTCTCACTCTTCCCCTGAGCTGCTCCGCGATGGACCTGCTGCATGCAGAGGGACAAGGCAGCTCATGGCTCCCACACTCACTGCTGGCTTGCTCATCTTTGCAGCATGGGCTCCTGGCCTTTTCTGCAAGGCAGTCTCCTTTTGTTGATACTCAACACACTTAGACTTCTCCCTGCTGTGTGAAAAGTGGGTTGACTTTTCTTGCCATGGAGACAAAGTTAAATTGCTATGGCCTTCCAGGATGAGGCAAAGTATGGAGTGATATCTGCCCAGCTGGGAACAAGCCTGCTCAGGCTGTCTTCTCCCTTCTCTCTGAGCTGCTCCCTGCAGTGCAGTTTGGCTGGAAAGAAATTTATTCCAAGAAGGTGGGAGAGGCAAAGTGGAATTAGTGTTAAATCCACCCGGGGACTGAGTGGCATGCAGACAGCTTGCATTCCTTGCAACCCCATGGTCTACAGTCAGGCTAGCCCATCGGAGCAGCCAGGATGCCATATATTGTCCTATTTAACCTCAAGACAGAGGATCAAAGTGCTACCCTGACACCTCACTTAGGAAATTAAAGACAATTTGAAGATAAAGAGCAGATGTGTTTTCTCAACATCCACTGCCTGAGCAGCACGCACCATGCCCAGGTGACGTCCCATAATTTTCAAGAAAGGAGTGTCTCAGTCCTCAAAAACACAGCCAGGAAACTAATTTAAATTTTTCTGTGACCCTCGCGCTTTGAAGGGCAGCTAACCTCAGGTCAACCTCCCGGTTAACACAAAAGAGCAGAAAAGAGTGTTCTTCACCTGGACCTTGGCACTGTCAAGTATTTTGAGGGCCTCGTGTCATTTAGGGAGGAAAATGCTATTATCTCACTCTCCACTTTGTGCTCCAGTGACAGCACACTAAATTTTGAGTAGCTGGAGTTCAAAGGAGATGAGATAGATTTACGTGGCAGAGGGACCTGGACTCTCTGATCAGCCAAAATAACTGGTCAAACTCCCATGGACTTAACGCTGGAGTCCTCAGGGAAATCAGTGGGAGTTTTCCCATAGGCTTGCACTGCAGTGGCTTAAACAAAGCAAGGGAAAGGTTTCTTAGTCAGATGCAGAAAGAAAGAAGTCTCCTCTCAGCAATTAAAATATAGAATTCTACTTGAAAGTGATTAATATTTCTAGTGCCTACTTATGGCCAAGCCACATATCCCCAGCCCTACCAAATATGAACTTAAATACACAACACTCTCCAGAGTTACTTCTCAGTTAATAATTTATGTATTCTGGCAACAGATCAATGCAACTAGAAACTAGTTTAGTAACTTACCTTCGGGGTTGTCTATCTATAAACACTGCAGATTCCTAAGTTAAACAGAACCCAATTGTTTTCCCGTGTAGTAGAGGCCAGGGCCTGATTTATATAGTTAATTTAAATGGTAATCTTAAAGACTTGGGAAAAAACAACCTGTATCATTAAGGGTTATGAAAGAGGGAGAAACTGTTTACTAGTGGGTTCAGAAATATGTGATATAAATGAAGATAAAATGTAAGTATCAAGGCAAAAGTAATAAAATGATACCGGCATGTGCTGCCTATGCTTATATAAGAGCACATTAGTCCTCGCTGATTTTTCCTGAGGTTACCCTGCACCCACAGAACAGTCTGATGCGGGGATTTGTGTGCAAGCGTGCAACTCATATTCTTGCCTTTTTAATACCGGGCTGAGTCTGGTGTCAGAAAGCAAGCAGGGCTCGCCTTGCTGCAGCTAGACCAGGAGTTTACGGGAAATAAGGGTGTCCAGGCTTGCCCCTTCTCCTTCATCTTGTCTGGAGAAGAGAGGGGACAGCAGCCTTTGCAGATGGCTCACGCACCGAAACACGTCTCGCATTTGAAAGCGCCTTGCAGTGACTAATTAACAGGCATCTGTTACAACTTGTTGAGCCTTATCTTCATTTTCATACGCGCTATTTTGGAACGAAGTTTTATTTAGGCTCTGGCTCCTAAACGTTGCTCAAGAGTCACATTACAGGATTAGCCTTCCTGACAAAGGGGAGGGGATGCTTTGTGGTTAGCAGCACGGAGTCAGGAGGCAGGAGGCTTGTCCCTGTCCTGACTGCTGCCTCGTCACCTGCTCTGAAGCTGCTCTTGACTCATGCAGCTAAGCCTGCACAGATAGGAAGGCTTAGTTAATGTCTCTGGAGCATTCAGAAATCCTCTTTTAAAAGCTGCCATGTAAATAATGACTTAATAGTTCTCAGATGCCACTGAATTACCCTTCTGCAAATATATTCTCCTTCAAACTGAGCTGCACGGTGTTCCCCCAGCTGCAGACACTCATTCTCAGGGGCAAAGCCTTAAAAGACTTACCTCCACCCCATCAGGGCTTCACCTTGACTAGAGTCAAGGCAAGCAGGGCAGAGACCTCTAGATGTAAAAACCACAGCCTATTGAAGCTAAAAGCCTTTAGATGGGAAAATAAAAGACACCTTCTTTGTGGGTCAGCATGGAGGATTACAGATGCTCACCTACATTGTGTAATCTTATCTCTGGGTGTTGCTCATGTGAATTGTGAATTCTTTGGCTGCATGTGCACATGTACTAAAGGGAACTTCCAGATCCTGTAAACCGACTCATCTGAACCCTTCTTTATTTTGTCTTTATCAAGGGAAAACCAGTAAAGGCTCTTCAGAGGCAGATGTGTGAAAGTTTGGAGACACTGAACCACATGGAAAGCTTGTCTGCATGGGAAGTTACACTGCAGCAATGCGAGGTGTGAACACAAAGTCCCTGAGTAGGACTAGTAAGGCTTCCTTATATTTTAGGACCATGTAATGGCAGTGATTGTTCCAATAGGACATGGGGTGGAAAGAAACCCCAGGCTAAGCTGGGTAGCAATACAAACCATGTTGGCAGGGGCACGGCAGAGCCCATACCTTAGCCTCTGCTGAGAGACCGTATAGATCTGCATGTTACCTCTGCCTGTGTGGGCATTTTAGTTATGAATCATCTGCACAAACACGTGTCTGTGAGACACCCTTATGGTCAATGGAGACAAACAGGCACTTTGGGGTGCAGTTCCTCTGCCATATTTTAGGCATCTGTTGCAGGAGATGAATTGCGCTCCAGACCTCAGTGGGCTGGTCTTTAATAACTAGTTGAGTGGGGGTGACTAGCTTGAGTGATGCTGCCTGGATACATCCATCTAAAGGAAGCATTAGGATATCAGTCCATTTCTCTGGAATCGTAGTCACTTCCTTACAGTTCAGTTTAAAATGCCTCCAAAGAGAAATCAACTAAAAAGGGAAAAAAAAAAAGACTCTCATTTCAGAGACACTAAAATAAGTGGGAGTGTGAATGTATGTGTGTGTCCACAGGGGAACTACTCTGGAGTCTCTGCAGTTCTTTAAATACACAGTGAACATGATGCCAGGTTCATGTCCCCTCCTGCACACACTCTTCCACACGCATAGGCTGCACACTTCTGGTTTACCGGTTTAAATGGAGGTGATTGGGGTGGAGAAAGCTGATGATGAGCTCTGGGCTCCTGTAATGGATAACACAAAGCAATTCCACTTGTTTATACTCGTTTATCATGTGGCAGTTGGCCTGACTGAGGAGTGAAGGCAAGCTGCTCTCAGTTGACACCCACTAAACCATGTACTGTTTTAAAAAAAAACATTAAATTACATTTTTTTTTTTAAATCCTATTCTTTTATGGACAGGACCCCTCAGCCTCTGTATTGTTATAACAGAGCTGGGTAAGAAGACAGCCCACCAGTGTCTAAACCCTCTGATCTTATTTCATTGGAAGAGATGAAGGACCAGATCCTGCTCTTAGCTACACTGATGTCGATTTGGAGTGACTCCAGGTGAGTTACCATGGATGAAAATTGGGCATGACTAGAGTATAATTTGGGCCCTAAGTGTTTCACGATACATCTTGTTAGCATGAATTATATGTATGCATTAAAGGAAACATAAAACCTTCAGATTTTGAGAATGGGATAAAAATTCAACTATTCTGCTGGCTTTCCTGGAGTTGTTTTAAACTGCTCCTTGCAGAGGTGAAAAGCAAGTGTTGTAAAGTCACTTGCAACGTTTCCTACCACCCCTGCTCGTGCCACCATGTTCTGTGGTTTTCACCTTGCACATTGTGATCTGCAGCGACAGACATGGCAGCAAACGGCTCAGATGTGTGCCAAGGCCAGCTTCTCCTTCAGGCCTTTTGGGGAAAATTCTCATTGCTTTTCCCTCAAGAAAAAAAGCCCCACTAAATATGCATTATCAAGAAAGTCCTGGGGAGAGAGAATGGCCCTGAAAAGCCCAATATCATGACGCAGTGATGGAAAAGGGACATTAGTTGATGTGGACTCAGAGCGAGGGAGGACAAATTTGTGGTTCAAATTTGCAGAAATTCACCACATTAGCTGCGAGTTTAAGAGCTTACTGTTGTGTCCCTCACTTATCACTGTCTTCTGACAAGAAAAGAAGCTGTTTAGTGCTCAGTCTGATAAAGGAACCTCCGTATTTCAACATAAGGCATTGTGGCACCTAATCTTTAGAGCCAGGCTCTTCTCAGTGACATCCCTTGACAGGACAAGGGGCAATGGGTGCAAGCTGGAACACAGGAGGTTCCACTTAAATATGAGGAAAAACTTCTTTACGGTAAGGGTGACTGAACACTGGAACAGGCTGCCCAGAGAGGTTGTGGAGTCTCCTTCTCTGGAGACATTCAAAACACGCCTGGACGCGTTCCTGTGTGATATGGTCTAGGCAATCCTGCCCCGGCAGGGGGATTGGACTAGATGATCTTTCGAGGTCCCTTCCAATCCCTAACATTCTGTGATTCTGTGTGATTCTGTGGTGCTACAGGACAGATCCCGAAACCCCTGTTAGAAAGGAAGCTCTCCCAGAAGTGCAGGTAGGTCTGGCAGAAAGGCCAAAGAACTGCCACCTTTTTTCTCCCTTGCACCTAATGGCACTTGATTTCTTTAATGTTAAGGGACATTTGTGGGATGGGGAGAGTTAAGGTTGTCCTCAGGCTGTGGAGCACATCAAACAGCTACTTTCTGCCTCCTGGGATTTCCAGCTTTACGCCACGAGAAGATTTAAGGCAAAAAGGGTATTCAGTGCCCCATTTTGCAGGCAGGCTGATCCCGTCTGTGCTGGTGCATGGAGCACTGAGTGGGTTGGATCTCTCTGGGGTGTTAGTCAGAGGAATGGCTCATTTCTAGATGCTAATGGAGCTCGGTGTGACCTCGGCATGACCTAGGCACCATGCCACTTCCAGCTGACTGCGTCCAGGAGCAAATCTGAGCACCCAAAGATATTGTAAATCTAAAAGCAAGGTGCTCACAGCACCTTCAGGCTTGGGTTTCCGCTAAATGTAGTCTTCAGGGTCCCTATGTTGAACTTAAACGTACTTTTTTTTTACATGGCCCTTAGTCTCTTCGATGTTTAGTTCCCAGCAGTAAAATGCAGATGTTAATATTGAGCCCTTTGCCTTAATTTTGTTTCATACAGGATCCACCTCTGCTATTCATTGGACCTGCAGTAATAAATGCAAAATAATTGTACCCAAAATAGGCTTGCAAATTAATCTATCATGAGCAGTGTAGACTGGAGGACTTTTAAAAGCTAATTATTGTTTTATGCAGCATATTTTCTGAATAATATGACCTTATAAAGCTTCAGAGAAATACCAGGACACAACACTTTCATGTCCTGATTGTGATACTGGGAAGCAACTTGAGTCATTCCACTACTGAAACAAATCCCGTTGGCAGCTGCCCGTCTGGGTGACCCTGTGCAAATCCTACCAGTACTAAGAAAAGTCCAGTTAAATAAAAATGTTTTGTTCATTTAGAAAATGGAAGAAGCAGGAGAGTGGTATTTGTCATTCTTTGGGGGAAAAAAAATACAAACTGATAGAAAAAAAAATCTCTTCTAAAGATAGTGAATTTTAGTCTTTTCCACTCATTTTTTTTCCCAAAGATCTGAACAAGCAGCAAAGATTAGAAGAAGTGTGTTAATCAGATTGTGTGCTTGGACATTGATGTTGCTTTGACAGACCAATGCGTCTGTCCTAATTAAAGACAACTTTTCCAGTGGGTGGAAATGCACTTGAGTCCTTGTATGTTTGTGTTGGTCACTTACTGAACATGGGAAGCTGTGGCTTTGCTTTTTCCTTCAGTGAGGATAAAAATACACATACCACACATTTGGCGTTTCATTTCTCTGTCAGTGGGAGGGTATTTTTTCAGCAGACAACCATCCCTTCTTTTTCTTCTTTTTTCCCCTTTTTCTTTTTTCATTTGAAAGGAGTATTTGATACTGATTGAGGATACCAGAATGACACCTCTTTTTTAGAGACCAGAGGATGAGAGGGTGGCTTCTTCAGGGTGAGTTTCTCTCCACATATGTAGCTCCAGCTTTGACATGACCCCCAGCAATTTACCAGCCTCTGGAGCCAAAGTGAGCATCTTGGGTTCATGATCTGTAAGAGTTTCTTGGAATCAGTCGGACTCATAAAAAGAGATGTACTGACTGCCGGGTCAGCTACCAACAGTCAGAGCAAACAGACCTCTGTTCACAAGGACATCCCAACTGCGACACAATGAGTGTTGGTCCAGACAGGGGAGAGAGAAGGATCTGGCTTCATCCTCACCAACATGGAGAAACCCTTATCTGGCCCCATCCTCATCATCACAGAGAAACCCTTCTAGGAGGCCATGCTCTCCTGGTTTATCATGAGAATAAGTGGGAGGAAAGTCTTTCCCTTCAGAAGACACTAAAAACACCCCCAAGCTACCCCCAAAAACCCAAGCCCAAATGTGAATGTCTTTTCTTCTTCTTGGCCCTTCCTGATTTTATTGCTCCTGAAGCTTTGGATGGCATTCTTGTCACAGCGGTCACACCAGACCTGAAGGAGATGGTGGCGAGGCCAACCACTGTGCTTTGCTGGGCCCTTTCTGTTGGAGGGGACATCTGCTAAAACCAGCTGTGGCAGGGGCTTATGAGTGATGGAAATCTGAACTCGGACTGCAATTCAGCTCATTAAAAGCACCTCGGGGGCTGCTATGGTTATTTGCCCCCTGTAGTGCTGGCATTTTTAAGGCCAGGTCAGAACTCATTGCTCCAGGCTCTGTGCTAACAGCCCTCTCTATACCCTTTGTCAAAGGACACATATTTAGCCTGTCCCTCATCTTTATCCACCATGTCGAAGGCAGAGACCTGTGTCTGGGCAGACTCCCATCCCTCTGCTTCTCTCCTCTGAACAAATGTGGTCAGCATGAAACAAAGCCCAAAGCAGCAGCACGTTCCCCTGTGAGCAGACGGAAAGTTTCAAAGGCACAAAGGGTATTTAGGCACCGACTTCAAAGTCAATAAGTTGGATGCTGAAAAAAAATCTCCCCCGTAGCCTTTATGTCATGCCACTTAATAAGTAATTAAAAGCTCAAAAATCATGAGTCTGCTGCTTTCATTACTTCCTAAAGCACACTCGATACATCATCGCTCTGTGAAATGCTTCACATGTACCGCATCCTACTTTAAATATGCCAAACAGTGAAATGCTTAGCATTACAAAGGCAAAGACATCAAGGAAGCTTTGATAAAATCTGCTGAGCAGACAAACATCTCTTTGGTTGGCACTAGCCAGGCTAGGTTTTTATTCCACAATGATTAAAAACATTTCAAGTGAAGGCAGCTAGGCTTGTATTTTAGACAGAAGACCATTAGGTGACAAAGAGTGGAACCTTTCATTACCGGGATGCTGGCTGAAGGGAATTAACCCATTCGGTGTTTGCAGGAGGTTGCTGGTGTAAGGCAAAGGTTTCTCAGAGATGACTCTTTTCTGGGAAAGGGAACCAAAAAAAAGGGATGGATGGCTTTGCTGTGTTGATGGCAGAGAGGGTGGGAGAGGAGACTGGCAAGGAGGTGCTCCGTTTCCCAGTCCCACAATGATGTGAGGTATCTGAGATACGTTTGCAGGGTAGGGCACAGCTTCTCTGAAACAGTGAGGCTGACATCTGTGCTGTTGCAAAAAGCTGCCTGTAAAATAGGCAGGACCTTATTTTTCCCTCTCAGGCTCTGTTTGTGGTAGAGCACGTCTGGCTGTAAGCTCTGGATAGTACTCAACATGTTGAAGCCCCAGCAGTGACAGGGTGTGTTCCCGTGATATAAATAGACATTTAAGATGAGCTAAATTTACTCAGTGAATCATTTATTTGCTAAAAATGTGGTTTCAGGGTGGCCACAGTTATTTGCCAAATATGATGCATATTCTCAAATGCTTTTGGATTAAATGAAAAAATTTGGAAATGTTGAAGCACTTAATTTCAGCATTTCCAGAAACATACACACACAAACACGTATCTCAAACTGTGTTACTCTCATGAGTCTGAGGAACCATTCACAAAATGGAGGAGAAGACAATAACATTCCTCTCCCCAGCTACCACAGCCCCATGTTTTCAGCGTTTGATTGGGAAATCTCACGTCCTAGGAGAGTACTCCCTACTGTGATAATTATGGAGTACTCTGACCTGGGTGCCTCTTGTTTTCTCCGGTTGAAATTACTTCACTTTGTAAGAATAATTAAATACCCACTGGACGAGAGCAAGGGTGACAATAATTTTGTGGTTAGAGCACTCCCCTGGGATGTGGGAAGTCTCCCAATAGCTGCATCATTGAGTAGTGTTTATACAGAGTGGAACAACTCCAGAAGAAAAGGATGAGAGAGGCTACAGATTACCCTATAGCCTGGTCATCTGAGACGTGGGAGATAATGACAGTGTAAAGGCTTGAAGCTGGTGTCGCACAGGGCAGGTAGTTGTTTTGCTAAGTGGGATGCAGTTGTGTGAGCCCTTTCATGCAGGTTACAAAAATGTGGTAATTTGGTTCTTCCACTTCATCCTAGAATAAGCACATTTTTTAAACCTCAGGAAGTCTTTTAGAATGGGGAAAAATCCTTCCCACCTACTTGGAGGTCTCTTATTCAGTTCTTGTTGCTGCTTAGTAGGCCAACTGGTGTACCTTTACATCTGAGGGTGGTTGCACCAGGGAAGCAATGATAACTTTTTATTCCATTGTGGTGATAAGTTCCATTATCAAAACCCAGCTTCACCAACCCTTCCCATTCTTCTAAGGAAGCTGTGGGAAAGCTCAGCATACATAAGCCAGTCTGCTGGGAAGGTAGGACTGCGTGTCGTCAAAGCAAACAGAAAAGAATAATTCAGGTCTCATTTTCTGGATTTACAGCAGAAAAATGTAAACCAAGAAATTGCAAGTACAATACTGTTCCTTGCAGTGTTGCAGGGGAGTATATTCAGAGTAGGTTTCAGTCTTCCCAGGGGAGACAGAAAGACAAGTAGCATTTGAAGAAAGCTGAGAGGGTCAGCAATTACCTGCCTCCAGGACATAGGGATGTGAGCAAACTTTCAAGTAACATGTAACATGCATATTTTCTAGCACCTGAAAAGCTGAGGTTTCCACAGAGCAAGCCACCACATACTTGTGGGATTAGGCATGTTAAGGAAAACGTACTCTGCCAACCAGGCTATATATATAGCATGGTGAAGGGCTTGTTCCTCTGCCTTGGCTGGTTGATAGTAGACTCCATTTCATGGGAGAGAAGGGAGGTTCTTTTTTGCCTCCTCATTTGTCCTTGTGCAAGACTGATAAAAACAGAGAGTGAGCTGAAATCAATGTTATCACCTCACAGAATAAATAATGAGAGCTAAAAAAATAATATGTGGAAACTTTTGTGCTTATGGGCTGTTGCTTATGAACAATTAACTCGAGCTGAATGTAAACAGACTCTTTGGGAGAGGGTGTGTATTAGTAGAAATACTTAACAGGCCATTTAAACCTGGCTGGAAATAAAGCCATGCAGAAGCTCTCAAGTAGGAGAAAAAAATCCTGAATTCAATGCTCCTGTTCACTCTGGTTTCAGTGGAGGAAGAAGCCTCACAGTTATCGAGACACCTCCGTCTCCTGTCCTCTCCTCTGCGCAGTGAGTTAAGGACATCTCGTGGTCCTTCCAGGCCTTACGTTTTTATCACTCTACTCAACTGGACAATGATGTCCAACTTAACAAGGTCATTTTGTCTTTTTGTACTTAATGTGTGACTCTCAGAGCAAGCAGAGGTGCAGGTACTGAAAAGGAGGACCCACCTGCACTCCAGGAGCGTGTAATTTAAGCTCACTTGGGGAGAACATTTGGATCCATGAAGATCTATGCTTAGGTAGGATTTTCTCTTTTGGACACAGGTCTGAACTGATGCTCTGAAGTGCTTCTGGACTGGAGCTAGTGTGTATGGGACAGGTTTTGAATAATGACCATGCAAACATTTTGGGCTGATGCTCCACCAGCCGTTACACCCTGCTGGCGGGGGAACTGATGTGCTGGGCATGCAAGATCTTATGCACTTTCTCAGTGTGAAGGAAAAGAGAGGAATGGTGAAGCCCCTCCAGCTGCTCTGGCAAACCAGTCCCTGAAAGCAGTCCAAATCTGCAGGGAGCTCTGTTTCTCCTCCTGCAGGGAATGGATATGTTTTTAAGTGTTTGCTGCGTAATTGTGACCAAATACCGCAAGGACGTTCTCTTGAAAATGCATTTCATCATCATAAATATGACGTAAGATGACGCTTCCTAACCAAACCATCCGGAGGCTTGTCTGTTATGAAGTGAAGCTATTCCAGAAGAGTTACTTTACCTTAAGTTCCTGCCTCCTCTTAATCCAGATTAATTTTTGCGTACAGACAATCCCTAAGGGCTTGACTCAAGGAGCGCTGCAGTAAATGAGAACCTTTCTGCTGAACCTTGGATCAAGCCTGGAGTGCTTCTGGCTGCCTCTGCCTTAGCATTTTGGTTCGGAGCCGTAATGCTGTTTCACAGCAGCTCCCTGGCTTGGTCTCCCTCACCCCACAGTAGTCCAGTTTGCAGAACAGCTCTGATGCACACTTTTTTTTTTTTTTTTCCCCAGTGGAAATGAAACCAGAAGCACTGCTACAACCCCTTATAGGGACATAAGGTAATAAATTAGTAGCTGGTCCTTCAGCCAGCCTCAGACAGTGTGTAGGGTGGAGATTTTCAGTGTAGGTGACTGGGAATAAATCTAACTTGGAGTAACCACTGTGAACTGTACACAGTGAAGACGTTGAGCCCTCAGCACCAATCTGTTTGATCTCCTGATACTCTCCTATCGCTCTCTTGCTAATCTGGATGTAGCAATTACTTGTTAATCTAGATACGACCTGTATGATGCATATCAATCACTATCATATCTGACTCCTTGCAGCCACACACACAAGGCAAGATGACAACCTCTGCTTTGCAAATGGAGGTGTGAGGCAGTCCAAGGAGACAGGAAAGTTGTGATCAAGTTACAGTCTCCTGGGTGTTGCCTTGAGAATGGTGTTTCTTCCCAAGTTAGCCCCAAGTGCCCACAGACTGCCCTGAAAAGGGAGATGCTTTTGATGTGGGGTTGGTGCAAAGGGGAGATTCAGTGCTTGGCTCTGCTCTGTGCTGTACCAGCAGCTACAGAGGTGTGGACTTCAGGCTGCCCAAATGGCCAGATGAGCATCTACAAGCTGGAAGCACATCCAGTGCCTCTCTGAGGTCTAAAGAGAAAGATAAAGGCAACTTTCAAAGCCTGTCCTCCACCTGAATGACAAAGAGTGATGAAGCACCAGTCCTTGCTCTGACACAGACTTTCTTTAGGACTTCTGTCAAGTCACCCCATCTCTCTGTGCCTCATCTGCCCCTGGTATCAAGGGGTGGGATATTAGCCTGGATCATCTGCTGGGGTGATGTCTCTGCAAGTAACCTGGTGCCAGGGTATGTTCCTGGCGATGGGACCTGACAGCGTCATCACCAGCACAGGCTCCAGCACTTCTGCCCTGTGCCAGCCAGCAGTGTCCCAAACAGCTCCCCAGGACAGTTTGCAGATTAGCACAGGCCAGGAGCCGTTCCCAACACAAAGTTTGCATGTGGCTGCCATGTTTTAGAGCCTAAAGGGGGTTAATGGACACAGGACCTTCTGTGTTTGTGGTCTGAGAGCCCAGAAATGGTCCCAGGCACTTTCAATTTACTAGCCCAGGCGTAGTATTATCCAGTAGCCCTTGGGCCCCAGGTTCTGTGCTGCTTTGTCAGTACCGGATCAAACAGAATAAGGTCCAGGCTTAACTGGGCACTACCTTAATTTAATAAAAAATATTCATTTTTTAAACTTGCCCTAAGTAATTTCCCTGTCCCCACTATAAACACCACCTTGGCTTGGCCTGCCTCTGCAAGCCTCAGTCTTTTCTTCTACCTATCCCAAGGAGCAGTAAAAATAGGTAATCTTTAATGAAAGGTCAGCTGTTTGGGCTAACAGCCAGGCTGGGATCCCGGGGGGAGGCAGCCGGTGGCTCTCCAGGGCAGTGGTGTGGCTGGAGCTGTGCCTCCATTGTAGCGGCTGCAGCTCCCCGGTGGGACCGGGCAGCACCAGCCCGTGACAACGGTGTCCTGCAGGCAGGAGGGGAAGAAAGTACACGGACACATACTGTACAGCGTCATACTGATTACCACATTTATCATTTTCAATAAACTCTGGGAGCAGCCAACCCCCGTAACCCTGCGTACTCTTACAACTCGTTTCTCTGTGAAATTGGAAACGGGACAAAGTCAATGACGTTATTTTCCAACAACAAACCTCTGTGGGATAGTAACTCAGATACAGGCTGCAGTTCGGAGAACAGCCAGAGTCCCACTTGACATTTTCTTAGCGGTGGTGACATGGTCACAGTGATGCTTTATTCCACCGTGGTAAACACCAGAAGAATTTTTATTCTTGAAAGCTCTGTCCAAAAGATAATAAATCAGTACAGTGCCTCTGCTGCAGCCAGATGAAAATGAGAAATTAATCTCCACAAGCTCTTTGGGAGAGCTACCTGGGTTTTGTTGTGTTTGGGTATTACCTTCTCTGGAGGGGCACAAGCAGAGGCAGGAAAAGTGGTTCAGAACTGGCACCATACCAGGAGTGTGGAGGGCAAGGGTGGATCAGATAAGCAGAAGTCTAAGACCATAAATACTTCCATGTCACTGCAACGCAAACAGCAGCAAATCCCCCTGGAGAAGCAAAGTGGATGTGTAACTAAAAGCAAGTTGGAGAAAACTGCCCCAATTCGGAAATTCAAGCTTTGAAGCCTCTGAGAAATGAACGGTGCTCAGAAATTTCCCAACCATGTCTGTTAATTACTGAAGATATTTATTTTTAACCTAGGGCTGGCTCCCTCCATCATAATGCATAGCAGGGGACTCACATGGCTCAATCGGACGAAAATCAAAGCTACTTGAATGAAGCCTTGCTCTGTGAGTAAGCTAGCCCTGCGGGGATATCCCTAGTTCACCCCACATGCCATGAGGCTGCTGGGTCCAAGCTGGTGAAAATCTGAGCATCTTCTTTGTTGAAGTCGCAGAGGCCTCAGTGTTTGCAAGCTCAGAGCTAAAACTGCAGAGGGAAGGGACTGGGTTACTGTGGGTGAGCTCTGGGATCAATGTGGGAACAGCAAGGGTGGCCCTGCCACCTCCCCCATGGTTTCCCCCATGGTAGCTAAGGGGACACGTGGTCTTGCCTGTGGGACATGATCATAAATCATGATGCTGGGCACCAGCCAGTGACATTACAATGCCAGACCTGTCCCATCTCACCTTGCACACCAACACAAACCTCTCCTCTCTCCATCTTCTCACAGTGCTTCTCTGGTTGGCTGCCAGCTCTGTCTTGGCTAGGGAGGCCAAGGGGCCAGCTGCAAGACCCACTCCCTGGCTTCAGTCCTGCAACCTGTGCTTGTAGGGTGACATCTTATGTGATGGAGAGGAGGGAGGATAAGAGCTTTGCCATCCAGAGTAGGTTACAGATGCTATGGAATCCACGGAGAGGGAAGTGAAGTCTTGCACAAACCAGACCTCTAGTGAACACTTCTCATAGCAAAATAAACAATGACACCTCAGCCAAGAACATCCATTTTTAAATAGATGTGTGTCTCCAACACATGTATTTCAGGTTTGGTTTGATGGCATTTTCCTCCCTGAAAACTGCTGGCCCTTCCCCAGGAGCAGAGAGCAAATAAATACCAGTCTTACTGTTGCAAACAGGGTGAGGTAACATTTAAGTACACCTTTCCCTTTTTGATTTGGCTTGCTGGAGAGCACAGCAAAGTGAAGTCTATATTTGTCTGTGTGTGTAGTGGCAGGGGGACATGGATGGACAGATTGGCTAATGTCATCTTGGACACATGCTGAAGGCTGTTTGTCCCCCACTGTAAAAAGGCCTGGGTCATCCTGAGCCAGGACATCAGCAGCAGCTTTGTCCTTGGTAGAGAAGTTCCTCATGACGTATTCCCTTTCTCCTCCTGAACTTTCCATCTTTGTGGCATCTGAGGACTTTGCTCATTTGGGCAAGATTTCTAGGCATCCCAAAATCCCAGACAAGTAGCTATGGGGCACAGTAACCCTGCAGCCCACGAACACGTATTTTGGCACAGAAAGCCCCAGCTCCTATTTGTAGGCTGTGGCCATGCCATAAGCACATGAGCCCAATGGGCCCCCTTGGCTTTTGCAGACCATGACTGACACACCATCTGTCCCAACACTGCCTCAAATAAAAATACTGCAACATACAAAGAAGCCATGCAAGCCAAATAAACAAATGCCTTGAGCTGCACTAAAGACCTGGGAAAAGCTACCATTCCTTTCTGATCATATCTGGAAGGCATGCAAAAAACGTGGCCATGAGCAGCACTCCTAAAAAGAGAGAGAGGGAGGGTAAAAGGCATGGGTTTTCTTCCCTTCTAGTTCTTGAAAGCAGAGCGATAATCAGTGGAGATAAGCTCTGTCATCTGTGTATTCTTCTAGAAAAAAAAAAAAAAGAGGAAAAAAAGGCTCAGGTGGCTCTTGAGTGTTCCTGCGTTGCAGCGGGGACAATCAGACACCCAGGCGGTTTCCATGGCTCAGCACTCATAAATCCTGCCCGTGAGTCATCGACTCACAGGCCCCAGCAGCTCAGACCTTGCCTTTTCCAGGTAGACATGGGCTCTCTGCCCCCATTTTCCCTTCTCCAAACTTCTCTGCGTGAGCTAGCAAGAAGCCTATGCTATTACCTCCACCAGGCATCTCAAGGCAGGTTCACACATGGAGAAGTCACACCGACTTGTCCTTCTTCCAGGTGTGTCTCCACTGGAAGCATTGGAGTTGCAGTTTTGATCCATTCAGAGACTGGTCTGAAACACAGTTTGGTTTAGTTTATGATATGTTGTCTGTCCTGAATACATGAGGTGTTGCATGTCCTGTGAGTCAAAATACTTAATTCAGAAGGTTCACTTGGGAAACTTTTTGTTTTCCTGTGATTCCAATCATCTTTAGGAACTGAGAAACACTGCCCTGGTTGTGAGAGCAGGAACTGCAAGCTAACCCCTCACAGAACACAATCTTTTTCCCAAATCAGGCAAATGAGTAAAGCAAAACAGCACTCAGGAAGGACAGAGCAAGTTCTTCCAGACACTTCAGTCCCTGACTAGTTAAGCAGGTTATAATGGGTTTTAATTGTTACTCCCACAAGCTGCAACTTTATTTACTGCAGTTGATCAGCGCTCACAAAAGGACTGAATCGTCCCCTTGCGTTCAGAAACCAGACAGCTCTCTCCCTCATCTGTGATAATATCATTGAGGAGAAACACATCTCCATGGTAAGGCAGGACCAATACAGCCATCAGTAAAGGACTGCTGTGCCAAGGGGAAGCTAAAACCAAGTTCTCAGCCTCTGCACTCTCCAGGGATGTTGTATCTTCTCCGCCAAACATGCTGCATAAGAGATTGGTCCAGGAAGTGAAATAACACAGCAAATCCATCAAGGGAATGAGAGCTGTTGTCTGCTCCGACCTGGCCCTGCCTGTGACTAAGGATCAAGCCCCTTGCAACAGTCGTGAGCACTGTTATTGCATCCTTCCTGTTGGGAAACTGAGGCACCTTGGTCTGGTTGTCCCTTTAGGTATCCCTCAGCAGGTATTTGCAAGGATGCTGGAGGAACACCTGGACAGGGAGGCATGCTGGTGCTGCCTGCATGCAGTAGGAAATGTGCTTTTCTAGGTCACCAGCAGCTCCTTCCCAAAATCTCGCAGTTGGCAAAGAGCTCTCTGTAGCAGATGCTTTGCTGCAGAGGTGGCCTCTCTCCTGGCTTGAGCTCTCTGAGCACGTCCCCAGCTTTCCTGTTCCACTTTATAACTCCTCGGAAGCCGAGCACCTTAAGTTTGCCTGTTTCACTGGATTCATCTTGCTCCCTACAGCACAGCATCTTTCTCATAACACAAATCACAGGCTCATTTATCTAGGCTTAGGTGATAGATTCAGGGTTACAGTTGCAAGGTCTCCAAAAACAGGTTTCCCAGTGAAATGCACTGTGACCCCAGACATTGGAGCAAGCCACTCTCCTAGCTGCTCCTGCGTATTTACAAAAGACCTTATGACATGCACCGGTGTGGGAAGCAGAGACCCAGTCTCCATGAAATGATAGCACTGCCAGGGTTACTTTTCTCTGTTCCTTTTCCCTGGATATATTCTGCTTCCTATTTTCACCTGATACTAATGCAGCACTGATGGTCCCTGCCTCGGACATCTTCTGTGTTTCACCCCCTTCAAGCTCTGATGGCCCAAAACACCTTAGAAACCTTCAAGGCTTAAACTACCCCATGTACTACTCATCAGAGAGTATACATTTTACACTGAGCTTACTAAGCGTACAGCCTCAGGCACATTCTCATCTTCTGATAGGGCTTACACAACCTTTCTGGTACCTTATCAGCATGAAGAGCAGGAATAAGGTGCTTTGCTCAGACCTGACCTCTTCCCTTCCACTTTTCAGCCAAGGGGGACGGGCATCCTGGGTCACCATCTGCAACCAGAGCAGGATCAAAGCTTTACAGCCTCCGCTGCCAAACATCATTGGCAGAACAAAACCCTTCCTCCACCACGCTGAGCTGCAAGTGGTTCGGCCCAGGAAGGAAGAGCATCCCTTACCAAACACAGGTAAATCAGAGCACTCACACAGAGAGGATGAATGTTTAAAAGGGATGGTAATGCTGCCGCCAGGCATACACCAGCCTCACTGGCAAGGGGAGAACCAGCTTCCTGCACCGGCAGGTTTACACCACTCAGGGTTTTTGTGCATCTTCTTCCAAAGCATCTCAATCCTGGAGCATCTCTGCTAAGCCCAGAGCCCTAACCTGGCAAGCCCACCTATGTGGCAATGCAGGCATGCCCCCAAAGCACTGCTGCCAACCCTCCTGGGACATCGTGCATTCCAGCGCAGCTCTGGCACCATGCTGCTTGCCCAAGGTGTGCTGTTTTTGTTCATGACCCAACACTTTACAACTACGAATGTTTTAATATTCATGCAATGCCCCCCGCCCCCTTCTTCTCCTGTATGGAGATGAGTTTCCACTTGCCGCACCAAGTCCTTGGAAGAACAGGCAGAATGGAATTAAAGGCTTCAAACTAGCTCAGCGGAGGTGAAAAACGTTGCCTAAAGACAGAAGGAAAAGATTGTCAAGTGAGATTTAGAGATGCCCTGGGCAGGTGAGGGATGATTGTATCCGATTCTGATGGTACATGTGATTCCAGCACTGCCTGGGAAGGTCTCTCTCTCTCCCAAAGCTTGTTTTTGTCCCATCTTCAGTCTATCTGCAGAACTATTCAGGTAGAAAAATGCCTTCTCTAGTTTCAGACTCTCCAGAGTCTCCAATAGCTCCTGCCACTAACTTTGAGATGAGGCAATGCACACTTTAAATAGCTCCCAATTTTCTCAAGCCAGACAGCTTGTTCGTGATTCTCTTATGGGCTTCTCTTCTATGACTCAGCCCTATATGAATGGCTAGAAATGAACATCAAGTTAAAACTAACAAAGTAGGTGCCAAACATTTTTTTTCCCAGGATACCATTTTTCCCAGAGTCTCACAGAGGTAATTAAAAGGTGTCAGCTTTTAGAAGGAATAACCTTGACAGTAATATGATATGATTCAGACTGAACAATACGTTCAGTTTGTTCCCTGGACCATAATACAGTGCTGTAACAATGCAGTACTATATTCACTAAAGATTATCCTCAGGAAAGAATGCCCTCAGTTAACTGAAATAGGACAAAAATCTTCACATGATCATTGACAGCTCTGATTAAATTTATTAGACAAATTCAGAATAAGTCTCTATGTCAAAGTGCAATACAGAAGACCCCTGTTCAGCCACAAGATCAAGAACTCATTGCTTCTTGTGACCATACACCATTTTAGCAATGCCTTGCCTGTCTGAAAAGCAAGGGACTTCTTCTATGCTGCAGCTACTTAGATGACCGTTGCTTTAGCACAGGATTGTCCTGTCCCTATTTCTTGACACAGCACCTCACACACTAAAACCCTAGGACTTTCAGGGTCTCTTTAGAAGTTTCTTTGATATCAACATGTTGCTCTTTTTGCTGTTATTCCATTGAGCTGGAGAACTGATCATCTTTTACTTTCTTAACTAGGACACAAATGGAAGAGAGATCTTTTCCTAGGGCACCAGGCACCTGATGAGCAACACCTCCAAAAACCTTAGAACGAGCGAGATATACAAAGCAGAATCAGATATCTTCTAGGTCTGCCCTTCACTTGCCTTGGATGCAGCTCTGTGAAACTGAATCTGAGCTTGCAGTGTTCCCTTGGGACATTGGAGCTGAAGCACCTAAATAAAAGTTGAAGTGGGGGTGAGCTTCTAATAACCAGAAGAAATCATGAAATATATATCTATAACCAGGCAAGGCACAGATTAAGATGGGTTTTCTCCTTTTTCTTTTGAAAAGTGTATTAAAACCACCAAGACTCATATGCCTTACAGGTAGCCAAATCTGCTGTTTTCTCTAGATTTACATCTGAGCAGTCTCACTGGTGGTGATGATTTGCCCCATCATGCTTCATGTCAAGCTGAATCCTTGGGTTTCTCATCCATGCTCACCATGGATTAAAGCTCCAGTGAAGGCTGGGATGTTTGACCCAGGATTATCAGTTTAGCCATGTTGTGGGATCAGCGCCAAACTCCCCAGCACGAACCTGGACGACCAGAAAAACCCAAGTTACATCTACCTTCAGGGCTGGCCAGATGTGTTGTTTTAACTTAAAATTAGATTTGTGTTTAACGACAAAGTCCAGGGGAGACTGGTGAATCTAATCAGGGTTTTGATCCAGCTGTATCTTTCTCAGCAACTCCACTCCCGTGTTTTCAGGCAGCTGCTTTCACCGGAGCAGAGCACATCTCAACTCCGAGCATCGGCGAGAGCAGGGTCCCAGGAATGCATTTCTGCAGTGGAGCAGAAGTTGCTAGGAAACCAAACAAGCAACAAGTTTATCTTCAAAGCCTGGGACCTTGGTAACTGGAATTATCTGGGAGGGATATCCTTCAATGGGAACCGTTGCATCTCGTCATTCCTGGCAGAAAACATTCCAGGTTGTGACAAGGCGCTGATGTGTGCCCAGGGACTCTGAAATGACCAGATTTCCAATAGCATCACGGTGGAAAAAATGCTGAGCATAATTACTTTTCAAACATGTGAAGAAAAAGAAAAGAATCAAGCTAAAAAGGCTAATTATCTCAGAGAGGTTTTAAGGAGCAGAGAAACATGGAAAGGCATGTGGTCACACCAGTTATCGATCAGGTCAGAAGCATAAGGTTGTGTCCCACCAGGGAACTGATCGTTCCCTCTGAGTCTGTACGTAGCTCTCAGTTGAGTTTTCAATTCAAAAAGCAAATGAAAAGAACACCAACCTGCTGAGCCACTAAAGGTTTGATTAAAGCAACACTGGTATCATAAAAAGCAAGTAGCATTGATAGGTGGCAACCCATTTTGTAGTCCTTAGCTTCTGCCACACTGGTAGCAATTTCAATCAAGCTCATCCCTATGGTGTGAGATGTCCCTATCTCTTGATGGCTCTAGTACCAGGAGAGTTTGCAAGCAGAAGTGTCTCAGGTCCTGGAGCCAAGGTCATCTTATTGCTCAGCCCCATGAGAACCAAGGACAGTCAAGCACACCTTCTCAGTTCTGTGGTCAGTGCACAAAGGGCATCTTTAGAGGACTGGTATTTCTGGGGTTTTTTTCTGTCACTCCAACAACACTGTTATATGAGGTCTAGCCTCAGGCTTGGGGTGGTTGGAAAGATTGTCCCATGAGAACGAGGTCCACCTTCAGCCAGACATCTACATGGGTTTCTACCAATGTGACTGTGTTGATGACAGAAAACTCAATGTACAACAGCAGCTACCATCAGAATTTGGAGCTGAACAAAGCTGAAGGCACCCAGCTAAGTGCAATACTTGGAAATATTAAAATTAATTCCTTTGGAGGCTGTGATGATGTCCTAAACAGGGTACTGTGGCTCCAGATCCAAAATATAACAATGTATAGAGGACTGGAGAGGCAGCAAAGTCTAGTAGAGAGAACACATATCTTGGAATTAAGGGACAGACACACACGTCAGACAAAGTACTTAGAAACCTAGTTCTTGATAGATTTCCTCAGATTTATGTGCCAAACTGTCTTTCAAGATCCAAGGCCCAGTCTTCAAAAAAATCAGCCACACCGTAATACACCGTCAGATGTTTATGTGTATTGCTGCCATACATTGGAAAGAAGCAGCACTGCAAATACATGTCATATGCAGTGTTCTGGCAGCCACCAGTGACAATTCTTTTGCTGGAGTGTCAGATGCTTTTCAGGACGGGTGGTTCTGAGTTCTCTTTCTGCAGGCGATGTCAAGCTGTGAGCGGTCATGTTGTGCAATGTAATGATGGGCCAGATGTTCCTGGATGGCCATGGATTTGTACAAAATTCTAAAGAAAAGGAAGGAGATAGAAAACATTTGTATATTGAATGATTGTTCTTGTGCTTCTCCATGAAAAGTCAGTTTTTCAGGGTATATCTGAGCATCCTTGGCACTTTGAGAATTTTGCCCGGGCTGATGATAAAGTCCAGGATGTGCAGGTCTGCACCACTTGCACCATTTGCACCATTTGAAGTTCATTCCTGGGCCAAGACGGGGATAAACTCATCTGGTGCAAAAGTGCAACTGTACTGTTATATCCTAAGAATTCGCAATGGTGCAGGTCTCTTGGGAACTCCATATCTCTGAAAGAGGCAACCCCACTTCACCTTCCTCTTTGCACCCACCGTGCAAGTAGAAGCACTTACAAATGTGCAATTAAGAGATAACATCAGTGAGATAGAGCATAATTGCTGGATAATGGTCTCTTGCCTCTATATAACTACTACGACAAAGCAGAGACATTTCCCAAGCAGAAAATGTAGCTTTGACCCCCCCATAACACAATCTTACCGTTACCTCCATGGTGGGTTTGTTCAGCGGCCGACGTGCCCGAGTGTGCTTCATTTTGTCTGTGGGCTGCTGGAGCAGTTGTTCGTTGCTGAGCGATTTGCATGCCTCTTGGCTTAGAGCACACGGATATGCCCAAGCGACTGAAATACAATTCAGTCCCTGGCTCTGCCACAAGCCTCCTATTTCCCCTCGTGTATGGCCGGCAGCCTTGCAGGGGAACAGCTGTGCATGGTGGTGGCACGAGCAGACCTGAGACCGGACAGGGAAAGCTGCAGTTTTTACTCAAGCCAACAGGTCAAGAAAATTCGTTATCCACCTTTTGCAACCCGAGTTTGGTCACTTGTGCTTTTGCATCATCTCCGCTTAGGACAGAGAGGACAATGTATGTCCTTTGGGGATACAGAGGAGAATCACCATTCTTGCTTTGACCCTTTTTGGCAGTGTCAGAAGAAAAATCAAGAATGGATTGACCAGGGTGAGAAAGCTATCTGTTTGCTCTGAAGTCTGAACAGATATTCCCTGGGTCAGCAGCTGTACCAGTGCAAGACAATTGCCTTCCTCCCTTCCCTGGTGTTACCACTCCTTCCCCAAGGTCACCCAGTAGACGGGTCTGCTGAGCACTCATCTGCTTCAGGCAAAAATTCCTGGCTGTGACAAAGGCTCTGGTTTTGTCTGAAGTTGCTCAAAGAGGTTGCAGGATCCCATAAGCAGATGGAGCGGTGGGGTGGTGAATCCAAGGTGGCAGATGATGGAGAGGAATTGGGGGAATCACAGCCAGGCCCAGGAAATACCTGCCTGCAATGTCCCCAGGGATCAGAGGGAACATACCTGGCTGGGGCGGATAGGCAGCTTGGAAGAAGTTCCTGTTGTTCAGATAGACGCTTGGCTTTAATCCAAGGGTGTCAGTAGGCGACTTTCACAAGAACAAGACACAGAACAGAAAGCTCCCAGCAGTTTTCTGTGCTCTTTTCCCCTGCTGAAATGGGATAGGTCTTATCTTTTCAAGGAAACTGTCCAAAATTTGCTTCCTGAGAACATCCACCTCCATATTGCCTAATTGCTACACAAAGCTAAAAATAAACACACTGCTTTCCACTGAGCTGCCTGTGCACAGGAGACAGGCTGCAGGGTCTTGCTGGGAAGTGTAGCCTTTGAGGAGGACTCCACACCGGCGCAAATCAGAGAGCATGCAGATAAGACCTGTTGACTGATGAAGAAAACTTTTCCCTGGCTGACTGTTTCCTATATCAAAAACATTACGTCTTCATGCTTACTCAGTCTATTCTCCTTTGTAAAACATGCCAGGACTCTCTTTACTGCCTTGCTGAGGCTGCTTCTGTGCTTCTCACCCAAGAAGACCTGAGAGCCAACTGCTCAGCTTAACCTCTGCCTGCAAACAGGGGTTGAGATCAATGTGCTCCACCAAGATCTGGTGGGATTTCCTCCCTGGGGACCCCACAGTGCTTTTGCTGTCTTCTAGCACTTGGAAACAGGGTCTTGTCGCAAAGTTTGGATGGAACAAATATGGTGCTTGTGTTGCCTCCCAGAGTTGGCAGAGAAGGTTCTCCCAGAGAAAACCACCAAACGCTGTTAAAAATGCTCATCCCAACTCAAGTTCCTGCATCTGCCTCTGCCAGAGAAAGGATCTGCATGCTTGCAGCAGTGACAGCCTCGGCAAGGATCCTTTCAGGAGCATTGCAGGTTGGAAGGTGGAAAGCAGAGTGCTGAACATGTGGAAGGTTGTTCTGTGTGCCAGAATGTCTCACTCTGAGGTCCACACTGCAATGCAAAGCCACCTGGCCAATTTTCAGGAGCTTCATTGCTCCTATTCACAATTGCCTCCTGGCTTAGTCCTTCAGCACTGGTTCAATCACAAGGACAGGGAAGTATTGATTTTGCTTTGAACCCAATGCATTACATGGACTTGCCTCTCCAAACTGCCCTGTGCACTTCCAAATCCCTGCAGATTGACAGATGTGGACTTGGTGGGATTTTAATGTTCAAAAGGCCAGAGGAACTGCAAGGAGGGACTGAGGTGTGTGGACCCTAAGAGGGCTGTAGGCTTCTGGCTCCTCAGCCCCCAGGAGACGTTGTTTTTAAGTGTCCTGCTCAGTCAGTGAAACAGTACTGGAGGCCCACAGGGAGAGGAGAAAAACGCCCTCTTCCTCTGCAGATATAAGCAGCCATTATCTGAGCAGTTCAGTGCTGAATTAGAAAATTTCTTTTAAGGAGAGTCTGAAAGGGAGCAAGATCTCTTTCTCCTTGCACAGTTCTACAGTTTTGCAGGAACACCAGGTACACAGGAGTTGCCCAGTTAAACTGTATTTTTGAATGCCAAAATGATTCATCATTTGCTGGGTCTGAATATAAAATGGGTTATTTGGGTCTGGGGCTTGATTACCGAACGGTGGGGATTTCAAGAGGAGTTTCTGCAGCTCCTGTGTCATACCTGCCAGCCCTGTACAGATGTCTCAGATGCCCTCAGGCATCTCAGACAGGACCAGCTGTCTGCCTTTAAGCAGCAGAATTGCACCCTGGATCTCCAATGGAAGGTCAGACATGTAGCTTGCAGGTAGACATCCACGTGCATTTGGGTATTTCCATCCCTGTAATACTCCATAGGAAACAACTCGTTCTCACATTATGGGCTGTGTTGAAATGTGGGGCAAAGGAAGAAAAAGGAAATCCCTGGCAACCTGAAGACCTTCCTGATCTCAGACAGCTCATGGATGGCTATCTTATTTCATCCTTAATGAGAGATTAATTCCAGTGAAGTTAGCAGAAACTTTGCATGAGGGTTAAAAAGAAGTATTTCAGCTTCCCGAGAAAACCTACTCACTAAAGCTCCCTAGAAATTCAAATATCAGATTGATAAGGTCAGGAAAAAGCAATCTTGGCTGCTTATCCAAAGGCTAATCGCTGATCTTTTGTGCTAGTTGTGTGTAGTATCTGCATCTTGATAAAAAAGAATCCTGTCATCATCTTCTGCTGAGAGAGGGTGAAGGAAGAAGTTAGCAAGAAATCTGGTGCCCTTCTCCCAGTGAGGGATTCTTGCAAAGCGCTGGTGTCTCTTACCGAGCATCGTGGATTTTCATTGAGTTCAACATATTTTAGATGAAGGGGAAAATCCAGAGGAAGGAGAATGCATTGGGCTGAAAGATGATGAGAGTACCCAGAACTGTGACAGCGAAGGGTGTAACCTCATCATCCCTGGAAGGACTACTGGGAAAAAAGACGACATACAGAACTCTGCAGTGTCTTATGCCGCTCAATTTGTCTGACCCATTTTTCAAATAAAAGACAGAACTCCCTTGTTTGGATGTGCTGCCTGTCTGTTGTTATTTTCCAGAAAACAGGGCTAAGGTGCACATTTTTCCTTCTGGCTCATCCCTGCCCAGCTCTTTACATCCAGGAATTTTCTGGGAAATGCAGAATCTGACTCAGACCATGAATCGTCAGGTCCAAAGCCCTTTGACATGACTCCCACTGACTCCAGAAAACTTTGTACAGCCTGGCTGAGATTCATGCCAACAAACGTTAGACAAGTGAAAATAAGTTGCTTAAATCTGAACTTGTCTCCCTCATGTTCCCTTTATAGCCTGTGGAGAGGAGTCAGACGCTGCTGGAGAGTGGTTCCTCTGACCTATTTTAAGATGAGATGAGTCACTCTCTGAAAGAACCTGTTTTTCCCCACGGATGGTAAGGGGAGTCCAGGATGGCTAGCTCAGACTTGTGTGCCTGACTTCAAGACAAATCGTTCTCCACCTATCTGTTTTTGCGGGGCTGTGCTTTACTGATGACTGCTGCTGGTGCTGCGGGGATTGCATTATTGCAAGAACAGATACGTTCCTCCATTGCCACGGCACCGCAACCAGACATCACATACCAGGGTTTGTCTGATAACTATTCTGAACACAGTGCTGGCGGCTGCCAGGGTCAGGCTGGTCTTCCAATATAGCTAAAACTGTCACATTTTGTGCGAACAGAGTTATAAATGGGATCTCTAAAGCATTTCTGTTACGGCAGAAATCAGGAGAGATGTTATGTTGTAGGGTGAGCCCTCTGCGTCGAAAGGACTTGTGACAGGAAACTAAAAGCAAGTAACAGAAAAACTCATTATCTGCATATACACAGCAAATGGTGTGAAAAGAGCTAGTCCTCGGCTCTCATGTGTGCTGGTTAATATCTACTGGGGCTCCAGTCAAGCCGGTTTGTTCTAGCACAAGTGAAAGCAGTATCTGGTCTGGGAATGGTAAAGAAAAAGGATGAGAGGGTCAGGGAGAATCTCATGGCAGGGATATACAGGCAACTTCCTTTAGTATTCTTGTATCTAGTGTTAATTCTAGGAAATAAAAACCATTTGCCACATCTGCTTTTAGTTATTTGCACAGGCCCAAATTTGCCAAATCAGTGGTCAAAAGCTAGACACTGAGGCTGTCAACATACGTCTCCTTGTGGATTCAGTTGTGCTGATGGAGATGTTCCCAACCTGCTCTTTCCACTCCCATCACCTTCCATCCAGACCTTCTCACCTCAAATCTGCTGGTGGTTTTCTCCAGAGGTCGGTCCCTAACCCATTCCAGCTCAAAAGAGCTACTTGAGTGAAGATCAAGATGCTAGTCCTCTTGAAACAGGCCTTTCCCATAGCTTTGGCAGCTGGATGTGTGCTGGAAGACGCACTGCGTTCCTTCAGACGCTGTCATTTCAGCTGGTCTCCAGCTTTCCCTCAAACATGAGGCAGTGCACGTCAGACAGTGTGGATGTCTGGAAGCTTCCCTCGTGCTTGAGCTGCTGGACTCAGGATTAGCTGGTCTCCCTAAAGGCAAAAACCCTGTGCAGCATTGGAGATGCTGAGGGTTTTGAGATTGGTTCATTTAGCTGTCAAGCAACTGTGGAGCCACTGCAGCCCGGCGATGCCAGCTCTGGACATATGGCCACCACAGGGAGCAATGCCACAGTGTTGCAGGGGAACAAGCCCCTCCTGGCATCTCCCACCTTTGCAAAGAAGAAGGTTTCCCAATGTGGTCCCATGTTAGAGACTCCCACAGGCTGTTGTTGGGGCTACAGCAGGGCAAACCAGCTCCTTCTTGGTTAAGTCTGAGGTGTAAGAAAGGACAGGGTGGCTCAGGCTTCAGGTAAAGCTCCAGCTCATACACAGGATGTATGCCATATTCACTTCAACTCCAACCACTGGCACAGGCACGCAGCAACTGGGCTGGAGAAAATCTTTTCTCCCACCACCCAAGGTCCATCTCAGTCTCTTGCTGTCACTGCTGCATTTAACTGTGATTTGCTTCCACTTTTCAACAGCGCAAATAACCACGAGAGGTAGAATGATGGAGAACCCAGACCGGAGACATCCACGAGGAGGTGGCCACCAGCCAGTGGCATCGGAAGCAGCCTGGAGCTATTAAGGCAGTGCAATATAAAGCAGCTTCCATCGACTTCCACTAATGGTCCTGAGCTCAGGTAGCAGCTGGAGATGCTGTCAGAGCACATAGAAGTTTGATTCACTTGTGGTCGGGCTTAGTGATATGCATGCCTGAACCTATGCTAGGAACAATTTTTGGAGATCTCTCAAAAAGCCCATCTTAGCCACATGCTTCAGTTCCCAGCCCAAATGTCTCTTTGCAGGTGCTCCCTGGAACCTTTGCTAGTGTCTAGACAAGCTTAGACTTGCCTCCCTGGACCACTCCACACCTCCAAAAGATGAGTCTTTTCAACTGCTAATTAACAAAATCTTTGGCAACTCCACTAAGCAGAAGCCACCAGCCCTCCCACACACTCCTATTTCTGTGACATTGGCATAAGGAGCAACTTATTTGACACCCATAAATTTACTTCATGGTAAAACCATGTGAGAGCATGGAGAAGCAATTCCCTGGATCTTCAGGTAGATTTTTCCCCAGGAAAATTGAAAAGAAGGGAAGAGAGGAGAGGAGAGGAGAGGAGAGGAGAGGAGAAGAGAAGAGAAGAGAAGAGAAGAGAAGAGAAGGGAAGAGAAGAGAAGAGCAGAGAAGAGAAGAGAAGAGAAGAGAAGAGAAGAGAAGAGAAGAGAAGAGAAGAGAAGAGAAGAGAAGAGAAGAGAAGAAGAGGAATTACCAAAAAACCCACCACCTCTCTCTTAAGAAATAAAAGGTATGGTGATGTGGATAGGGTTCCTCTTCAAAGAGGGGCTAATTGGTTTGTATTAGCTCCGTCAGCGTTGCTGGAGGAAATCCATGCAGCACATTGCTTGTTTGGCTCCGTGCTTCCAATTCCTATTCATGTATGCACCACGTTTGACTGCAAATTGCAGCCGTTTCCATAAACTCGTCACCTCTTCCTCGGAGTGTGTTAGCAAAAGAGGGAAATCAAATGCTCTGCACTTTCCCTCAACATCTCCTAGCGCATGTTTTGGCTTTAATCGGGAGCAAAACGCTTTCTAAGTAGCATCTGATGTTGCTGGTTATCTGCTTGCTGCTCTGTGGGTTTATGGCCCGGTGAATTTAGATAACGGGTAACATTAGATGCTAATAGGAAGGCAGGTTGCTTGAGACAGGGGCTGAAACACAGCTTAAGTGCTACCGCAGGGAGGAAAAGGTTTGCTGGTGTCTCTTTCTCCACATCTTAATGATGCTGTGACTTAATTGCAACAGGGCAGCACGTGCATGATAATGTGGGGAAGGGATTTCGAGGCAAAAACGCTAAAAATGGAGAAGATAAATGGTTACATCAGTTCAAAATCGGCAAATAGCCTCCCACCAGGAGTTGCTCCCCAGAGCAAACAGGGGATGGGACGGGCTGAAGGAGCTGGAAGGAGAACCACCATGCGCCTCCAGGCTCCCAGCAAGGCCATGCTCCAAGCACTGGAAACCACCTGCAATTCCTCAGCTGGGGATTCCCGCGGGAAGGGGCTACCACAGGCAGGGGCTGTGCCTGTGTGGCACGGCAACGAGTTTTGCCTGCTGTTGGCCAGCTGCAAGGAGTGGAAGGGAGCAGAACTGGGATCCGAGTAGCAAATTAAGGCTATGACAGATGAGCTTTGGCAGGAACAGCCATGGCAGCTTCCATCTCTCTTGGCAGAAAAGCAATTCCCCCTGCAGCTCAGCTGTTTGGGGTCGAACCCAACCCACCGCCAGTTTGTGCACCAATGCCACCATGGCAGGACCACGTTGTCCAACCACCCCAGGGCCGGTGGGGCAGAGGGGCAACGCAAAACATCTGCAGGCAGATTAGGCAGAGCTGGTCTGCCAAAACCTTTTATTTTAGGCTGACAGTTGCTGCTGCAATAACTTCACCCCAGTGACTTTCAATCCAAGGTGAACCAAGAGTTGAGTTAATGGGCCCTAAAGGCCAATTGAATCCCTCCGGTAGGGTAACTGATATTTAAGTGAGTTTAATGCCTATTTATGCTAACTTTACATTACTAACGCAGTGTCAAGTGGCTGTGGGGAAAACTCAGGTCCAGTGAAATTACTCTTTCTCAAGTGAGGGGGTAAACCTGGTCCACCCAAACGCAGCCCTCCTGCCAAAGGGAGGGTAAATGGGCATCTCTGTGTGCCGATAGCAGACCACAGTCACACCTGCGTCGAGTGCGCATTGGTGCTGTGTGTCTCTCCTGAACTATTTCCTTCTCACTTTGCAACCCTGGCCCCATCCACCCCTTTCTCCATGGCCTGCAACAACAGTTTTGCCTTTTGATTTGTCTGGGTGGAAGAATCAGGCTCACTGGTGCATTGCTGTTCCTGACTCTGCTGTGATTAAATGATAATAATGATAACCAAATTAATTTTTTAACAAAATTTAACACACACTAGTGCATTAGGGACAAAAATGTTTCAATATCCTTGAAAATTCTAGGCACTTCCAGTCTCCGGCAGCAGTCCCTGTCTTAGCCTGAGCAGAGCAGGAAAACCCGAGCTCACATTCCTGTTTATTTGCAAAGTGATCTCGTAGCCAAACCACCACCCCCCATTCCATTTTTACAGCCTTTTTCCTTATTAAGGTATAAGTAGCTTATTCTTGCATGTCCTATGCAAAGTCCAGATGGTAGCTAGAAAGGGCAGCCCCATCAGACACCCACCAGCTGTCGCCTATATCCTCCACGCCAACCATCCCCAAAACAGCCTTTTATTGCCTGCAACTCTTTAGTTTACTTTAACACAATGATGGATTTTTTTTGGAAGAACAATGAAGTCTTGATCTGAGTTTCAGGATTGCCACTGGTTTAAAGAAGATGCTGGACAGCCCTTAACTATAGCTATAAGTAATTAGGGGATTACAGCTATTTCTTTTTCCTTTCTTTCTTTGCATAGGATAGGACAGTACTTTTTTGCTAATGCAACTAATACCCTGTCTCCACAGCTCTCACTAGTGAGTTATACCTGTTAATTGTTCAGGAACAACTGGGAAAGAAAACTTCTTTAAAAAAAATAAATTGTGACTGCAAGAGCACAAAGACTACCAGGAGAATTCATGGACAAATGTACATTTTTGCACATTTTTACATGTGCTTACTTGTACTTGTCTTTTTTTAATTTTCTACCTCTATCTCAAGTTTTCTACAATCACTCTAAAAAGGATGATCACAAGCTCCGCTATCAGGCTCATAAAGTGCAGTGGAGTCAACAGACCTGTCTCTGTTGACTTTAGGCTTTAGATGGTGCGACAGAGAGTAAAAACAAGTCCCTTATGACAATAACAAAGTTGCTGGGGTTAATGTGTCCTTTTGATGCCAGAGATCTTTTAGGATTCACGTAACTCAGAAGAACAAAAAACTCTTTAAACCCCCAGCCGTGCACTCTTTGATTCACTGTAATCCCCATAAATTTAAGGCAAAGCCAGATGAACTAATTAAACCAGGACGCATGTGCCCCATCTGAATCCTCACCTCCAGTCAAGGCTGTGTGAAGGCAAGAGGAGGGTGCTGCAAATGCACGGAGGGTTTTAAAGCTGTCTTTGGTTTCTAAAGCATTATATCTTGGGCTCTGTTATGTCAGTGCTCATATCCCTCCATTCTTGGGGCAAAAGGAGGCTCCTCTTGTTCCTGCCTTTCCCATTGGAAAGGCTGGCTGGGCACCCATGCTGGGGGAGGCTGCCAGGCAGGGACCCTGCAGCCCAGGGTGAGATGCTGAGTCCTGGAGACACAAATGCTACATCCCTCTCCTCAGCGTCTCCCATCAGCCACCCTTGAGCTTGCTGGGTTATGTGGGAGCTGTTTTTACGCACCTGCTTGTCCTCATGGCCTCTAAAGAACCCAAGGCAGTGGGTTCTCAGGGACAGCAGGTAAGAGGCACGGTGAGGGGCGAGACAGCACCAAGCCCCACAGGCCTCCAGCCCAAGGCATCTGATCCTTTTCAGCTGGGAGGTTCCAGTCTCCACTGGAGCCAGGGGCAGATCTAAGTGAACCAGGCACTGCTCCTCACTGCTATTGCAAAGAAGTTTTATCAGGAGGGTTATGTGATAAGGGAAATTATTAGCTAACTGCCATGTTAAGTGGTTGAGAGGGATTGGGTGCACAAGACCTGAGTGGTCCTGGCAAAGAGAGAGATCAGTGTTATCCCAAGGAAACACAAACCTGGAAGCCCTGGGGGATATTAATAGAAACCGTTCAAAATCTGCAGTCCCAGAAACCCTGCTGCTCTCTCAGAGTAATTAGCTAAATGCAAAGTGCTGTTTGCCTGAAAGCTGGAAATAGCAGCGCTGAGATAAAGTAGCGACATCAGTGCATTTACCGAAGCAGGCGTTGCTAACTGGTGTTCAACGATTGGAACGCTTTGTCTGGAAATGCCCATGAATGTTAACTACTCCACTGCTGAGAGATGCCCTCGATAGCACTGCCAAAAGTCTGACTCTGGTCTGTTGGGACCTGCCTTCTCCATCCAGGTGCTTCATTCATTCAGGTGGTGGCAATAAAGTAGCCAAACTGGTTTTAATGCTGTGTTTAATTCTGAAGCCTGTCATGTTGGCTTTGTTTGGATGATAATCAGATAAAAATAGCATCCAGATTTTTCCTCCTGACACTTCCAAAAGCTGCACAGAGGTCCTACTAAATTGATCTAACGTGACTGGGTGTGATCTGTGGAGCATGGGAGAGGTGTGAGATGGTGACTCTAATCTATAGGTTCCCTCTTCCTGGGGGGAGTAAGATGGTAATTTGTCACACGATGTCACTAACAGTGCTGGAGTGTTGCAATATTGGTATCACAGAGAAAACTGTTTTGGTTGTGAGGCCATTTTCTTTATCTGATTCCTGCCTCAAACCCTCAAGGAAGGACACGGTCACCCTTATACCTGGCATAAGACTTGCAAAGAGGGTTTGTTAAATTTAGATGAGCCTCCATTCAACTGGAAGACATGGAAAGAGCTCTTGCAGGGGTCAAGCTGGCATCTCAGGTCAGATATCAAGCATCAAGACAGCATTGCTGGGTCTGAGAAGCTCTCCTAGCAGCCATACGTATGGCTGTATGATGGGCTTTGATGAAGACCCTGGTTTATGTCTCCTTGCATGGGGGTTCCTAAATTAGCTGGGAAGCCCAGGCAGAGCAGTGCAGTAAGACAGATAAAAGTATGGCTGCGCTGAGGTGACACAGTGGATGGATGTGTGGGAAGCCAGTGCAGGCATCTCTGACTCATGCTTATGTTCTTGGCAGCTGTCAGACATCAACCCCACTCAAGGTGTCCTCACCAGGAGCATGAAAATGACTTGTGGTTCTACCCAAGGGACACCCTGATCACCAGACCTCATTACCTGGAAACCGAATATCTGAAGGCCACAGGCAGCAGAATTCGTAGGTGGAGGAGTCAGCCTCTGCAGCCATACCTCCCAGCAAACTGATTTGTCAGAGCATTTTCACCAGGGGCATGTAAACAGACTGTGGAAATGCAGCCAAACTACCTCCTTTTTTTTCTTTTTTTTTTTTCCTCCAGACATACTTTGGGAGGCATTTGTTAGACCACAGCCACAGGCTGCTTCAGCTTTCTGAAGACATCCTTTCCCAGCTGGCAAATCAGCCCAAACCATTTGCAGAAAGAGGACCTGGTTTTGTTATTTTTTCTCAATTCTCACAAAAAAGAACGAAACAAGGAAATACTACCTGTTTTTAAGGCCCGATTTCCAAGAATTCAGTCCAGTTTTCTAGACACTGAGCCAAGAGTTAAAGCCTAGATGCCCCTTTGGGTCCTGTACCTTACATGGTGTCCTGCAAGACAATAACACAGCTAGCCTGCTCCTTCTACAACCCCAACACAAAACACCCACTAATGATGCAACTGCTTAAGATCCACCTCAGCCTGAGCCCTTCTTGGATGCTCTACCACTCCTATGGGACCCATGGTGAGAGTGGGTTCATTCAGGAGGCTCAACGCACTGGAAAGCTGTGGGTTCCAGTTTAGGGGCTGGTGAAGTCAAGAGGGGATGCAGATGGAGAAACCTTAGAAAATCTGTAGGAAAGCCACCTGCCCAGATGAATCATCCCCATACCATGTGTCAGTCCAGAGCTCACCTTTTCTGAACTCTGCTGAGCCCATGGGTTGTGGATTGCAGATGCTTTAGCAACATTTAGGTGCCTCACTCCTAATGGATTCAGTTGGGCACCTAAATACCGGGTGGGCACCTAAATACCCGGTGGACTCTTTCCCCTACTGCCCAAAGCTATGACCAGTCTTTGGCCAAAATAGACCACATATATATTCTTATAAACCCTTCCGATATGCCTCAGAAGACCTCGTGACCTCGCTGTGACCATTAGCATCTATTTTACACTGATAATTCAGTCCCTTGGCTATTTATTTATTTTTAATTTAATTGCCCATGTAGTGACCTTCTATGTGCCTGTAGCATCTTCTACATGCCTGGCAGAGCTTTACAGCAGGGCACTAACATGCCCACAGCTTCGAATCTTCTGTGGCCATTGTGAGTGACTTACTTTAGCCGATTTAACAGCATTTCTTATCCCAGAAAGAAAGAAAGAAACAACAACAACAAAAAAAAGCTGATTTTCTGGCAAATAACTTATCTTGACAACACCTCTATCAATCCCCAACCCGCTCCCCAATGCTCCAGCTAGAGGCTCCACTGGAGAAGCCACCTGGGCTCCTCCCTCAGAGGTCAACCGTGAAGCAATTGAGAATTTGAGCAGCCAGGGATGGGAAGTGCTGTGGCTTCCCCTCCTGTAACTATCCTTTTTTCTTCCTCTTTTCTAATTATCAGAGCACACAAACCAGAGCCACCAGCTATTAAAAATGCAGGCAGTGTTTGATTGACATCACTTTTTCTTAGATTTGTGGACCTCTGGGAGAGGGTTGGTTGAGATTCTCTCTGGTCATGGACTTGCAATTAAGACTATTCTTCTGCTGGAAAGGTCAGAAATCAGGCACAAATGCAACACACCTGAGAGCTGGACTGGAGGGGAAGTGAGAAAAGGTGAAGTTGTAGCTGGAAACCTTCAGGCTCCAAACAAGCAAAGGAGTTTCTCAAACCCTAGTTCAATGGTTTGTTTCTGTCCCTCTCCACGTCCTGTTCAAGCATCAAGCAGCTACCAGAGGTCGGGATGCTAACCTGGCCTCCCTGTCTTTCCTTGCACCTTGTCTGAATTACTGGTGCAATTTTTCTGGAAAGGCTTAGGTAGGTACCAAGCAGCAAACTGTGTTTTGGGTATGGAGCTCTTTGCTTTCTCTTCTTGCCTACATATTTCTGAGCCAAAACCCACAAGAAAAAAAAACCTAAAAATCCTTCCACCTGGAATAAGGCTCACAAAAGAGGCTCATTAAACTTTGATGATTACCCATTCAAATGGAGCTCTGTTGGACAAAGAGATAGCTGCTGCTGAGGACAAGCCAGTTTTTCAAGACTCAGCTCAAAGGGGCTGTTGGCTAAATGTGGGAAAGCTTGGCAAGGGATTTAGCTCCACTGAGGAGCCTGATCAGAGAGCCAACCTGACAAAGGGTTCTGGCACTTAGAGAAATCAAGGTCTCTCCAGCCACTTGAAAGGAAACTTGTGTAGAAGAAAGAACAAAGAGGCAGGATTTTTTGTAATGCAGACATCCTTTAAATTGAAGAACCTGCACAGGGAAAAGAAAGCTCCCTTAGAGGAGGGGGGAGAAGTGAATGGCTTAGAAGAGAAACCCTGTGTAGGAGGAGAAAGTTATAGGACATTTTTGGGGTATATGAATAAAGTCAGCAGAATATAAGAAAAAAAACTTCAGGCAGGGAAGTGACTGCAGATGTTATATTGTTTTGTCTCTGCTGCTGTTTATTCCTTGTGCTACAGCGAAGAGCGATTGTGCTTTTTGCTCCCACAAAGTACATGCACTTGCACGATCCTGCTGCAGTATGACCTTAGGAGAGAGGAACAACAAACTTGGGATGTCCACAAAGGCCTGTTGGTGCATCTGCACCACAAAGTCCTAATTCTGGGGCACAGTGGCAAAAAACACATCCAGAGAGGATCTGGGGAGCTCCAGAAAATCAGGAGAACTGCAACCTACTTAAATGAAGACAGCAGGCCAGGACACACCAGGGTTACCTGTTGATGGGTGGTTCAATGGAGATACTCACTGGAGCTATGCCAAGTGGCAATTCACACTTAGGTATAGCAGCAAGGCTTACACCCTTCCCCATCAGAACTAAAAGCCCTAGCGCAGGTGCACTTATACCAAAAAAAGTATTTTTTCTGGTCCATTTATTCCATTTTAGCAAGTGGTTTGAGAATGAACAGCAAAACCTTCGATTGCCCTGCAAGAATCTGATGATAACTTATACCACATCCATGCCAGAGAAGCTCTCCTCTGTGGATGGTTAGCCAAGGTTGATCAGCAGCAGTAGTTGGAAAATTTCTTTTAAAATAAATTTCTTTTAAAGATAGTATTTTCAGTTATGGGATTTTAAAATTGTCATTTTTCTCCACAGAAACTCACCACAATTTGGAAACACTTGTTACTGGAGAACAGATACTGAATGCCTCAAATCAAAATATGTCTGTATAGATGTATATATATATATGTGTATATACACAGAGAGATGCGTTTACATTTTGTGTATCAGTGTGTGTGCATGTTTATGTGTATGTAGATATGTTTCTCCATTACAAGTGGGCATGCAGCTTTTCTCTGAAAAGGGGGAATTTTTCCACGGAAAATTTAGACAAAACTGAAACTCTTCTCAGTGACCACCATTTCCCCCAGGACTCCAGTTGGTTCCTCTTCGATGTCATGGTATTTAACCAGACCTTGCTGCCTGGGAGGGTGGTAGCACATGCGGCTGTGCCAGCTCCCCACCCTGGAGACTCCCTGCCCCTCGGGGAAGCCCAGCACTACACAATCCCCCGCACTGCAAAAACCTCCATGTCTGCAGGGATGGCTGGTGCTCCCAATTTGTGGCAGCCCCACTGGGAAGGTCCAAGTCAGTGGGTTAAACCAGTGGTGGGCTCTTAGGTTCTGCTCATGGCTCGAGGAGGGTCAGCAGCTGTGCTCATTGAGCAGCCAGGTGGCCAGGGGCTATTTCTGGGTTTAACATGAGTTTGGATTGAGAAACACCGGAGTAAAAACTACGCTTTTGAAAATTTAGCCCCATAGAGCCCCAACATGATTGTTAAGGAGTACTTAAATCCCTACCTGTCCACTTCATGAAAGGTAGATGGAGAGGAGAGGAGAGGAGAGGAGAGGAGGAGAAGAGAAGAGAAGAGAAGAGAAGAGAAGAGAAGAGAAGAGAAGAGAAGAGAAGAGAAGAGAAGAGATTTCAGTTGGGGGGGACCTACAACAATCATCTAGTCCAACTGCCTGACCACTTGAGGGATGATCAAAAGTTAAAGCATGTTGTTAAGGTCACTGTCCAAATGCCTCTTAGACGCTGACAGGTTTGGGGCATCGACCACCTCTCTAGGAAGCTTGTTGCAGTGTTTGACCACACTCTCGGTAAAGAAATGCTTCCTAATGGCCTGTCTATACCTCCCCCGGTGCAGTTTTGAACCATTCCCATGTGTCTTATCACTGGATACCAGGGAGAAGAGATCAGATGTCCTACTGTTTTGCTTTTTTACGGCAAGGAGGGTGGCAGCAAGCTGTGAACAAAAGAGTTGCGGGGGGAAGGGAATATTTAGCTCCTTTCTTGTGTCCTGTTTGCTTGCAAAGTTGCCCTCCAAAGAGCACTGGCTTTTATTAGCGATCTCTGCCTGCAGTACGTGATCAGATACAGTCCATATGAATAGCACATCTCTGTTACAACCCAGCTCTGGCTCCAAGCCATCTTTAGATGTTTGCTGTGCAGAGCAGCCCAGGAACCCTGCGGAGCCTGGCAAAGACCTTATCACATCGCACGGGGGTGGATGGGGACCTGAAGGGCAGAGTCCCAATGCCCGATGCGTGGCACCTAACACTGAGCAGAGGTGACGAGTGTCACGAAGGGACTGATGAAGGGACCTCGTTAATTTAAGACCACGTCCTCAGGAGTGAACGCTGAGCAATGCAAACTTCACACCCGCAATTTAAGGATGTGGAATCCAGAGTTTTGGTTCAAGTTATCGAAGTGTAAATGTCACTCAGGAAATATTGCAACAGGGCTCCATTCCCAGCCCTGTACAGCTTGGGTTTGCCCTCACGCCTTATTCCCTGCTCTTATCCCTATAATGCCCAGCAGCCTGCCTCCCCGGGGCTGCTCGGTGATTTATGGCTATGAGAAAGAAAATGGGAAGAGGTAGTTTTTGGGAGGAGGAGATAAATGGATATCAGCGGTGCGATAGGAAGGTCAGCTGGAGGAAGGAGAAGTCAGGACTGAGAGCAAGGATCAGATAACGGGTTAGACAGGGTGAAAAAAAAAAGACAGGAAATTCACATTTGTTACAGGAGAAAAGGAGGAAGCAAGGAAAGGGGATGAAGTGGGTGAGGATACAGTTAAGTAACAGCCAGAGAAGATGTGAGGTGGAAGGAGGCAATATTTTCTTCCAAATATGCAGATGGGCTTGACTGTAATGTTTCACGGACTGAAAGCAATTTCAGGAAATTGTTCCTGAGTGAAAAAAAAACACCACGTTATTTTTCAGTAGAAATATTTCACTTCTCTTTGAAGCTTCTCTTATATTAACAAATTATGTGAGCAATTTATAAAAACACTTAAGAGATCACTGTGGTCAGACAAAGTGCTTGTTTGGCCTGAAACAAAGTTATTTCATTAAATTACTGATTTCCCCCTTCCTAGCTGGAAAACGTTCGTTTCTGGTTACCCCACAGCAAATATGTTTATTTTTTCCGGTCTGGCCACCCCTCACCCCTATCAGTTATTTGTGCAGTTCTGCTTTTCAGCAAATTCACACAGCTGACAGCTGAGGGTATGAATACCGCAGATGGGCACGAGGAGGAAGTCCTGTTAAGCAAGAAAGGTGATCATTAGAGTCTGACCAAATCTATTGCCTGTAAATATTAGCAGAGCAGAGAGCGTCTCCGTTACGTGGGCATGACCACGGAGAGGGAGGTCGCTCTGCACTTTTGACGGTATCATTTTAATCCAGCCTGCAGTCGGTTGGGTTTGAAAGAAAACAGATTTCTGAGCTCTTTTCCAAGTCTCGCATGTGTGAATAAACACTCCAGCTCGCAGAGGAAGCTGGTGACAGATGGAGCAAGAGCTCGGCTCTTCTGCCATGCTGGCCTGGGCTCCAAGCATGAAACCACACTGACTTTACCCATCAGCTGACCTGGCTCACCCGTGCACGGGCAGCGTGCTCGCCCATGGCCCAGCGGTGCCCAGCCAGCAGCCAGGTCTTGCTCATGCTTTGCATCCCCTGCAGTTCCATACTTTGCTGCAGCACCATGCAGAAATACCAGAGATGTCTCCAGCCTTGCTCATGTTCTCTGGAGCTCAGAGCAGGGCAAGGAACTGCAGGAAAAGGAGGAAAAGTTGCTGGCATTGAGTGACTGCAGGTGCCTATAGGCTGGATTACCCCGATGTGGGCATCTTCCACTGTCACTGCTTTGAAAACAACAGACAAACACCACCTGTTGCAGCGACTTGGGTTTAAGGAGTGATGCTAACACAGCTCGCATCAGCACAGGCCCACAGTAATGCATATTTACACCAGTTCGTCTTGGGCTTGTTTTCGGTCTGGCTATAAAGCAGCCCATGATCACTCGAGCAGCAATTTATTTTTGAGCGGAGCATCACCATTTGCTTTCACATAAACTGCCTGACTCCCAGCTGAACCAGGAAAAACAAACAGCAGACAACAAAGTCGTCGCTGTGCAAAACTAAGAACAGCCACACAAGGATTTGCCAGGAGGACTTTGATGTGCATCTCCGGTTGCAAACACACAAATTTCTCAGGCTGGCAAAACCTCTTTATTTGGTGTAACTGGGTGGGAAGAGAGTTTTAAACTGTATTTTATCTACTGCTGCTCTGAAATGTAACGGGGAGCACAGTCACCGCAGCACAGGCTGAATGCTTCTGAGCAGCGTGTTTAGATAAGGATTTACTTAGGAGTGGACTTCCTTGCAACCCAATTTTTCTTCCTTATTTATTACACACCTGCATTATCCTCAGCTCACAGAACCAGGCCATATCCAATTCCCAAAGGTTTTACAGAAGATCATGTGATTTCACTTAACTCCCTTGCTCTTGGGGCCACTCAGGTGTTTACACACTGCACCCGGTGCAGGAGCAGTTTCGTTTCTGCAGAAAGGCTGCCCAGCTTTCTCAATTCCTTGGGCAATTCTGTCCTAGCCAGTGTTTTTTCTTAAAACTAAATCTCTTCAAAGTCCACAACTTTACAGGATTTTATTAACTGGAATTTATTTCCAACGTGTTTGAAGCCTTTATGATTAAGAGTCACCATTTAAAAAAGCAAATAAGAGCGTTGTATATGGTTTTGTTTCTCATCTTGGGAATTTGGGGACTTGCCTCCTGATTTTGTACTAATTGGACCTGCATGTGCTGGCAGCTGTGCTTGAGGTGTCATTTTGCAGGGTGCAGAGGTTGGCTGTGGCCAGGCAGTTGGAGCAGTGGGGTCAGGAGGAGCACAGTCCCCACGATGGGTGCTGCCATCCCGCACGGTGCTCAGACCCCACTGCCACCCTGGTCCTGCTGCCTTTGGGAGCTGAAGGAGAAGGTTATAGGAAATGGTTTGCCCTGGGGTTATCCGTCCAGCCGTGGTTGTGTTTGTGCATGCGTGTGTCTCTGTATCGAACACACAGAGCATCCTACCAGTATCCCCACGGGGCCTTGGCTACACAAACAAATACAGGGGAGCTCAGAGGGGATGAAAATCCCAAGCACCTGAAGCCTCAGGGCTGCTCCTGATGCACGCCAGGCAGCCTGTACCTGAACCTTGTTTTACTACACTTAAAAGCGTGGATGAAAACACCCTCAAACCCTTGGCCAGCATAATTTTTCCTGAAAAACCCTGGCACATGGGTATTTGCAACTCTTATTTGCACCCTAGAGGGAAAGCAGGTGCAAAGGGATAGGGTGGGGTGGTAAAGATATTTTTGCTTGGTTTTTGTTATGTATCCTGGGTTACATGCATGCAAGTGATGCTGTGAGCAGGGTGGGCAGTGTTACAGATCCTTAGTCCCCTGCTAAATGTACAACTCGTGTTAAACAAGAAACAAAGCCTTTGTGCCAGGGTAGTTCATTTTATTCTAGGAACTGCTTCAGACTATCCCCACCAAAGCTCTCCTCCGATGGCAAAGTCTGCATCTTCCTCGGAGGACCAGTGCTGTGATGCTTCTCCCACCGAACCCTTTCAAGTGCACAAGAGCCCTTGAGGTGAGTTTGTTATCCCCACAAAAAACACCAGCGCTAGCGGAGTGGTGTCCCTCCGGGCTGCTTGGTAAACATCTCCTGCAAACGCAGCCTCCAGGCACCAGTTTGTCGTCCCGGCTGATTTTAGCTGCCCTGATTGCGGATTCCCAGGTCAGAGCGGGGAATGGTAACGGCTGCCGAAATGAGAAAGGTGTGCCAGGATGGGAATCAGGGATTAAAGAGCAGACGTGTTGCCTCTCCAGCCAACTCCTTCTGCTTCAGGGGAAAGCAACTTCTGGCAGGCAGGTGGGGTGAGCATCTGCTCCGCTGTAGGGTCAGCAGTTCCTCTGCTGTACCTATAGGAACAACTGATGGCTGAAGGATCCACGGGCTGGAGGTGCCCCCATCCTGGTCAGGGCTCAGCCCTCTTCTGTCGCTCATGGTTTGCACCTGCCGGAGCTGTTTGGGGGAAAGGCAGGCAGTGTGCTGAGATGCCCTTGGAGGGATGTCCAAGCCACGCTGCAGCCCCGGCCATAGCCCAGCTCCATCTCTCAGATGGACACAGCCGCTGTGCTGCTGCCAGGACAGTGGTTGTACCCCAGGGTGTGCCTGCAGCAGCTGAGTGTGGGAAACCACAGCAGTTTTTGGGGTTTAGCAGCTCCAGCTTCTTAGTAGGTTCAGCCTTTTCTCAGATATGAGGCAAAGGTAACACAACAACTTTCCCTGGCTGCGACAGTAACTGGGCTGAACCCAGGAGCTGGGTTCCCAGAGCACTTCAGCTCTTGCCTGCTTTCCAAAGCCAGGAGACTTCATAGGTGCTCAGCACCATCAGCCCCAAATTATATTGCCTCACCATTCCCCCCACGTTCCCCACCCCACAAATCTGCAAAAGTAAACTTTCCTTTTCCTTTTATTAAAAAAAAAAAGAGAGAGAGGGAGAGAGGCGGTCTCTAGCCTTTCTGGTTGCAAACCAAGGTAAACTTTCGCCTTTGAGTCTGCAGCCAGGCAGACTGCAACAATAACACCCGCAGAAAAGGGTGTGCTCTCATTCATCTCAATGGGTGTTAACTTGGAAGGGTAATTATGACCCCTGATGCCAAGAGCTCTAACCGTTTTGCTGCTGAGCATCCCAGCCCATAAATAAAGCCTCTGGCCAGCTGTGCAGAAACCTGGGTGGGAGGGAAGCCGTGTAGCGATGAGGCGTTGACTTTTGGATGTGCCAGGAGTCTGAAACACTTTGGCTCCTGCTGAGGCTCCCAGCCTTTCTGCAAGCCCGTTCGCACCAACACCATGGCAGAGATGCCCCTGGAGGAGCAGCCTAGGGAGAGGAGCGATGAGCCCTGATGAATTTACTGGGGTTTCTGCAAAAACGATCCCGCAGCGATACATTGGGCTCAGCTGCACAAAGGCGTGAATGTCTGGTGAATGCCTTGTGCTGGGTTTCCCTGGGAAACTCAGCTGGCGTTAAGATAAACAATGTCCCAGGGAGCAGAGGAGGGAGCGGGGTGGAGGTGGATGTGGGGAGCTCGTCTCTTCCTCCTGACCAAGCGTTTGTGCTGGAGCCCCCACTGAGGTCAGGTCCTCACCATGCCTGGAGCTGCACAAAAGGCACATGTTTTAATAATCTAATTAGCTGAGACAGACAAATAGGAGGAGGAAAGGAAATGTATAAAGAAAGGGAGTGGTTCAGGCAGAGTCACGCAGGCTCTGCCGCCTCCATCCCCCTGCTTCTGCAGGGCTCTAGCCCTTATCTGAGTGAGAAAAAAAACACCCTTCAAAATGCCAAAATGAGAATGGGCACACAGCCTTCTTCCGAGCAGAGACATGCAGCAAGGGACATGGTGTGCTCCAATTCATTAACTCTGGAACCTACTGATAACAGCTCAAATCAAGTCTCTCTTACTTATTTCTGCAATAAAAGCATAAGTAAAGAAGATAAGCTGACATATCATTGGCATCTCATGTCCCATAAAGTGAGAGTGGCTCATCCCTCCTTCTGACACCCTACAGGTGGACCAGCAAAGATCTGGGGAATTGGCATCATCACTGTGTGCTCCAAAGGCAAAAATGGCACAAGCCCTTGGTAGTGTTAGTACCAGAAATCCTCCATGTGCCTTCAGCTGCTTTTTTCTATTACTCTTAATGTTTCTTATGGTATACCTCAGTGGGGCACAGCTGTGTCTAATGTAAATAACTCTGTGCTCATCTGTTGAAAGTAAAAGGAAGGAAATTAATGACAACAATAAAATAAAGCCCAAACCTCCCACTTACAGTCGGTGCTGGCTCTGCCCAGTTAACCCCTGTTTGATTGTGGTTTCCTGATAACCAAGGAAGGTAGTTTCCTCTTAGTTTGTGCTGTGCAATTTTAGCTTTCCCCTCTGAAATTACCCATCTCCTCGCAACAATGGGGTTGCAAAAAGCAGCCACTGTCTACACTGTTTTTAACTCTACGTTTACCATTAATAATTTAGCCTATGCCGTGGGGGTGGCAGACAGCCTGATAAACCGCTGCTATTGCTGGGGCTCTAGAGGTGTAAAAGGCGTTGCTAGTGGTATGCTGGGATTAATGGCTGATGGACCAATGTCAGGATTTTAGTCCTGTATAAGTCCCACACATGTTAAATATGAGGGTAAACAGCGTGTATTAAAAATGCCCTGATCCATTTTGTCCTAAGATAGATGCTGAAAGTAAGGCAGTCTAGGTAGGTGTCTGTTTCTTCCCATAGTCTGTTAGTACAGTTTAAATGACAAGCTACAGTGTCTACACACAGCCATCCAAAGTGAGGGAGGGCTTGATGTCCCCTCCAAAGATGTTGGTCCCCTTCCCACTGACGGCCCTCGAGTAAAGCCCAGGACGGCAGTGCGTAAAGCCTTGGTGCACCTGCGAAGTGCTATTTAAACTGAAAAATGCATAAATAGCATCACCCTCATTTTAAAGAAGAGGAAATGGAAGCCCAGAAATTTAGCTGTTTGCTCTAAGCCGTACAGTAAATGCTCTGGAGACCATTCTGTATGTAAATTTTGCACCAAAATAAACACTCTTGGGTTTTGCACCGTTTGTCCTACCAGTGCAAGTGTTGTCCATCGGTCTGAAAAGCAGAGTTTCGTCCTGCTGGTGAAAGTCAGTTTGATAAAACTCAGTCATTTTTCTTTTCAATATGAGTGTCCCCACACAGATCTGGGCTTAAACAGGCGGGATTGTTTTGGAGTGAAGTTGGACATAGATCATCCTTCAGAAATGGGAGCTACATTCTTCATGGGCTGTCCTTATAAAATCCACCACAGATAATTAAGGCACTTAAGTTAATGTCCCTTAGGCTGTTAATAGCGTTTTTTTGGGGGGGCTGGTGTGGGGAAAGTGTTCAGACTCAAATACATGTGCTGAACCTCAGGGAATGGGAGGGGCGCGGATGTAATTTGGTGACAGATTTCTCATTTTCTTTCCTGGTCAGACTGGCTGCTGTGGAAATGTTGCCCAAAGAGGGGTTAGCCCCATCCCAGCTCCTTTTGAACTGATTTCACAAGAAGACTATCTCTGGCCTTGAGTGACACGGGAGGACAAGATCTGCACTTTGTGTTGCTTTACATCCTGATGCTGTGGGTCTGGTCAGCCCAAAGATGGCTTTTCACTCTGCATGCTCAGCACTTGGGCTTGGTTTAAAAGTAGGCCAAAATCTTGCCTAAATGTGCTGCTGTCTCATGCAACTGCAACCCTTGCCAGTCTATAGCCTTTGCGTGACTTGCCTGTTTCTTTTTACCTGTGGGACCCAGCTGCCAAGGGATGCAGGCCCAATCCAGCAAACACCAGCGTGTACAAGCATTTTCATACTCAAATTTCTCCATGAAATCCATTTGCATCTCTTGCATGGGGAAGCTAAACCTCTGCTGAGTTGTTGATACAGCTCAAGCCTCATCCAGTACCCAGTAGGTGGAAGGGAGGGAGCCTGGTGTTGGCATGCTGCTGGGAAATACCATTTAATTATATTTTCTGCCTTTGTCTTGACCCAGGACAGCAGCTCCAATGTCCTGTTGTAGCACCCATGAAAGGAGCCCTATGAAGAGGAGAAATCACAGAAACAGAGCAGATATTACTGCAAGCACCGGAGAACACCTCCCATTTCAGAGCTGTTTCCTGAAGCAGAAGGGCAGTGAAGGGGTGTAGCTGCTCAAATCTCTTTGAAAGACAAGGCGTTCAAGGTGTCCTGCAGCTTTTTGTGCCAATTGCAAAATCAGCCCCTTCTTTTATTGCTTTTATTCCCCTGTTGAGTCAGAAGAGAGAACCCTCACACTGCCCCTCTCTGCCTGCACACCCCTTTGGTGTTAAAGAGCTGGGTCAGTGCCGAGCAGCTGCAACTTTATTTGAGCTTTTATCTTTTGTTTTGTTATTTAACAAGCCCAAGAAGCCGACAAAAAAAGTGCAAAGAATTGCACAGCTTTCAAAAACAAGTCAGAAGACGTAGAGGAGATCTGAGGTTTGGCTCTAAACTTGGCAGCGTTGCCCTGATTTGACTGTCTCACAGCAAGGTGGACAACTGGAAAGGGGAATGCAAATAGTCCATCACACTTCTCATCCCAGTAAAGTGATTTACAAACCCATCCTGGATGCGGAAGGGAGGATGGAGTTCACCGTTAGGTCCACAGACCTCCTGAGGGGCTCCCCAAATGAGAAGGTACTTCAGAAAACTTGCATGTGAAGGAAAATAAGACAAAGGCACTGCAAAACTGAAGCAACGAGGTCTTTGAGGTGAACTGAAATACACAACTGAAACTGCTATGTTGTCTGTCTTTGACAGCTCTTCCTCATTTCTCCTCCCTCTGAGGTCTCCAGAGAGGCAGCTGGGGCTGTCACACAGACCAGGCGGTTAGGATGAGAAACCATCAGCTGTAGTCCTGGTTGTCTCTTTTTGCCCTAACCCCTCATCCTCAGTTTCCCAGCCTGCTAAATGAGGGATGGGACACCCTCCAGGAGACACAATGAGGATTTGCTTATCAAATGGCTACGACCTTGTTCCCAGCAAGACAGATGAGAGTCTTGTCCTAGGAGTCAATGGGAAGAGGTCTTCAGGAGTTGTGTCCAGTACTATCTTAAAAGATTGAGTAGCTTACTACTATCAGTGCAGACCTACAAATCAAGTGCACAGTGTGACTGAGCAAATTGGTAGAGAAAAAGTAAACTGTTTTGCCAGGGAGATGTCTGTAAGTATTTAAATGGTGCTATGCTTGGTCACACAAAAATAAAATGTTTCCATGATGCAGCAAACCCAAAGGAAAACTGTACTGGGTTTTAATGAGGTCTGAACAAGATCAAAGATACCTTGTACTCATCCCTGAACGTACACAAAGAAAGAGATGCTCCTCTTATGTCTACATGGACCAAGATGAGACAAGAAGCATTAGCATAAACTTCATTTTACAGGTGACAAATTGAATGGGTAAGCAGATTAAGGATTTTTGATCTAGGGAAGTGACTGGGGAATGAGCTTTTGGTGTAAATTTAAAATTCCATGTCACTTATAGAGCTGGAGACCATAACTAGACCAAACAATGGGTGTGTTCCTTTGCTTTAGGTCCCAGTTGCCCAAGGGTTGGGATGGGGGGCCAGGCTGGAGCCCCTTTTTGACCCACAGAGGCTGCCAGCCTGGGGACAGGAGGGCAGCAATGTAGTCGTAGCCTTTGTGCCTGAGTGTAAGCTGTTCTCAGGCTAGGCCAACTTTTATTGCACCAGATATTAGAGGAGGGATTCATCACAGGGACGTTAGGCATCTGCAGCTGAGGTGCTCACTTTGGGCTTCTTTTACAGTCAGTGTAAGGAAGGTTCATCTGACCTCAACTGATATTTCACTTAGGGTGAGATGAGTGCCTGGTAAACTGAGTTTAGTGTGAGTGGCCTGGTTTGGAGAACTGCTGTAGAGATGAATTCTCAGATGGAGTAAATGCACATAGTCTGGGTGATCGTGGATAGATTTTCCAGACTCTTCCTCATGTAGTCAAGTCATCAGTGACTTGCCCAGGGCTGTGGTGGAGCTGGGAGACAGACCAGCTCTCAAGAGTTGCAGATTTAATGCCCAGAAAACATGGTTTTCTTCTAAACACAGAGGCAGAGTTGGCTGCAATTTAGAATTTTTGTCCTCTGGGAAATGTCCACATTTGCTTCCTATTTATCATTTTGAATCTGAACAAAACTATAAAATTTTAAGAAGTTTGATGGAACAAGAATGTAAAAGCCATTAAGTCTGACACCACTGAAACATTTCACTTTGATAATGTCAAAACCAAACATAACAAAGGCACATCCAACATAAATCCCAGCACAATAAAATATAACACACATTGAAAAAGTTTCAATTAATATTGCAATACAATACAAAATGAATCAAAACAAGTTGAAACAATATCTCTCTATGTCACCAAAACATTTTAACATTGCTGAAGTGAAACTGAGGAAATGCAATTTGTTAAAATGTTTCATTAAAAGCTTTTCATGAAAATTTATGTATTCTTGTGAATACATTTTAAGATGGAGAGCGATTTTCTCAAAAATGTTGAGCAGCTCTGAGGTGTGTGTTTTTTATTTTTCTGAAAAAAAAAAGCCACTTCCAATAATTGGCAAGAACTAGAAGTCATTAGGTATTTACACCTACTCAGAGCTGGTAGGAACAATTTGTTAGACCCCTTTTTAAGGCACATCTCAACCCTTCTCTTATTACATGCAGGTGCTTTTTGGTTGCTGGTTAAATTTCAGAGTGAGCTGTTTCGATAGCACTCACGGCAACATCTAGAAGAGGTAATATCACCCTCAGACCTGGAAAATCCATCTAACCACTCTGCCATGTTATGCACATTTTTTCCCCCATCATAGCTGAGTCATCTGCCAGACCCCTCCTTCCTCATACCATATTAACAGATGAGCTAACTAATTATTACCTCTGGCTTGGCCAGGGTCATCGTTTTGTTATTTACCATTGGTGACTAATTGTCACAATTAGTCATTGCTCCAAACAATGGTTGCATGGTCACATGTGCTGGATGGGTCCTCACCTGGACAAGAGTTGTCTCTCCCCTCACGACCGCTGACTAGGACAACCCATGCTGCTTTCAGGATATTTTAAACCCAAACCAAAAGCAAGTCAGAATAGAAGACAGGAGAGAAACGTGTTCCTGATGGTGTCCCAATGTGACAAAGTCACAGTCTTTTTGCAGCTCCCAGCAACAGAGGAAGAAGAGAGAGGTTGCCTCTCCGTGTTGGACCTCTGTGCTCAGCTCGGACCTTGCTCACCATTCAGTTCCTTCAGCTGCCTTGGCTCCCATGATGCCCAGAGCTTACAAAAAGTCAGCTTTTCTTTTTCAGAGATGGTCTTATTTCTGTGGTAGGTGAAGCAACTGCTATGTATACCATGGGCAAGATTTGGAGGAGAAAGATATTTCAACGCACTCCTGGACCAGGCTTTCAGAGGGGGAGGGCTTCATTACTTCCATCACCTGCAAGAGGGAGAGCTGAGTCCTTGTCTGGCATCAGAAAAGGCAAAAAGACACCTTTTCAGCCTCAAAAAGCACATCGTGAGATTCTGCAAATACCAGCCTGTGGCTGACTGTAATGAGCCTGCAAATCTCATCAGACAGAGTCTGTGATGAGTTACCAGGTGGCTGGTGCTCGCCTGGAGTGGTGGGCATGGTCACGTCCTCTCTAAACAGAGAGGAATTAGACTCACACCATATCTACCATGAACCAATACCCAAACATAGTGGGTACAGAAGGAACAGGAGCTGTGGTCCATGTTATGTTGTACCTGCTCCTCTCTCGGGCCCATGTTTTTTATACACTGAGCACTGCTCTTCCTACAGTACTCCTTCACGAAAGGGTTATTTCACCCACTGTCTTCCTCCCACCATATACGAGCACAGATCTTATACTCAACCTTCACCCCATGTCCAAAGTGCTGCAGGCCATCAGGAAAGCTAGAGGAGGGAGAAGGATCCTTGGCAGACTGAGGATGGCTCTTCAAGGGAACATGGTGAGGAGATATGGCTGAAGACTCAGCTGGGACTGTCCCCTTCACAGACGTCAGGGAAGGGAATGTTATGGTGTCTTCATGATGGCTCCAAGAACCAGCTGGAGAAACACCAGCCAGGAAAAATACAGGCAGAGCAGGAGCTGTGGGGACATAGAATGGACCAGATGACCTTTCAGTACTGGCAGATAAAACAGGCTGGGGTTTGATATGGGTCACCCAGCCTGTCATGGCTTATGTCCTTACAACTAAAGCCTCCTCTCATAGAGCAGTCTTGCCCATACTGCCTGTGAGGAAATCCCAGTTCATGCAGTCCCCTGAACCATGCTCAGGGAGAGCACTACTCATACAGGGACAGAAGCTCTGCCAGGGACTGAGCCACCAGAGAAAAGATGTGGGACTGCGGGTCAGCATCTGAGAAAGTGCCCTGGCCGTGCTGAGTCTGCTAACTCAGAGAGCTTCAAGCTGCCTTGCAGCTCTGCTTGCTTGCATCTGGGGCCCAACCACCACATATTCGTAGATGCGTATTCAAGTAGGCCCTGCAACACTGTGGTTATCCCCCTTTGTAGGGAAACTGAGGCACGGGAATGTAAGTAAGTGGCTTACCCAAGGCAATTTTCAAAATCCCCAGTGAACCATGAAGGAAAACCAGGTGCCCAAAGGTCCAGGTCCTGCCAGGACCCCCATCCATTCTTCCCTGGGCAGCAACTGCTGAATTCAGGATGCTAGGGCTGTGCATCCATGTACCAAGCAGGGAAGCATGCATTGTACAGGTGATAGCGTGTTATGGATTGACACAGATCACCTCCAGGACTGGCCTTGCTAAAGCCCTGGTGCCACTGAAGCAGAGAGGACTCAGTAGTGTCCCCCATTCCCTGGCAGGGCACAGGGGGAGTTTGTATTTGGATGAGTCACCATCCCTGGAGGTATTTAAAAGATGAGTAGATGTGGTGCTTAGGGACATGGTTTAGTGGTGGACTTGGTAGTGTTAGGTTAAAGGCTGCACTTGATGATCTTAAAGGTCCTTTCCAACCAAAACAATTCTATGATTCTATGGTTATATGAAATCTGTCCTCTTAGAGAAGCCTTGAGTTCTCAGTTCTTGCAGTCCAGAAGGAACTGAGTTGGAGCCACTTGGCACTACAGTCACCAAGATCACAGTGGCTGGGACCAGAAGGCTTCAAAAGGCTAAAGAGAGTCTAGCTTTCTTGTGACATTTGTCCCATCATTTAGGGGCTGACCTGTGCTCACAGAAGTCAGTTCTATGATACATAAGCCCTACCTTGAACTTCCTCCAAGCCCATCCTTTATAAATGCATGCCCACCCCACAGCCTGACAGCAGTGGGGAGAGGAGTGGAGAAGGCATCACACCATTCAACACTAAGAGCACTGTGGGAAGGCAAATTAGTGAAAGGAGCAGTGTGAGAGAAGCCAATGCTCAGGAGAAAACCCCAGCACTGTATGCTCCGTTTGCCTTCTCAATATGTTCCCCTTTTTCACAAGTTTCAGCCTCGTTTTTCCATGCTGAGGGCCAGAAAGTAGATGGATCTTACCTGGAGTGCTTCTCCCTGCCTCTGAAAGTACCCTTTCATTTCCCTCTGCCTCTCCATCCCAGCAACACAGCACCACACAGCAGCACCCTCCCTCACCCCGCCACCATCTTCCCTCCTCCCCTTTCCCCTCTCGCTGTGGCTTGACACAGAGGAACCTGAAAATTCACTGTGATGTTTGAATTCCAGCCAAAACTGAAAGCGAGACCCCGCGACTGGTCTGAAAGCCTAAAAAACATATGGCATTAATTCTGCTTTCCCACAGTTCCTAAAACTGCAATTAAAAGCAGCCCCCACCAAACAGAGCCCCATAACTCAGGTCCGTGATTTATTGGAATAACGAAGCTTTAGGGGAAAGTTGGCGAGGATCAGGAATTCCACGTCCGGGAGCTGGGCTCCACGCACATGACCCTCACACAGCCGAGTTTATTTTATTATCTTGCCACTGATGGAAGAGCAGGATCAGAGAGGGACATCTCTTTGAGAAAGCTTATCTTTGGCACCCATTTGGCTTCCAACAATAAACCAGCCCCCGTGTCTGCAGGCTGTGGGAGATGCTGCGCGGCAGGAGCAATCAAACGAAAGTTGGCTGGAGATAATCTGTCTCCATGCCACAGTCGTCCAGTGAGTGAACAAAGTACCTGCTTTTTCCCATCAGTAACAAATAAACGTGGCCCGTGAGATGCCAAAGGCTGCACATCTCCTCTTGCCCAAGGAGGTGCTTTATCACACTTGCTTTCTCAAAACCAAGGCCTTTCAACTCTTTAGCTGTGAGCAAACATGAAAGTCGAGCTGTGAAGCTCAGATCTAGGCTTTTAAATGTAGCTCAACAGTCTGGGAGGGGAGGTGGGTACAGGAGAGGTATTCTAGCTGAGGACGCAGATTTCTGCCTGTCTGACGTTTTACTAATGCCTATTATGATGATCTCCTCTAATGGTTAAATGCAGTAGCTAAGTATAGACAGGATCCAACTAATTTCTAGGAGACATTTTATAATATTTGTGACCTGACTCTTGCACATCACTCCATCTTATGCAATGAAAGCAAACGTTAGCCAAATTGAGTCTTGGGGTAATGCCAGGAAAGAAGTACAGTTGGAAGTATCTTCTTTGTTTAAAAGAGGGTACAGTAGCAAGACCAAACAACATCAAACATCAAACCTCTATCTCCTTTGCAAAATACAGTCTCTGCCTGTTGTCCAGCTCTGGTTTCCACCTTCATACTTGCTGATATAGCAGTTTGCAGAAGCACTGATCTATCTGGTGTTTGCCATCAATCATGTTGATTGTGATCCCCCCACCTGACTTCATCTGGTGAGCAGGAATATTCTGTATTGCAACCTGTCGCCGCACACCAGTTTGTGTGGGTGGCTGATAAGATTTTTAAAACAGACTTTCAGGTGCAGAAGAAGATTATAGTCACCCCATGCAGAGCCTTAAGCTACAAAGCCTTGTGTCACTGTGTTGTACAGCTCTTGTGCTGGCAATTAGCAGAGTGGGGTATTCCTCCTACAAAGAGACCATTTGCTGAACACCTGCCTTGATAGAGATCTCCAAACATCATTGCTGATGGGGAATTGTCACTATGCAACTTTATACTGGAGCAGGTGCAGCGGAAAGCTGGCTGCAGTGTCTGGTGACAGGAGGCTGATGTTGTCTGGTTTGCTTTGCCTAGCAAAACAAAAGTGAGACATAAGTGGAAATAAGAAGCCTTTTTTTAATTATCTCAGGAATTAAGTTTTGGATGGCTCTTGGAACCTTCCAAGCAGAGGGGTGGAGGCAAGAGAGCTGCAGGGTCTGAGGATGGACTTTATGGAAGGGGACCAGCTGAAAGGACAGGGATGAACTTGGGCTTAGACAGTGAAGCTTGGTAAGAGTCAGTGAAGATAATATTCACCCTGTCTAACTTCAGACATGTCCTCAGCTGAATTAGTCCCTCAAGGTCCTCTTCATAGTCAATGGGCAGAAACAGACATGTCCTGTGGACTAGCACCAGGACAGCATGAACTTTTGTGGAGCTGCTGACCTGCAGTGGATGAAGAACAAATGTCCCTGGCATCCTGGCTTGCCTTTGGCTTTGGTAAGGTACATATTGTCCAATGAGTCAACTTCAGAGCTAGTCCAGTTTTAATTTGTCTGTCCTTATTCTTCATTCTTGCACCAATCAATGTAGTATTATCTGAGAGAAGTGGTGTAGAGCCTAGAGTCATCCCAGTCTGTCCCTCACAATTGTGAATACTGTAGTCCACAGCACCCACCAAAAAGCTGTGGCAGCTCCTTCATGCAATACTGGCTGTACTGGCCTCCTGCCATCAACACTAGACTCTGGTGCTAGTCCACAGGGCATGAGATTATAGTGGGATGTTGTGGTGAGGAGAGCTCGTGTGATCTGTCAGTGTGGAAGGAGTGGACCTGGTCAGTGGGAGGAGGCATGATCTTACCACCTCTGTTGGCATAACTGAAGTAATACACTCAGTTGTGGTGCCTGGACTTTTAAATGAATTTTGCAGATCTGGAAAGAGTGCAGAAAAAAATGAGCTGAGAACTGCTGAATCTGCCACACAGCACGACTCTGAAGAAACTCAGATTTTTTGTTTATTAAAGACAAGACGTTTTCCACCTTTCTTGACTTGTGGACCTTGTGAATTGTCCCTTAAAGTGTAGACAATAGCAAATTCCAGGGTATTGGCAGCCGATATCCTTTTCCTAGACTCTTCCATGAAAGCCTCAGGACTAATCACTGTCCTGCCAGGCATCCCAGCGCTGTAGGCTGCAAACTACCTCAGTAGAGCAGCACCTCTCTCATAGCACAGCGCTCTCAGGTTGGACAGACACAGCGAAAATGAAATACAGAGGTCTGGAGAGAGAGAGAGATGCAAATAGAAAGCAAGATGCAAACAGATGGTGGCAATGAACACAGGGAGGGCTCTGCTCCTTGACATCTTCAAAGGTTTCAATATTTTCTGAGATATTGTCTAAGCCAGTAGCTTGTGGAGACCTCTGAAAAAAACTTCTCTTTACTATTCTTAGTCACCTTTACAGACCCTTTTGAAATAGCCTTTCTACCCACCATTACTCACAGACCACAAATGGAAAACCACTAGTTTGGCAAGAAATTACAGGAGCACAAAGGAGAAGACCGTGACGCTCTCTTCTGACCTCAAGTCTGTAGTATAATGGAATAGCACTTGCTTTGCTCAACAGAAAAATATACAAATAATCAGAAAAACATGGCAACAGGATGACAAAACTATGGCATAATATTTCCCAGAATGACCTCAAAGTCATAAATCAGATCTCTGAACTGTCAGCAGCGATCCAGCTTAACAGCCAAATTACCCCACCATCGAGCATATTTTATGAACCGTTACGACTGTGCATTATTTATTTGCAGAGTGCTGTACATGTAGACACTGCTTTACAGGTACATAAAAGACCACCCCAAGGAGTTCAGTTGCATTCAGGCACACAAATATGATATTCATTGCAGCAGCACTATGGGTTAACAATTTTGGTACTGCCTCAGGTTTCTTGCTTCCTTTTTTGTTTTTATTGCACTGAAGTCAAACACATTTTAAACTCTGGACTTCGAGTCAACCTGTCTGTCTGAGGCAGTATATGGCCATATTATCTTAGGATCAGAGTGTCTGATGGGCTTATTTGTTCTACCAAGATAGCTGAACTCAGGGTTGTGAACTGACACTTGAACTGGCCGGAAATTTTCCACCAAACTTTTTTGTCTTTGGTTGCTAGTGGGAGATGATGTGTTAGCAAAACAGGGATTTTTGCACACAGACCGAGCACCCCACTTGGGTGGAAGGCAGGTGTTGCACTTGCTCGTGTGTAAAACTCGTTCTTCCCTTTTCCCTACTCTGGGAAATGGCGGGGCTGGGCATTTAAAACAAATACTACATCATGTATTTTCTTTGTTTTCTTTCTGCGTGAGAGAAAAAAACCCTGATTTGCTTTAATCAATGTTTATCACTGTATCACTGAGTGTCTCCCAGGCCAGGAGGTGGACACAGCAAAGCCCCCAAAGAACCTTTGTGCCCTGTGCTGCATAAGATGTGTCGAGCTCCAAGTGGAAAAGTTTCTCCCTTGGGCTCTGCCATTCTTCCCTGCACTGCAGGCTAATGAGTGATGGTATTGGAAGATGAGTGCTCAGCAGCTTCTCCTCCAGTCCACCAACTTTCCATGGACCTTTAAGATCTTGAGGGTCTGCATGTCCTGGGTCAGGACACGATTTGGTGGTGAGCAAAGCCCATACTTCAGCATCTTCCAGCTCTGCCTGTGTGCGGCAGGAGCTGCATTATAATAAATACAAGCAAGGTATTTTACATCCTCATTTGCCAGCATACTGCTTGTTTCATGGGTGTTTAGAGTCACTGCTGCTGCTCAAACCCATCTAAGGGCTCAAGCTCATACGGTGGTGAGAGAAAGCAAAGGAGTTGAGCAACTAGATCAGTTGCAGATTTACTGGGGATACTAACAGGATGATACTTCCCCCCTTTGCACACCCTGGTGCAGTTACTAAGCAGCATTTCTCTCCCAGTGCATGATTTATTCCAATCCCAATTACTGTTGGGAGGAAAGATACGGCAAAATCACTGTCTCAGATAGCAGCGGTTTCTCATCCAGCCAGAGCAAGCCAAGAACACTTTCCACCATCAGCATTAAAGCGACCTTCTCCAGATGTCTGGAGGAAAGACAGCATCTGTCTGTCTGACAGGAAATCTCCGCATCTCTCAGGGATGTAGGAGGGATTGCCTCTGATTTTTTTCTTCTTCTAGCACTATTACTCTAGACTTAAATATAAGAGAGCATCCTTTACTGATCCCAGCCATTGCAAAGTGCTTCATGTGCCGGCGGAAATCCGTGTGAGCTATTAATTAATGACTTAATTGCCTATTATTTCAGTACTGGAAAGTATTCTAGACCCTCCCAGTCTGTCCAGGTACACAGCCCTGCCCTGGGGAGTTACTGGCTCATTTCTGACGGCATGGAACAAGGTTGTAATGAAGCAGTGAAAAGTTGGGGCGAGAGAGAAGTTGGGGCACCTGCTCAGGCTTAGCAAGAGCCAGTGCCAAGCCTGGCATGGCAAAGAGATGAAAAATTGACACCCAGAACAAGGAGATGTCTTTGCTTGCTTCTTTCTCACAGGCAACATAGCTAAAGGCATCTTGAAGAGGAATGTAAGAAAGACATGGGACATCATTCCTGAGATATGAGAAGTGAAAGAAGCTATAAAGGAATGTTTGGGTGGTTAAGACATAAACTTATAGATCCCCTCTACCTGGGATTAAATTCTTCCTTGGCCAAAATCTTCAGCACGACCATGGGTAAATCACACAAACTCCTCAGTATCTGGGCTGCCTGACTGGGAATACCAATTTATCCAAGGGGGCAGTGCCAAGAGAAACAGGAGCCATGCTGGGAAGTGCTGGTAGCCCTGGTAGCCAGGCCTGTCAAGAGCTGTGTCAGGCAGCGCTACATGCACAAGCCATGCCGTGACTCGCAAAGCCTGCCTTTTCCTCATACCCAGAAACTCAATGATCTCCTGTCTCACCCGGCGCTGGAGAGGCTGCCAAAAGTGCAACTCGAGTTGTCCCTGGGAGAGCTGGGAAGCTGCAAGCGAATCTGGGAGCAGCCTGGAGCCATCACCCAAGAAGTCATCCCAGGCTTTTCTTCTCCAGTGCTCTTTATTTTGTGGGATAACTTGTAGTGGTGGTGGTCAACATGTGATCCTCCTGTGGTGTTGCTGCTGCCACCCTTGTGCTTGGTCCTCAAACAAAGCTGTGGTGGGGTGCAGCCCTGCAAACAAGCCCATCCAGATGTCTGCTACTGAAGCTCTTCCTGGATTCCTTATTTTCCCCTATGTGTCAGGAGCTAATGATGAGTTGTAAAAAGCTGGCCAGCCTCTGCCGCAGCACTACCAGCAAGAGAAGCAACAGGTCTTCCTGGAAATAGCATCTCCTCACCCTCAAAGGCTGTGATTTACTAAGATGGAGGCAAGAGTGTCTCTTGTACAAAACCAAAGACAGTCAGGCAATGAATTAGGTCTCAGCATGTCTGAACCCCCTTGGAGCGAGGAACCTCCTCCAGGCTGGCACCCTAAAGAGCCACACCTCTGCAGGAAGCAAATGGGATGTAGCCCCAGAATCTTCGATCCTGTAGACACTTCGATTTCCTGATGTCAGTAGCCTTTGAGAAATCCCACAGGTTTACAAAATTAAGCCCGTATCTCAGTCGTTGAATGAGGAGGTGACTATTGGCAGTCTCGCTGCTCAGAGCATGGGCATGCAGGTGAGTTCAGCTTTTCCAGGGCCTCAGTAGGAAAAAGCTGATGTCAGGACAGATGTAAGTGATATACATCTTAAAAGCAAGGCAGGAAACATATCTCCGTGTTCCGGCTAACCTTAGAAAGCAAGTGCTTGGATTGCTACACAGAGGATTTGTAGCAACAAGGAGAATGTAATTAAATGATGATCTCATTATTGCAATGATGAGGTGTCATTTAATAAGCAGAATCCAAGACTGGGAGCTGAGAAACAGAGTCCTAATCCCAGCTCTGGCCCCAGCTCCCTTGGCAGCCTCGGGTAGGCCACATAAGGCCAGCATCCTTTCTTCAATGCGTTTTTATGAAACACAGAACATCGTGAGACCTTGTCGCTTGCAGAAACTCTTGCAACAAAGAGAACAACAGTAGTAAAATAAAAAATTGCCTTGTCCCTTTACCTTCACTATAGAAGCTGGGTTAGGACAATTTTCCTTTATATAAGGGACTGTGAGGCTCTTTGGCAGATGATGCTTTGCAGCTTTCAGAACCAAGAGGCCACAAAAGAAATGCTAAGGCTTGCTCTAATCATCAGGCTCTTCTAAATGCAAGCCTGAGTGACTGATTATCAGACCCTGCTATGGCATTCCTGGGGTTGTACAGCCTCAGAGAAATAATTTCCCAAAATTAAGTTGATTTTATTTTTATATATATATGTGTGTGTGTGTTTAATCAGGAGGATCAGGATGGTGTCAAAGCCATACCACAGAAAAGGTACAGTCTATTTTAATTGAGGACCTGCTGATATATTATGTGGATCAAAACTCGAGTCAATCCAAAGGCTGGCTCTTGAACCCAGCTACTCCTCCATCCATCCGTCCATCCATCCTTCACTTCCTTCCTTCCTTCAGTCAGTGCCAGCATCCTTTATCCTTTGTACTGATGCTAAGTTTGGTACATTGTAAGTCATGTGTCCCTCTTTCCCCCTTATTTTCTGCTTTCAGTGTGCTACACATTTTGGTTTCCAACGCTGGGAGCCCTGAGGGGTGGTGCAGGCCATGCCAGGCAGAGGGGCAGTGGGTTCCTCAATGCTTTGAGCAGGTCTGCACACACCTCCTAAATGCTGCTTCGGGTTTTCTTACACCTTATCACTCAGCATGTTCTGCAATGGTTATTTGGCATGGCAGCTTTGCCTGGTGCCAAGGCTGAGGTGCCAAGCAGGCTCTACTCAGCACTCAAAATTTTAATCCCAGAAGCAAACAGCTCAACAGTTCCCATCAGCCATGGCGGTGGCTCTGGGCCACCCACAAGACCTCAGTGCCACCCCACATCCCAGCAGCCTTATGTCCAGGCTCTCGCCCTGTTTGTGCCACCATCCCTACCCCACCTCCATGCTGAGAGACTCATCAGAAGGCAGTGTCCTCTCCCACAGATCAGAATGGAGAGTTCTCACCCTGTGCAGGGTGGGCCGTTGCTCTTTTTCCTTGGTATAAGAAAGCTGGAGCATGGAAGGGATTTTTCCCCACAGCCTGACCTGCGAACACTTAGCAAAGTCAACAACTTTGCTCTCTGATCCCTTCCAGAATTACAAAAAGACTAGAGCAGCATGTGTAACAGATTTCAGCTGAGTTCCACAGCTTTACCCCAAAACAAGTCTTTGCCTTTTAATTGTACCGTTTGCTTCTGAGACTTACATGATGCTGCTGTTTTTCCTTTGTTTTTAAACAAGCCAAACACAGAGGATAAAAACACTGAGCCGCTTCTCAAACACGCACCATGCACACACAGAGCACTGGGACACGTCCATGAGAAACTCTCCTCCATTCAACAAACAGCCCGCAAGACAAAATAAACCACCGGAGCATCCCGTGACCAAGACCACATTATGGGAATCCAGTGTTTTGATATTTTCTGTGGCAGGATTCAAGGCTCCCAGGCTGTCAGCTCTCAGGCTTTCTTCCATTGCCCAGATCCTGGAATCTTTGCTTTCATTTTTTTAAAAGCCCTTCTATTTTGAGAGAAAAGCTTAAAAGCCTTAACATAAAAATCTCCTAATCTTTAAACCAACCTTGCAATCTGGGAGAGGACCAATGACTCATTTTTGAATTTCCAATGTTAAAATATCAGTAATGTTGTTAATCGCTCATATTAATATCATCATCCAACAGAGAGGTTAATGAGGGTAGTAATGAGCTGCTCACTGTCTGCAATACACAAATCACAACCATAGCAGGTATTTCCTTCAGCCTTATTATGATACCATAAAATACCTTAAGGAAAGTTGATAACAACTCTCATCTGCACCACTTAAAGCAAGTAAATGTCAGGAGAAGTTGTGACTTTTTGAACTCGTGTGTTCTAAGTTTTGACCCAAGACTTGGATCTGGCATGACATAAATAACAGGCATTCAGAATACGGCCCGATGCTACTAAGCTCTAATGATAGGATTATAGAATCATAGAATGGTTTGGGTTGGAAGGGACCTTTAAAGCTCATCTAGTCCAACCTCCCTGCAATGAGCAGGGACATCTTCAACTAGATCACGTTGCTCAGAGTCCCATCCAGCCTGAACTTGAATGTTTCCAAGGATGGTGCATCTCTGGGCAGCCTGCTCCAGTGTTTCACTACCCTCATCGTAAAAAAAAATCCTTCCATATATCTAGTCTGAATCTCCCTTCTTTTATTTTAAAACCATTACCCCTTGTCCTATCCTTTTTTAAAAATTATTATTATTTTTATTTCTTAATTATTTTAAGGACTTGGGGGTATTGGTGACGATTACTACCAAATGACTATTTCTGCTGGTCCCAGAGCCTAACAGCTCCAGCAGTGCCTGTGCCCGATCCCACCCCTGGAGCTCAGACCCTGAGCCCTGAACTGAAAACCTTGTGAAACCAGGCTGCGGAACACAAGGTTTCTCTGTGTAGCAGCCCAGGCTGGATTTGCCTCTCCTTTCCATGGGTGTCTGTAGTGCTTCAGGAAGGTTAGATATGAGCTAAACAATGTCTGAGTGGTTTTAAATATTTCAGATGATTGCTTTCTACCATCTCCCCTTCCTCCCCGCCGGTGGAAAAGCAAACTTTAAACTACTACATTTCTTTGCAAAACTTTTCATGAAAAATTCATCCTGTTTTCTGGCTGCCTATAAAACCACCAGAATAAAATTGGTGTTTCTATTATTGCTATTGCTATATGAAGCACAGCTGATTTCTGACAGCCTCTTTGAAAGGAGGGAAATGTCTAGTTTTCTTTAGTCAGGAGACAGCTCCAAGACTCCTCATTTATGGGATGATCTGGTTAAAACTTTGCAAGAGGGAACCCAGAGGATTTCCCCGTAGTCTTATTTCGGTTTTTCCTATGTGGGAAGTGCACGAGTCCCAGATTCTCTATTAATCATTTGAGGAACCACAAGAGAAAGAAAAAAATGTCAACATGAGTTCCTCTTCCCTCACAAGCTGGCTTGAAGGTGGTTGTGGTTGGAGAGAAGGGAGTGAAAAAGAAGGAAAGCTGACACAGCAAGGTCGTTTAATAGAAATCCCAAACGAAGAGCTTGTTCCTAAAGTCTGCCCCAGCAGTGGGTGTAGGTGCACAGGCAGACCCTTCGCCCAACGGTGAAACCACGGCATGAGATATGTTTAGTACTGCCCTATTGTTGGAGGTTAAAAGTAGTGGGAGATGGGTGCCTCATTCCTCCTCATGGGGCAGGGGAAGATCACTCCTCTGTGTGCCTGTGGAGTGATGGATGGATGGATGGAGGGGAGCTATGTACCCTTGCTCCCGAAAGACATTCTAACTGGGCACCCACACCCCATAGTGTCCTGTCCCACTGCTCTCTCTTCTCACCTTTTTCATCCCAAAATTCACATCTCTCAATCCGCCTGCCCTAAAACCTTTCCCATAATATATCTTCCCCAGTTTGGGTCTGTCCCATCCAAGCCCACTCACATCCGTTGCTGCAGCCCCCCTTTCCCCCCAGCTCGTTTCCCATTTTCCCCACAATCAGAGCAAATGAAGAATGTGCTTGGGCAGGAGGGGAGAGGAAGACATGGAGGTGGGGGGAAAAAAACAGACACATGGCCTTATGCTTGCACTTTGAAAAACTCAGAACTCCCCTACCCCAAACATCAATGGAAATATCATTAGCTCTGGACACTAATGAAGGTGGTCTCTTGCTGGATGAAAGTGAACTGGGGAGGCAGGAGGAGCGACCCACGCAGCCTGTTTGCAGAAGAGACGCCCTGTACCCGCAGCTCGGATGGGGCACGCTGCACACTTGTTTGAGTGACCTACATACTGAGCAAACATGACGCAGCACTGCCGAATCAACACCTGTCAGGTCACGTTACCTGTTACTGGTGAACGTGGTTATTAATCCCAACACACTGTATTTCCAGAACTTCCTGGTCTCCCCAGGGTTGTCTGGGATGAAGTTTTTCTTGGCTTAAACTTCTTTAAGGGAGAGAAGCTTCATGGAGGAAAGGTCCGTGCATGGGGCTAAATGTGTAGTTTGTTGCTACTCAGCTGCTCTTGAGGTCTCCTTGCTCCCCCAAAGGCAAGTTTTAGGACATGACTTAAAATCTGCTTTACAGGCCACGGATCCTGATTTAGCTGTGAAATATGAGCTCTTAACTGAGGGAACCAACTGTAAGTGTGGTCACCACGGGCTCTCCTTGTAGCCCATGCAAGGCAAGAAAACCCTCTGCAGCAGGCTGAGCTCAAGGCTGTGAATGTCTGTCTGCAGGGACCTGTCTCTTCCACAGCCATCGATGTTGACCAGGGTGCTGGACTCCTTATGGAGATGCTCACAGCAAGGTGGGATGGATGCAGGCTGAGAGGAAATCTGGCATCAACATGTGGGAGGACCTGTAGGTGAGGAGGCAAGGGACAGCGATCAGAATCATGCTGTTAGTGTGATCTTGTGCTGTGGGCTGTGCTGAGCTGGTTCCTCCTGCCAAGGACTTTCTTCTGCTTTCACATCCCACATGAGGTCTGCTTGTCACTCTTCAGGTAGGATTCAAACACACAACCCCACAGTGCAGCCTTTGCTACCTCAAAGCCCCACTCCTCTTCCCCTCCCTGGCAGGGAGCAGGGCCATGCTTGCAGGCTGCACCATAGTTTAGGGGCTTTGGCATCTGGACATCACGGCCCAGGAGCTTGCTCTATAGCTAAGCAGGGTTTGCTACCAGGCTAATAAAAGCCCCAATAAAAGTGATTTGATCATTGGCTTGAGGGTCCTGACAAGGAGGAGAGTGTGTTTGTGTGCATGGAGTGCATTTTCTGTTGTGCCCTTGTGTGCTCCATGGGATCCTGGCAAACTCAGCACTTCCAATGCCAAGGGTTTGCCCTTTAATCTGTAGCCATGCAGAGTTCTCCTTGACACCAGTGGGACCTTTGCAGGGCAGGCCTCTATTTTACCTTTATTTTGTAGCAGAGCTGGGTCTTCTTTGCCTACCGATGAGGGAAAGGAGACAGACTGTGCAGGTGGGAGACTCTTCCCTAGCAGTTAAGGTCCTGGACACGTTCCTCTTGCAGCTGGCTTGAAAGAGCCCCCAGTCACCATCTGTTCTCAGGAACAAAACTGTTGTGGTTTTGAAACACATGCACTGACATTAAAAAGGCACACACAGAAAAATCCCACTCGAACGACTCATAAAAAGAAGTGGCAGCGGCAGCCTTGCTATACACGCTGCCGCACTCAGGCTGATTAATATTGTTGGGTCTAATTGGATGCCACTGCTTTAACTCAACAGTCTTGATTTGGTTTGGGCAACAGCTCTTCACATAAAGTTTGCTGGTAACAGGACTCATAGGAGTGCTGAAGTCAAGGGAAGAGAGCAGGTGACAGTGGAAATCAGGTGGTGGGAAGATTTTGGTGACTCATAGACAGTGTATTTGTGTGTGTAAAAACTAGCCACGACCTGGATGGACTCCAGATGCTCGTCTATGTGTCACAAGCCCTGCAGTGTGTCTGCTTAAGGAAGTTAGGTTTCATTTGGATAATAAAGGGCCTGGGCTTCTAGCACAGAAAGAGCTGGATTTAATCTCCCTGGCTGCTGTGAAGTGGCTAACACGCGCGGCCGGGGTGCTTCAGATGAACCTGATACACTTTCTACAGAGAGGAAGCTGAAGGGAAGCACTCACTGAAATACTGCTATTGAAATGCTCCCCTTCCTTGCCGAGCTTTCTACTCGGGGCTCTGGTCCAGAGCAGCTGTGTGCCGAGCACCTCTGACTGCTGCAGGGCATCATGATTTTGTTTGTATGCCCTGGAAAAGTCTATTAGCTGGGCTATATATTTAGCTAGTGTCCATAAAGCCATTAGGCTGCTGCTTTGCATGTGAACTGCTGCCAGATCAGAGGAGCAGAGCCCAAAGCGTTGGCCCCAGGCAGTGGCCCCAGGCTGAGGCTGTGCGAGGAGTGATAGGTCTGGGTTCAGGGAGGGGAATCAAAGCAATCCCTTTAGCTGACTTTTCTGCTTGGATTCATTCATTCTGAGCAACACAGATGGAGAAGGAGCAAGGGGCAGTCATCTGGCCTCTAGAGAAAGCTCAGATGAAGACGTGTTCGTCCCTCTGCTCACCTGTTCGCCCTGTCCAGCGGTTGTGCCAGCAATGCCAGGTGGAGTCATACCAAGAGCTCCTGTGTGCTCAATACTGCTCCATCTACCACCAGGCAGGGGGAATGCAAAAGCTTTCTATAACTGTGTGATGCTAAAAACACCAAAGGGAAGGTGAGATGGGGTTAGAATGATTCATGGAGCGCTCCCTATTTGCAAAAGGGGAAATTAAAGGAAAAAATTGAATTAGAAACTCAAGGGAATCTTCCAAATGGCAAAAGGTATTAGAATAACTTCTGTTGCACCATGAGAAGGCTTTCCCTTCCTCCACATCTCCGAAAGCATTAGGTAGGCTGTGTGGATGTGCCTGTGTGTGCAAGAACCACATCGCACACTTGCCCTCCAGAGTTTACCTTCTTATATTTAAAATGGGCAGATCTCCAGTTTTTAAGGTCTGACCAAACCTTAAATCATGATGCTGATGTGATACCTGAGTTAGGAGAGAGTCAAGTGAACTCCTGTGTTTGTCTTCCAGGTCCCTCCTCTGTCCTCCTGGCCATGGGATTGGGCTGTCTGCCCCCTGCCCCAAAAGCAGAGGCAGCTCGGAGTGGGCACTGCCAGACAGTGACATCCACATCAGGAGGACACCGTGGTGACAAGCCAGGCCTGACCTGGGGGATCAGGAGCTTTCTCTGCAGCTGTGATGGGAGGAGTTTGGGGGAAATCACCATTTCATTCCAGCTCTGTACTAAAACAGTTCAGGTTGTTCATTAAAAATCTTGCCAAGTATATGCTACTGACAGATGAAGAGGTAAAAATGCAACAGCCAGCTCTTCTTGACCTCTGGAGAAATTCCTGTTCTGTGTTGCTGCTACAGGTCGGGTTTTGTCTTTACAAGCAGACCCTTTCTGTTTCAGATGGGGCTTATCCAAGTACTCACAGCTGTGGGTCACTTCAGGTCTACAGCTGCACTTTGCCTCTGAAAAATCTCTCTATCTGGATTAATTTATACTGTGGGGTTTGAGGAGCCCCAAACCAATGCTGGGGACAAGAAAAGAGGAGTATAGATACTCAGGTGTTTGTTTTAACTTGCGGAAGGTCTGAAACTCAGCGGAGGAGAAGCAGCTCAGCAGCTTGAGCCTAGAGAGCTTGACAAGGTTAAACTGTCTGAGGATGTGTCCCGTTGAGTGTGATAGAGCTCTAGAAACCCTTTTTAGGCCACAGTTAACCAAGCAAGCACCAATGCCTGACTCTGCTCCTTGCACTGACACCATTCCGCAGATCCCAAACAAGCAACTTCTCCCCAAGGCCTGATCCAAGCCTCCTGAAGTCACTCCAAAGCCTCCCCCACTCTGCCCCTTCCAGCTGGCTTCAGCCCAGGTGTTCCCACTGGGTTTTACTGCAGAGGGATGCATTATCATGCCAGACAACTGGGAGACTTCCCTCCTGCAGGTCAAGGTAGCAGGACATGGTGAAGCCCACATGCCCTGCTAGCTCCTGGATATTTCGCAGGAGTCCTAGTCATGTATCTCAGGGGTCAGGCTGCTGGGCAGGGGCAATACTGTGCTCATCTCCTGCTGGGTTATGGCTGCAGGTAGCACACTCACCATGATGGCTGTGGACACGTGCCTAGTCCCTCGCCACCTCCGAGCAGCAAGCAGGAGAGGTGCAGAAGCCATACCTGCCTCAAACCATTTACACAGAGGTTGAATGTATGTTGCAACTTCATGTTAACTTGGTTACACCCAGGCTTACCTCCAGGATGAGGCCGGATAACATCCCTGTGGGCTGGGGGACAGGGACAAGGACTCCTGCAAGGGGAGGAAGGAAAGAGTTATCCAAACCCACATATGTGCTGCATCCTAAATCCCCTCCTTCCTTCCCTTGCATTTTATTCCTGCCCTTGGCAACCCACAGCTCCCTTCTGGCACTGATGCTCCCTATCACAGGGAATATGGAGGGTGAGGCAGTGCTAAGGGGGTCCCAGATGCTTTGACACCAAGGCAGAAGTGACAACAGCAGGCTAGGGCAGTGCTTCACCTAATCCCCAGTGACTCTGGGGAAAAGGAGTCTGGAGAAAAGGAGGCTGAGGGGAGACATTCTCGCTCTCTACAACTACCTGACAGGAGGTTGTAGCGAGGAGGGTGCTGGTCTTTTCTCCCAGGTAACAAGTGATAGGACGAGAGGATACGGCCTCAGGTTGCACCAGGGGAGGTTTAGATCGGATATCAGGAACAATTTCTTCACCGAAAGGGTTGTCAAGCATTGGAACAGGCTGCCCAGGGAAGTGGTGGAGTCACCATCCCTGGAGGGATATAAAAGATGAGTAGATGTGGTGCTTAGGGACATGGTTTAGTGGTGGACTTGGTAGTGTTAGGTTAAGGGTTGGACTCGATGGTCTTAAAGGTCCTTTCCAACCAAAACTATTCTATGATTCTACATTTCTGTGATTTTATGACTCTAACATTGACCAGCTTTTGGCTAAGGCCAGGCTGTGTTGGGAGGTCACCACCAGTCAGGGCTCCCCGTCAACCACCTTTGCTAGGCACACAGGGTTGTTTGCACACTGCAGGCTGCAATTTGCACCCTGGCTGCAGGGCAGGCTCTGGGCAGCAGTAGGAAGCCATCCCAAGCAGGGAAAGCAAACCCATCAGCTGGCTCCAGGGAAATACCCACAGAGTGCCCTCAGGAACAAAAATCCTCGCCAAATTCCCTTCAGTTATTCCTGGGGGACAAGTCACTTTAACCCTGGGCCCAAAGACATTCTGGGATGATGCTAACCCTGGGGTGACTCATATAGGCAGACCTTGAAACCAGTGGATGTTTTTCCAGGCATCCACCACAAAGCCTTGGTGTGATTTTAAACCATATCTAGCTCCAGGATTCATCACTAAAAAATTTTTGGGAAGGGGGAGGGTTTGTTTGTTGGTGTTTTTCCTGAAGTCTCCTGCTGACTACAGCCCAGGTAATATCCCAGCCAGGCCTGGTACTCCCCCGTCTGCAAAATGACTGGACAGGTGCATTGGCAGAGGGATTCCTCCCATGTTAAAAGGTGGATAAACCACCTCCGTCCCTCCGTCCCTCTCCGTTGGTCCAAGGGAAACTGAGATCCACATGCCAGTCACTGGCCAAGTCACCTCCATCCCTGGGCGGGAGAGGAGCCTGGGCTTTGGTACTTGCCCAGGGTGGCACAACAGCAGCTCAGCTGTGTTTATGCATATATACACTTGAGATAGAGATATATATATATATATATATAAAGCGTACTTATCAATATTCTGATAAATATCCTGGCATCGGTAGTGAGAGACTGCATACCACACACACTGCTGTGTAGTCAAAGCCTTAATACACATCACATACATATCTATTTACTTAAGCTGAATTCAGAGGGAGGAGAGAGAGAGGAAACTTTGGTCCAGAGATGGACAAAATCCAGTCAAAATCTGAGAGTAGCCAGGAAAAGCAGAGGGAAAGACAAGCCTGCCCAAACCTTCCTCTTCCACTGCACCACTCACTAAACCATTCATTTTAAGTATTGACCTCATACTCAGCACAGCACTTCAAAAAAATGCTTCTGTGAATTAGGACGAAGGCTCAAAATTTCCTTTGATGGTTACAGGAGCAGGCAGAGGAGAAAAAGCCTTTTAGAGAAGCTGGGATGGAGGTATCTGGGTTGTGAGGGAGCATGTCTGTGCATCTGCAGATGCTGGATGAGGCTGTGGAAGTGCTGGCTTGGGTCGGTTGAGGTCACTTCAGCTTCCATCAGCGCCTCTGACTTGCAGCTGAGCTCTAGAAGCCAAAGGCACAAGTGCTGCTCTCCTGGTAGCGCTCAGAAGAGATGTCTCAGTTGGAGCTGGACCAGAGGAAAATACCTCCATGTGAGCATTTTCCTTGTGTCTCTGAAACAAAAGGAGAAAGCAAAACACCCCAGGCTGGAGGACACCACAAGAGCCTTGCCTTGGGCCAAGGACCAAAAGGGGCCTCACCCACATGGAAGATGTCACCCAAATAATGTGACAGAGTGTATGGGAAGCCAAAGGTCACTCTATTTTTCCTTCCAGAACAACCTTTTACTCCTCTGGATGGTAACTGAAGACTTAGTGAGAGCTATGTGAGGTCTCTGCTCTGCCACAGACTCTCTGTGTGAATGCAATGAAGGTATTTATTTATAGAATCATAGAATGGTTGGAAGGGACCTTAAAGATCATCTCGTTCCAACCACCCTGCCATGGGCAGGGACACCTTCCACTAGACCAGGTTGCTCAATCCCTCATCCAATCTGGCCTTAAACACTGCCAGGGACGGGGCATCCACAGCTTCTCTGGGCAACCTGTCTCCAGTGTCCATTTAGCTCTTCTACACTTCTAGTCTCCCTCTCTATAAATCAGAAAAGAAATAACACATCCGTATGCTGCGAGGTTGTTGTGAGGATAAAAGGGTTAAAAGGCAGGTTGTCTTAAAAGAGGGCTTTATGAAGTTCTGTGGAAAAATGCAAAGAGAATGCATTCCTCCTCCAGGACCTTGCCAAAGTTTGAGTTTTCCAGTCGGGGCATCTCAAATTCGGGCTGGACCTTGCTCTCTTCAGGGTGTGGGTGGTGAAGACTCAGGCTGCTGTTGGTGGCAGCTCCCCGGGCCAGGACTGACCCTCTCCAACACGATGCTCACAAGGCAGAGGGGGTGTCAGCCCCACAGCTCTCGAGGCACTGCCCAGATCGGGAGCAGCACTGAGAGAAACCCCGTTGTCTTTGCCCTTGGGAATCTCATGGTCAAAGCTGGACAATTTTGTGTCCTGCTGTAAACAGAGTCATGGCCAGGTTATACTACCCTAAAAGATGTACTCATCAACCCCAGCCTTATTGGGGTGAAAAAAGGCAACCTCAAGGCCCTGTTCATTTCCTGCATTTCCCTCTCTTTTAGATAAATCACAAGGATGCTCTGGATTTCAAACCCTTTAGGCTTCTGGGATTCTCGTCAAGGGATTTGGAGGCAGAGCTGTCTCTCATTAGCAAGGCTGTTTGCATAAAAATAGGAGCATTGGGTCTGATTCCTGAAGCTGGGAGCTGCTCTCATGAATATCCGAACACCCTCAGTTCCCATCAGGGCACTCAGTCTGTCTGGGGTTTGAGCCCTCCGAGCTCCTTGCAACTCTACACAGGCATTTTGGGTGGGGAAGGGAGAGGCTGTATCAAAAAGAAGCAGTGGGGCAATTGTAAGAGGCAGGAGGTAACGACCCGTGTTGGGAGGCAGCCAAGAGAACAGAAATAACATATGGAAAAGGCTCTTTGAATGCAATGTATGTCGCTGATTCTTAGGAATAATCAGCAACACCTCTTTACATGCTGCATTTTTTAGCACAAATTGAGAATAAAACATCCTCTCTGCTGAGGCAGCAGAGTCCACATTTCCTTTCCTTCAAAGACAGCTTCCATCGGCGTTACAGGTATATTGTATGATATTGTCCCACTTCCTTTGCTTGGGATAAATGTCACAATCATGTTTTCAGCGGTGGGGAAACTGAGGAACAGGCAGTTCAACTACCTTGCCCTTGGCCATAGACCTTGTCAGTGGCAGAGCTGAGGCGAAGGTTCAGGAGCTACATGTACTGCTGCAGCTTTATTCCTGTGCTGTGTCAGAAAATATTATCTCTCACTTTGATGCATCCAGATTTTCTTGACACGAGTTGCTGAAATCGCTGAGAGAGGCATTTATTTCAAAGTTCAGCACATTGTACGTAGGGAGAGAGAAGTTGAGTAACTGGAAAAATCAACTTGGAGTTGCATCACCGGGAGGCAGAATGTTTGTTTAGTCCTTTGTGAGATGAAGCAAGCTCCAGTTTGGCCTCATCCAGGCACGATTAGTCAAGAGATAAGGAAGGGTTTGTGGAAGGGTCCCTGATACTGAGCGATCTCAGACATGGATATATTTTGTAAAGGAGGAGGAGGGGGAGAATAATAGTCTCTTCCCCATCTGACCTAGCAGACAGTCGTATTGGCTCTAAGACATAGCTTTCAGAATGACCAGTCCCTCCCATGAGCTGTGTTGCTCCATTTCCCCCAATTCCCATCCTTCCCCAACCTACGATTGCAGTAAATTATGAACCGAGGGACTTTGCAATAAAAACCCAGCCCAATAAGATCAAAGGCAACTTTTATCTCCCATTTTCTTTGGGATCCAACACTCACAAGAGCACAGCTGCTGGCCTGAGGTTGCAGCTGTATTGCTCCCAGATGATGAAACAGCCACAGCTTCAAGGTCCTCTCTATTAGCTTAAGCCGAAGGTGCTCACCTCCCTCCAACTCAAGCAAAGCTGTTCACTAAACTGTCCATGTACTGTCCCTGTCTCCTGTCCCAGCACAGGATGATACAGGAGAGAAAACCATAAGGATTAACTCCCACACTGGTGATTTTTGCCTCGTGTCCTGCTGTGACAGCTGACCTTGCTGGTGCTTCTGACTTCATTTCAAATCTCGCATCGTGCCACCTGATGCGTTCTGCACCAGCCAAGGCAAATCTTGGTTGGCCTTTAAATCACTTTTGGCCTTTAAAGACCTGCAGTGAAAACGGAAGAGTGAAAATCCTGCTGTGAGGTCTGGAGTTTTAGGGGCTTTTCTTCAAAAGCTGAGATTTTGTTGGTGTCTAAGAACTTAACTTCTTACCCACCCCATATCTAGCCTGAGCCTTGCTCAGGTTTGCCAAAGAGATTTCATCCTGATGCATTTACAGGTGGACAGTCATAATGAGCAAGGCCTGAGCAGTCCTACCCCCAAAAAAATCTACAGGGCTGGGTTTTAAATTCATCTCAGAAAAACATAGCAACAGAAAAGTTATCACCTGTCATCTCTTTGGGGATAAAAAACAGAAGGGACAGAATTTTGGCTTCCAGGAGTAATCGTAAGTGAGAAGTGATGCTCAGGACTATTTAGCCTTTTTCAGCCTGCAGCCTTGGCCGGGGAGATCGGTAGAATTGGCAGTGTGGCTGAAACCACGCACAGAAAAAGGACTCCAAGTAGAAAACCAATTAAAAACCAAGTGGAGTTTGCTGGAGGCTGGTTTCCTCTGGCTCTGTGTGTTGTGGCTGAGCTGTAACACCAGTGCCCCCCCTCCTGCCTTTGTATTTCTCCCAAATCCTCATCATCCTCATCACCCCAGCTGCTCTGTCTGCCCCTTTGAGGGCCGATGGTCGCACAGGCTACACGTGCTAAGGAAATCAAGAAAAAAACAGTTCAAGTCTCAGAGAAAGCCTTACATTTAAGAAAGAAGAAAGTGCAGATCAGATTGGCCAAAACCCACAGTTCCTTCACACTGTTTCAGCCATTTCTAGCATTGCACTTTCCTGCTCTGAACTCTGGCTTTAGAGCCAAAAATTTCCCTCCTTGTCTCAGTTCTGGATGTCAGTTTTTGAGTTTCAAGGTGGCTGGACGATGAAACTTCTACCAGATATCCAACCACTGCCCTGGTGTAACAAACAGGCATTAGTCTGAAATAATACCTGTTGCTGGTAATCCTTCCCCAGAGATACAGCCTCTGTTTGGGAGCTCACATTAAGAGGAGGCTTGGAAGATGACAAAGCAATAAGACTTTGTGTTCTTGGCTCTGATGTAAGCAAAACCAGCTCATTTTATTTCACCCAGCTTCCTAGCACTTGTTCAAATATGCACGTTTCAGATGGGGAAGGGAAATGTCTCGCCTTTCTGGAAAAATGGTTGCACTGACATCCTCCTCCTTCCTTGCATCACTGACATTTCTTAGCAGCAATCTCCTCCCGCAACAGGGCAGAGATGCTGGTGGCTCCAGTCACTTTGCTCTCAGCAAAAAGCAGGGTTTTGTGGACTGGCAAGGGGCTGGATGTGGTTTTGAGGTTGTTCCCTCTTAGGCACAGGCACCTTTTACTTGTGCAGCACCTTGAACTGTGGCAGTCCATGAAGGTAGCAAATAAAAAAGAAATGTGAATACAAAGAGCAATAAACATTGCAGTGAACTTGCTCTGGGCTTTCTGAGGCGGTTGGCTTGGCCTTACCGTGCCATCGCTCGCTGCCTGAGGGAAGGCTGAAGGGACGCAAACTGAAATCACAGCTCCTTGCTGGCTGTGCAGTGTGCGCCAGTCCCTCCTCCCAGCTCTCTGCCTGCAGAAGCATTGCCTCCACCTCAGCTCCCGGGACACATGAGGCACCTCCAGGCTCTGCTTGGTCCCAAAGCCCTCCTTCCAGGTGAAAGGATGCTTCAGGCAACTCAAAAAAATTTGCCATATTTCTACATTAATTAATTAACCTATCAATCAATTAAACACAAATATTACCCCCACACACAGACGGTGAAGGGAACCAATCCCATGTGAATGGAGATTGTTCAATCAGGACAAGGGATTTTTTTATGAAAAGGAAGCTGTGAGTGTGATTTGTTTCTCCTCCTGACCTTGGGAGACCTTTACCTACATTTATTTCTCAGACCTGAATTAGCACCATAATAACACAGGGCTGGAAAATTATACTTAAACCTCCCAGCTATTTCTAGGTTACAGAGGCTCTTTCTTTTTTTCAGTCTAACCTAGTTTTCCAGTGGAACATTCCCAGCCTCTATGAAGAGACATCCCAGTTTTCCTCCCTATATAATTATATAAAGTCTGACCTACATTTGTGCCCTTTCACTCAGTCACCTTTAATGTCAGCGAGGGATGCTGCTCCCCTTGGAGAAGAAAAGAGCAGGAGAAAAGGTTGACACTTCACCCCTGCTTCTGCTCTGAAAATGGGCTGCATAAAAGTCATCACCACAGTCTACAAAGGCTCTTATTAGTGTGTAGTTGGCTGCAATTCACTTGCCAAAGTCAAACAATGTCCCACCACTATGAGGTTGTGGCTGTAAATATGGAGGAACCACCACTGCTTCATGAGAAGGGGTGAAGATCTGGACAAGCTCCTTGAGAGAGAGAGTGGTGCCGTCATGGCATGGGATGGGCTTTTCTCTCCACTGCACAGACAGGGATGGGGCTGATGAATAACGTTAAAAATCTTAGCAAGGCTGTGGTGATTTGTTTCCTACCCTTGCAGGTTGATTTGTTTAGGGAAAAAAAAATTAAAAATGGGGGCAGTTCTGCACTGCTACATCTTGTAGGGCAGAGAGCAAACCCAGGGTGCTCAAGGCGGCAGTCCTCCACGAAACGTTCAAAATTGCAGGTCTTAAAACCCAGTTCAATTGCTTTTTAATCTTGTAGGTGCCACCAAATAAATATTTACAGGTTTTTGTTTGTTTGCTTGTTTGGTATTTTGTTGTTTTTTTTTCTTTCCAGGGGAATGAAGGGAAATGCAGGCTAGGAGATATTCATCCACCACAACAACGTATTATCCCATTACAGGTAGATTTGCATTTTCTGGACATGCAGGAACTTCTCCAAGGGAGGGATCCCAGGGGAGGGATTAGGCATCTGCAGACCTCAGCATCAGTCACTTCCAGCTTTGGTCTCATTTCCTCCGTAGCATCAGTGTCAGGAGAAAAGTAGATTTAAACCACTGGCTTTTCCAGCCTCAGCCAGATCTTTCTGTTGCTTTCAAGGGGCTTTGAGTCAGGCCATACTCCACCACATCAGCAAAACTGAAGTTTGACAGAATCGACGCCTTGTGCGATCAGAAAATATCTGCAGAGCTAGCGATGACTAAGAAAGTCTCCCTGGCCCCTTGCCTTGTTGGGCAGGAGCAACAAACCCCGAGCTCAGTGCTGGGCAGATGGGAAGAGATGAACACATTTGCATGGTCAGGGTGGCTTTTTAATTTGCAAGGTTTTTGCTGACTGGTCTTGGACTGTCACCTCCAGCAAGGAGCAACACAACCCTACACTGGATGGAAGGGAGTGGGCTTGCTTTGCCATGGCCCTGACTCTGCTTTGCAACTCAGCTATGGGGCAAGGAAGGCTTGTCTGGCTCCACGGTCTCCTGAGTCATTTTATTTTAGTGTCATGAGAGACAATAAAACAGGACACAAACCACAGCTGTAGAGCTGAGCCCAGCGCTCTCTCCAGAAACACTGGGCTCTGCTCACCCTTGGCTGGAGGCCCGGGAAGTCTGGACACTTCTGTCCTCGGTTGAAACAGCCCTTTCCTAACTTGTTACTGGCAGCCCCCAAAAACTGAAACTATGAGTCAAAATAATGGACCAATCCCTCCTACTAGCTGTTTTTCATTTAAAACAAAAAATAGAAGGAAAAAGAAAACAGGATTGCATGGTGTTTTGCATCTTCTGGTTGCTGCCCACAACCAATATGTGTGTGTCTGGCCTTGCATAGGAAGCCCGGTCTGATGCCAGTCCACCTGAGATCAAACAGTACGAGTGGAAAATGTGAGGTCTGCCTAAGGATGGAGGAGATGGGTAGGGAACACTCTTTCCTGGAAGGGGATACACCAGACTATTTTGGACCGTTTTGCTATATTGCACAGTTCCCTCTACAGGACACATCAAGAAACAATGAGCACCTTGGGGATGACTGATGTGGTAGGAAAGAAATGCAAATAAAGGCAATAAAAAGTTAGTGGCTGGCTGAGGAAGGGGCTTTCATTCTGGCTGGGAGGAGGTTTGCTCAGCTGGTGCCTTAGTTTCAGGTTGACTTGGAGTAATCCCTACCAAAGATTTAGTTTCGGTTTTAGGATTATAGCAACACTAATTTTATAGATCAGACTGGATGCTGACCAGGGCATGGTGATCATTTAAGTGTAGCAGCCAATGGAGACTCTTACACCTCAAGTATTACCATAACACAGAGAACCGTTATTATGATTAGGAGTAATAATAATAATAGGAATCATCTCTGAGGCTTTTGGCCATCACTATGGAACAATTAATGGGTGGCAATCAGTTAAATCCCTTTGCGCATATTTCCCTCCTGCAGGCAGACTCGCACTTTCACGAGGAATTTGAAGGATGCACCAGCAAAAGATCTGAGAAAACACAACACCATCATGGAGGTGTGAACCTTTCCACCCGGTGCTTGACAGGGTGCTTGTGTTGCCACCTCCCTGGCCACCTCAAGCTTCAGCAAAGGCTGTAAACTTGACTGATAACAGCAGCTGGCAAAATTCAGCCCACACAAGATAAAGAGGCACCTTTGCAAGCAGAGAGGTCATCATGAGGCAGGCATCTGGTTCTCCATGGATGTCTAACTCTCCTTGGCCCGACTGAAAATCCCAGCCTTGGTGGACAGCAAACAGTCGAGGCTGCTTGTAGCACCAGCTTCCACCAATCCTTATCATGGATGAACAGAGAAGGTTGTGTTTCATCTGACACGAAGGCATATATTGCATTTTTAGATTGGGCAAGTTGCTTAATGAACTTAACCAACACAGAGCATGTGTTTTACTCTTAGCCATGCTATAAGACAAGGGACACCCCTCCTTCAGCCTGGTGTTCAGTATCCTTCAGTGGAGCTCACCTCGCAAAGCACATATTTCTCATGGTAACAAGTCCTCTCTTACAGCTCTAGGGGTCTTCAGCATAACCAAAAATGTATTCTCTCCCCTCAAAGGAAAATTAGATTTAATCACGCTTTGGCTGAAAGCAGGTGGAAACTGAAAAAAAAAATTATTCCAAAAAACATCCCAACACCAGCAAACAGGAACTGGTTGTACTGCAGCATGAAGTATCTGGTTTCCCAACTGTTCTGGCAAGCGAACAGACACTTAGTCAAAGAAGTAGTCATCCCTTGAAAAAGAGGGTCAGTGGGAATTTTCTGAGTACTCTTTTCCACCTGTCTGTTTCCCAGCTTTATGATCTGGGCTGCTTCCTAGGGTACACAGTGGTCAGCTCATGGGGAGGTTAAGGGAGGGGAGGTCTGTCCCCTTTCCCACCACCCCTCGTGCTGTGGTTGTTGTTAGCTGTGCAGCAAACCACTGGCTGCTTGGCTCCCCCTCCACCTCCACCCTCAGACCTGGGCCTGGATGCTGATTTCTGTAGGTGAATACCCAGTCACTTGGGTGAGGGGCTGCTTAGGGAAAGGTATAATACATAAAAAGTGTCTCATCCATTGAGTTATCATCCAACAAACACCAGTTTAGGAATGTTCTACACCAACTCTATGTGCAGACCAGCATGTTCAAGAGGCACTGCTGCACTCTTATCGCCCATAAATTTGTCTATACTTGGGTCCAGCTGTACTCTGTAACCTCCATGACAGCTGGCACTGAGTTGCACGGGTCAGTTGTTCTTCTGTGTGCAAAATCCAGCCTGGTCCTTATCTGAGCTTCGCTAAACTGCCTCCTAAAACACTGGCAGCAACCAGCCGAGCGCTGGCGGCAGCGTTTGGAGCCAGCTCTCCTGTGACAAAGGGCTCGCCTTTCTGCAAGAATGACCACAGTCTGTTTGGAGAAGCGCTATGAATTTATACCACAAATAATTACAGCGATACTATAACTTTGAAAAGAAATCCGCGAAGTGTATATTGCGATGACATTTCTTTGATTATTCTTAATTGCTTTTGACTCGCCAATGCAGACTCCAAATTAATGAGCTGTTACAGTACAGCGGAGCCTGGATTATAAACTTAAGCAGCAGCCAAAAGAGTCGTGATAATGAGCCACACGACGGTGACTCTTTTCCCCCTCGGCTCTCCCTTTTCTTCCCACCTCCCTCCTGACTTGCAGCAAGAGCAAGGCTGTCCGCTTGCCTTGCTGTGTTGGATTTCAATTCCCTGGACCATCCTCAGTATTTGCTTTCAAAAGCCTCATGTTTGGGAGGAATTATTAAAGAAGAAAACCAGGCTGGCTCCCACTTGCCGTCTCTTGCCTTGCACTTTGATGGCAGGCCTTTTTGAGCAGGGATCGTCCTCTGTGGGTGTTTGTGTTACTCCTGGCACGCTGCAGCCCTTGCCTGGGATGGGGCATAAGCAATTAAAAGCAATCAATAATGCCTATCCTGAACTTTAAAGCATACTTTATTCTTGCAGCGCAGGACACTACAATACACACTGATAATCCCTCACAGCTGTTGCACAGCCTTTCTTTTTTTTTTTTTTTTTTTTTTTTTTTTTCTGTTAAAATCTGAAGCTGGACAACACCCTGTGTTTGCCGAGAGCAGAGCTGAGCCACGGGAAGGTGACGGGTGCCACTGGCAGCCGAGGAGCAGCCCAGAGGTCCCAAGCCCTGCACCTCCCATCACTGCTGGAAGCACCAGCTGACAGCGATGTAGAAAGCTGCATTTTTTGCAAATCTTTTTTTTTTTTTTTTCTCTGGAGCTCAGTGACAAAGAGGATTCAGTGTCACCTCTTAGAAGAGACCTGTGCTCAGGACCTCTTGGGAAGGGAAGCTGAGGAAGCTCGTGTTTCCCCCAAGAACCTCTGGACTGCTGTCTTAATTTGTGCTGTGCACCAGGGAACCCCCTTTTTTCTCAGCGTTGTATAGCACCTAGCACGGGCCTGGTTTGCACCCATCAGCCTGGCATGCAATGGGCACAAAACAGCAATTCCCAGAGCCCTTTTTCCAGTGGCTTTCCCTGGAAGTTAACCTGGCTGCCAGGACCTTTCTTATCTTGGATGAGAGCTGCTTTTAGGACGAGATTGTCATCCTGGTCCTCAAAGTTTCTAATCTCTGCCTTGTTTGAAGGAAAACTGATATCGTATGCAAAGGGAAACACTGTGGATTTGGTTTTCTTTATTGTCTGAATCCTGGAAACAGGTTCCAGGCACAAATAATTATTTGTAAGTCACGTTCCTCTATCTCAGAGGAACCATTTCTGTTCTGCAACCTTTTGCTGATGCAGCAAAACAAGAAAAACAGCCTGAAGGGGAGAAGCAAACATCCCAGGCTCCTCTTCCTAACCCAGAGAAAGCTCTGAGTGAGAACAGCTGCTCAGCAGAAGTCTCTCCAAACAAGAGTGGTTTAAATTAGTAGGATTCTGGCTAATTAAAAGACTATAAAGACATAATTAAAAGAACTGAGACCAAGCTATATTAAATTAGTCCGCCAGCCGCCTTCCGAGCCATCGCAGAAGGATGCAGATGGCTGGTTGCACCTCACGAATCCAAAGCACCTCTGTGCCCTGAACACACCAGCCAGAGCGAGAGCAGGTGATGGGGTGGGCCTGCTGGGGAGGGCTGGAGAAGGAGCAGCCAGGGTGGGGACAGCCGCAAGGCAATCCCCCTTGGCCAGAGCGGGGAGAAAGGGGCTTTGCCCTGGGACAAGGCCAGTCTCCCAGGAAAGTGACAAAGGGAGAGGTGGTTCAGCGCCTGGGATAATTCCTTCCCTTTCACATCACTGCTCTCCTTGTGCTCCTTCGAGGATGGGAGCTGTGGTGGTGGTGGTGGAAAATCCTCAATTAAAGCACCCTGCTGCTCGCAAATGAGCTCTGAGACACTGCTGGCCCCACGGCCCCGTCCACAGCTCCGTGGTGCCTCGGGGATGGCTGCGAAGGCAGCAGGATCCTGGTGAGAGCGCTGGGGAGTACAGTCAAAGGGGGCTGTGGGGGGAGAGAAAGAAGGAGGGAGGAGAGACAAAAAAGAGAGAAAAGGGAGAGTGACACATGAGGAAAGAGGAAAAGGAGAGGAAGAGCGAAAATGAGTGAGAGTAATATGAGAGAGAGAAAGAAAGAAAGAGCAATACAAAAAAGGAAAGAGGAAGATAAAAGAGAAAGAAAAGGAGCAAAGAAAAAGAAAATAAAAAGAGAGAAAGAAAGAGAAAGAGAAAGAGAAAGAGAAAGAGAAAGAGAAAGAGAAAGAGAAAGAGAAAGAGAAAGAGAAAGAGAAAGAGAAAGGGAGGAAAAGAAAGAGAAAGGGAAATTAGAAGGAGAAAAATAGAAAGAAATAGAGAAAGAAGGAAGCAAGCAAGAAAGAGAAAGGAAGGAAAATAAAGAGGGCAAGAAAAATAAATAAAGGGGTGGGGGGAAGGAGAGAAATAGCAAAGGGGGCATGGATGCTTGCCCCTCTTTTGTTACTGCAATGTCACCCTCCACAACTGTGCTTTCCACAAACACGCTCCCAGGCTGCAGCCCTACATGACATATGGAGGGCCCCAGGCACATGGGGACCATCCACCCCATGAACAGACCCTTTGGGCCAAGGGACATTTGCTGGGGCCACTGACATCCCCGTGCATGCAGGGAAAGGGGCTCAGGCGAGGCCAGGCAGCAGAGCATCGGCTCTGGTCCACCTGCAAAAGGCCTGGTCTGGCCATGAGATCTGCTGCACCCAGATGAGGGCAATCTGCAAAACACAAGAATGCCAAAACTTCCTTTAAGTGGCAAAAATACTACTATGTGATGGCAGATGTGGACAGAGCTGACTTACAGCTCTTGCTCACAGCTGCTGAAGAGGCTCTCAATAGCTGCAGCTGCTCACGCACCCGGTTTTGCTGGCCGACGGCAAGTTCAAAACTTCCCAATGCTTCCTTTCATTGTGCCGTGGAAGCCAAAAAGTTGGCAGATCTTCCATGAATTGAGAATTTAAAAAATGCTGTTTGGAGACAAAAGAAGTGTTTTTCATTTTGAGCACTGTTTGGAAAAAATCCCATTGAGAAATCCAGAAGCAAAATATATTGTGAAGTGGAAAGCTGCTCTGAGTTGAAAAATTAAAAGTGTTCCTTTGAAAAAAGTTAGAATCAGGCTGGTTTGAGTTTGGGGGATGCTTTTTCCAGAAAAAAAAATGTAATTCCATAACAGTTTGGCTGCTTTGCTTCAGTAAATAATTAAAAAAAAAAAAAAAGAAAAATACAAGAAAAAGAAACCAAAAAAAGAAGAAAAGCAAAATAAAAAGGATTGGGCAAAATATGCCCAGAATACAGAACAGCTAAAAAAAGGACTTTTTTGTCTCACTTCTCTCTGTCTCTCTTCTGAAGGCTGAAAGGAGAGACTGTGCAAACCCACTGTGATGAGGGATTTACATACCTTTGTGCCACAGCCACCAAAATTGGTGTGACACTGGCAAGAGCTTGTCCCTCACCAAGACGGACGCATGGGCTCTGCTCCCTCCTGCTGCTGCGTGGTGTACTTATTAAGAGAAATGATTGTTTTTAAGGAGAAAAGCTTCCTCCTCCCACAATACACTATAAAAGTGAATGATCAATAATTCAGACGCTGTTGTGGCTATAAACCATTGTGCTCTAAGTCATGCTAGCCCCAGCCCTAACAACGAGAGCAGGTGATGAGCAGCTTGTGCTACCCAGTTAATGGGAGAAAACACTTGTGAAGCCCAAAAGGAGAGTTTGTGCAAAATGAAGGGTTTCTCAACTGCTTTCTTCAGGAAATGCAACTTGTGCACATTCTCCATGTCTGATTGTCTCTGAACCAACAGTAGACACAACAGTAGACTCCCACCAGTCCTAAGAAAAAGCACCTGGGTAAATGTGACAATATTGAGATCATCTCTTACTAGCACTAGGGAATCCAGCACCACCCACCAGGAGAAGCTGCATTTGGGGTCTACATCTCATTGGACACCAGCAAATTCAACCTATAAGACAGACATTGGCAGGCAAGCAGTCTTCAGTGTCACTCCTGCCGAAATTAAAAAAACCTGGAGAGCGATGAGGACTGGGTTTCTGGGACCACTGGAAAGGGATATGATTGAATTTCCTAGGTATATCCCTGGGCTGTGATGATGGCTGGTACTCTTGATATATAGCAGCTGCCAGCATTTGCTGACTTCGGTAGTTATAGCTTGTTTTGTAATTAAATAGTAGTTTCACTGGAACAATTATATAGCAGTATTCAAAAGGGGTTAAAAAAGTAACCATGTGTGAAAGCCATGGTGAGCCCACGGCATCCTCTTCAGCTGAGCTTGAAGGTCAGCTTGCTGGCACACCATGAGCTTCACGGCTGGTTATATTATGCCTCGGGGGGTATGGTTGCACCCATACCCCAGAGCGGGACAGTAGGAGGATGAAGCTTTTGAACCTGCCAGCTGCTAGTTTTGTCCGACGCCCCTAGTTCTATTATACAAGACAACAAGCAGTCAATCATCCCTTGGGACTTTTCTAGACTTCTCTTGTATGTCTCCGTGGTAATTTCTTTTCCAAACTGGGGAATCTCTCCTTCTAGACCTTCAACTAGCTTTCTTGCTTGCTTGCATCTTTCCCAAACATCCTATTTCCTTTTGGTATTGCGGGACCAAAATGGCACATACTACTGACAACGACATCCTTAGGTCCCTTCCAACCTGAATCATCCAATGAGCATATGGGGATGCATCAGAGACATTTGTAGCAGTACAAGGACATTTTATGTTTTGCTCTCCACTTCTTCAAAATTCCCAAAGTTTGATTTGATTCACAGCGACAGAGATTGTGGCTTGATCCAAACATCCTGAAAGGTGGCCCATTGTATGGCCTGAGAAGGCTTAGGGCATGGATACATGCCCTTTACTAGCACCAGCTGGACTGGCTGAGATGGATTTCCCCAGGCCCCTGTCACTGACTGCCTGGTAGAAAGTGCTGTCTTCTCCTCTCTGGTAGCTCTGCTGCTCATGCGATAGAGCCCTAGCTCAGGCCAGTCTGAAGGAGTCAGTTTTAAAATGGTAGGTCTTTGCTAACCCATCTTTTTAAGCAGGAACAGAAAGAGGGTGGAAGTTGCCAGTGGCAGCAGTGGAGGATCCCCATGTTGCTTTGACACGTTAGCTGAGCTGGAAGCACAGTGGGCAAAGCAGCAAGGAAACGTTTTGGAGGCTGGAGGCAAAATCTGGTTTCTATAAGGAGCTTGTGAACCAGGCTTGCAAATAATGTGGACAAGGAGCAGGATTAGGGCAGTGTCCCCAGGATCTGCTGCCCCCCTTCCTCAAGTGTTGCCTTCATCATTGAGGTCAGGGTGAGTTCCATCCCCAGCGTGTGCGATGAACATGCAGATGTCCCAGGCTACAAATGGGCCTGGAGCACAAGCTGAACTTCCCCCAAACTAGCAATCAACCACTGACTTGAAAGGAAACCCCACCTGTCTTCCCCTCCCTGGCTTCTTCTGAGAGCAGAGGCACAGATGCACTCTCAAAGAGGCTGCACTTGTGGTATTTTTGACCCAGCTGGAAGAAGGATGAGCCATAAATCTCACTCGACAGCCTAATCTCATTATATTTCCCAGCTCAGTTTCCAGGCCAAAGGGGTTTGGCTAAGCTTCAGAGAAGCATCTGAACTCTCAGATGCTGCTCCAAACCAACCTCCTAAATCTTTAGATGGTCACCCCTCAACAGGAGCAATCTCCTCTTGTTGTCACTAGCTGTGTACTAGCAGCAGTGTACTAAGACACACAAGCAAAACACATGTAGTCACACAGATGCTCATCAATACCAACCCTCCTCCATAAAGGTATTACAAGCCACCACCTGAAGAGGAGGTATTGAGGGAATTGGTCATAAAAAGGCATGAAATGACTGTTGCTAAAAGGCCAGGAAGCAAATCACGTCTCTGTGAATCTGCTGGAGGGAGTGCTTAATGGACCACCAGCAACCAGCAGAGGCACCCACCAAATGTCAGCTGGAAAGGACATGGCCTTGATGGGTGTCTGCTGGCTTCCTGAGCAAATTGCAGAAGGCCTGTGCAGAAAAAGCAAATGGTAGCAGGAAATCCTGGATTGCTATAAGGTCACAGGCCTGTGTTGAAGTGAGATAGAGACAACTGCTGCAGAGCCAGGGCAGGGCTGGTTTTGCATGTGACTGTGTCCTGGTGGTCTGAAGAACAAAGAAGAAGCCAGGAGGGCAAGCAGACCTTGGGAACAGAAGACTGCCGCTATAAAGATGAGCCAAGCCCTCTCCATCAGCCTGGGAACTGGAGAAGAAAGCTGGGTGGGGATTGGTGGTTTCACTTCTCAGCACTTTGTGCAGACGCTGCCTTGGTGTTAGGATTCGCACAGGATTGCAGCAACCCCCTCTCAGCAAGCAACAGACACCAAAGCTTCCTAGGAAAACTCAGGCCTTGCTCTGCCCTCATTTTTGCCAGAGATTTGCCTTTCATCTGTTTGGGATGTGGCAGCAGGAACAGGGCAAGAAGCTCCTGTTACCTCTGGAGGAACTGACCCTTGCTCTCAAACAACATGCAGGTCAAGGAGGGATTCAGCCTCTTTGGGTTGCATTTCTCTGCCTTTAGGAGCTGTGCTTCAGCCCACGGTGGTGTTCCTGGAGCCAGCTGGCTGGCTTCTGAGTATCCAGACTGCATGTTCCAGCAGAGCCTGGGCATGGACCAGGCTTCAGTCATGCACCACTTGCCCAAACAGAAGGGCCAGCTGGCTCATCCCAGACCAGCCAGGCAACCTCTGCATAGACTACATGACGGACCTGCTAGCACAGCACTGCTGTCACAAGCTCTCTCCCCTCAGGACCATCGTCCTGGAGAGGGCATCCTCCATGAGTCAAATCAGGCATCCAAACCCCCAAAACCTGCAGATCTTGGGCCTGTTCACCAAGGGGCTGCAAGTCCCAGACATCCAAAAGAAGATTTCAGGTTGAATGAAGGATTGATGTTTTTCTTGAGGAAGGAGAACAACTCTGAGCTTAACAAACTATTTTGTAAGACATGCAGAAGAGCTGAGCTGCCTTAAGGACACGTCTGATCTTTCTGTATATACAGTTGTCTTCTCTTGTCCCACTGGCGTCCGGATGGCTCCTCTGTGCTCCAAGAAGAGATGTTTCCCAGGAAATCTCAGCCCTCAAACTTTTAAATCAAATTTAAACATTATTACCAAACACTCCCCATAAATCATCCTCTGGGCTTTTGTGGCAGGGTTTCCTTTTTTTCCTCTTCATATTCAAGTTGTTATTGGTTTTGTTGGGCACTTGGTCTCCTGTTCTGGGCTCTTTTCTGGGCTGATTTGTGTAACCGTTTGGCTTCCCAGGGCAGCTGCTTTGTAAGAGGGGTCTTTGGGGGCTGCGAGGAGCATAAACATGATGAGATTCTTATATATATTTTGCATCAGCGTCACTCCCTTGGGTACACTTTGTACCACGTAAACCCAGCTCTCAGATTGTAAGCTCTACAAAGCAGGGCTTATTGAAGTGGCCAGAAATGAGCAGTAAGCTTGATCCACCAAAGACGTTAAACATGCCACGTTTAGTCATTTCACTCACTGGAAATATCTGATCAGTCTGTAACGCAGATCCACTTAAATCAGCCCTTGAACCGAGTTCAGGAGAGCAACATCGAGAAAAACAAAGGGAAGAAATTCCCACTTGTAACATGAGCAGCTGCTACTGGCTTCTAAGATAAATTAGCACTCCATAATACAGGAGGCATGATGGGTCTCTAATGTCAAAATGTTGTCAGGGGACAGCAACCTATGAAAGGATTTTTTTCCTTTTGATAAAAACCACATCAAGTGGCTTTATTAGTATAAAAATTCAAGGTCACCAGACCACAAGCTTTAGCCTTTTACCTATTTTGTCTAATTCCTAGAGGCCAAGACCCGGGTTTCCACGCTGCCGCAGTGAGCAGAGGATGGGTGTGCTATGTGAGCCATGGGCAGAAGATTTGCATTTCATTTCCATGTCTGCCAGTGCACGGATGTTTTCCTGAGTGGAAAGACAATGGGGCAGGAGGTCCCATGGCTTGTGGGATGAATCCAAGTGGGATTCATGGGGCTCTCCATCCTAGCAGAGACCCCGCTACACCCAGGGCAGTGTTTCTCAGGGACAAGAGGGGAAGGTGACAGAAGGTATAATTCTCCTTTCCTATATGCTTAATGTCTCCCTCAGCGTGAGTGCGTCAGTCCTGGTGTGAGCCAAGGGCTCCTCCTACAACCCTTTTGGGGTTTGGTCTCCAGATGGAGCTCTGAGAAGCTCAGGAGCCGGGAGCAGGAGCAGGGTGCCGGCTGCTCTGACGGGGTCATCAGGGACACGTCAGGGCTGCAGCTTTGAAAACATCGAGCTGCCAAGTCTCACGCGTCAACCGTGAGACGCCGGGCACGGCGGGGTCCCACGCGGCTGTCACACCGGCCAGCTGTACCTTACACAGCTGGGGGTGCGAGTCGGGGGTCCCCAGCGCTGCGGTGGGAGTGTGCCAACAGCCAGGCTCCCACTGCAGAGCCCGTGGGGACACTGTGCCTCGTCTGCTGCAGAAGACACATGGGAAAATCCAGGGTGGGTAACACAGGGGTGGGACTCACCTGACACGGCAGGGATGTCTATCTACTCTTTCGCTAGTCACCTCCAGTGATGAATCCATCAGCCCCTTTAAACACGAAATAAAGAAAAACCACTAAATTCTTACTTGTCTGTGCTTCCCCCTTGCAGCACACGCCATTCCCAGCCCTGAAAGGCTCTGCTGCCCGCCCTGTCCCTGCCCCTAAAACAGGCTGCAAGGGAAGAATTGCTGTTGACACTGGCTGTGTAGTAATTGGCCTTTAGGGCTGACCCCTTTAATTAGATTAACAGGGGCCTGTGCATTCCCCCTCTGATTTCTTCCTTGGGCTGGGGGCAGAGTTGGGCAGGGACCCCTCCAGGGCACACCGCCCAGTCCCACTGAATCGGGGCTTCCTCTGAGCTTCTCCCTGCAACCCCACACCTCCTGCTGCCACTGTTCCCCATGCGTGGCAGGGTCCTCTCCTTTGCACCATCAGAGATGCATGGGACAAAATGGGGAATGGTATGTGATCTGGTCTTGTCCCCCCCCCGCCTTTGCTATTTCTGGGCTAAAGTAAGCTGGGGAGGTTAAGAGCAACTCAGAAACATGGGAAGGGAACAGGATGCTGGAGAAGGGGCAGGAAAAAGGAGAAGCCCTCACTGCTCTCCCTCTGCCTGAGGAAATAATTTAATGTGAAGAGTCACCTCAAAGAGTTAAATCAACCAGAGCACATTGTAAAAAGGCATTTTAGCCATTTCCATAGATAATGGTTAGGTCATGTCAAGATGCCGGCTTTCACGATGCTATCAAGCCATCCATAATTTAATGTTTAAAATGCAACCTTAGCAATACAATTAATACCGTTTTATTAGCCCACAGAGGCTTCATGTAACTACTTAGAGCCATATAACACCAGCCTATCTCACGGCCCCATATAAATTCCTCCGGTAAGATAAACTTTTAGGTCTGCAGTTGCAGGCTCTGCGAATCTGCAGAGCCAGCAGAAAGTAAATGGCTTTCCTGTTTGATAGAGTATCACTTTGGAGGAGCACACCTCTGGCTTTTCTGCAGAGAAATGTGCTGGTGCCAAGACCTTGGAGAGGAGGCAAATACAGGACATACCTTGCGACTGGTACTAAATCATCCCTTCCTGCTTCCCACCCTCCCTCTCCCTGGGTATCTCTGTCTCTCTCACACCCACACTGACATGCACACACACACACTCTCTCACACACATTTTATCTTTCAGTGCAGGGAGCTGGAACAGGAATATTTGTGCATGTTGCACTGTTCTCGAACAAAAACCCTCGTATTTGTTTGCTGATGGGTTCCTCTTACCGAAGTATCCCAAACCAGATGCTCTGCACCCCCAGCCTTGCCACCCCAGACCCCAGTAGCTTACCTGTCATGTTAAGCAGCTTAAGTTTAGATATCTGCAGCTTGGATGTCTCCACCTGAGCCGTGCCTGCTCCCTTGATAGGCAATGCAGAGTGAGAAGCATTTATAGTGCATTATCCATTTGCCCCACTGGAGATACCTCTTTTAGGAAGAGCTGAACCCTGGGCACCACTGACCAAGTCTCCACTGAGGAGCAAGGACAGCAGCCTGAGATGCAGACATCTGCCTAAAGGCAGCTGAAGCCTACTCTCAAAAATCCATTGCTATCATTTGAGACACACGCGGAGCACATGCACGCAGGGATATCACACCACTGTGATGTCCTCAATGAGGGCGACCCGGCCAGAGAGCTAACACAAAGTGCACCAGGTCACACAGAGAATGCAACTTGCCCTTTCTGACTCGTCTCACACCACTCTGCTATGGTACTTCTCCTCTGCCATGAGATCCTGCCCGCTGGCCCCGGCAGGGACCTGGGGTGAGGATCCTGCAAAGGGAGGGGACCAGCAGTGCTGGCCTGATGGAAAGCCCCTCCAGAGACCACAACAGGAGGGAGGCTATAGGAACAAGTGAGGTCCTAGCCAGTACAGTCCTTTTTATGTCTGATCTTCAACCAGTTGTGAATCTCTAAACCATATCACAGATCACCCTGGCATAGTATCTCAGTGTAACTCAGCCCAAGGCAGCCCATTATTTGCAAAGCCTGGAAGCAAACCTGGTTCTTCTGCTAGACACATGCCCGCAAGGCTGGTCACCTGCGGACACGAGCACAGAGCCAATTAGGCATATCAGTGTGGCACCAGGCCAGACTAATTGTGCCCTGCTTCTCCCGGGCCCCGTGAGCCTCTCGTTGACTTGTGCAAGCTGTGGCCATTTCACCTCCAAGCGCAAGAAGAGACCTCAGTGGCATCTGAATAAACTGAGCTTTCCCATAGCCTGGTAGCAGCACCAGCACCATTCAAACCTCATTTGGGGCTGCTCTGCATCAGGTGCTGCGCACTGCAAAAGCCACCCCTGCTCCGAGGCATTTCGAGGCCAATACATGAAGAAGGAAAAAAGTAAGTGTTAACAGACTTTTGCTGGGGATAAGAAATAGAGAGAGGAGGTGACTTGTTTCTGACTCAGAAAGGCTGTGGCAGAGCTGAGATCTCATGGCCCCCAGATCTCTGCTGACCCCCACCCTATTCTTATGCCCACTCACCGCAGGATGTACCTCTGGGATTGCTTGCCTACTCCACTAGCAGAATAAAAAGCCACTCCTGGCACTGTCATCTCTGTGTGTTTCATGTTTTCCACATTTTTCTCCCTTAAATCCCCATCTTCTGGAATCAAGTTCGTCTCAGCTTTTATGCTGGAAATAATTTCTGAGTTTGTCTGGCTGTGGAGAGAAGTTGGGATCTGGAAGTCTCAAAGAGGTCCAAATTCATAGGGCAAATGACAATCCTTCCTTTGTCACCATATCTGCATTAACGATTTGTTAAATGTCAAGGTCTTGTGGTGACCTCAAGACATGGGGGGACGCAGTCCTGAGTGCAGGATCTCACACACCCTGACATGCAAAGGTACTAAAGGAGAAGAAAACACTCAAATATGTTTTACGGTTGCAGTGATGGAGACACCTATTAAAAAGTAAATGGGTACCCTGCCCCCGGATTTCCTAAGGTTAGGGACAGCTTTTCTTATTATTCCAGCCTACACTTCCTGTGCATTTTAATTATTTTCTCCACACTAATGCAAACACATACAGTGAAGATAGACCAAGCATCTCAAATCAGTTTAATGAATGTCCTCGTCTGAGAGGATTGTCTTTCGTAATGACAGAGAGGGATGAGAAATATAACTCTCTAGCCTAGCTCCCCAAGAAGCAGCGGGGCCCCAAAGATATGAAAAACTAAGCAATTCATCAGAAGCAGCAGGAGAGAAAAGATAATTAGAGCCGGAGTCGCAAAGAATGAAAAGCTGAGCATGGAGGGCACTTTAGGGAGAAAAAGGAGGGGAGCTGGAAGAGCCACAAGCCTAAATCTGTTGTGTGAGCCATGAGACTCACTAAACACCTTAGCAAGAAGGACAGAACTCGTGCCTCCTGCATGCTGACAAAGAAAAGGCTTCAGGGGAAACACACCTTTCTCATTTACAGGTTTTGTTCATGGAAGAAATACTCTTCCATGTCTTCCCTCGCTCCATCTTCCCTTCCTTTTTTTTCTGCCTACAAGCAGGCAGAGTCCCCAGCTGCAGAGGTGTCAGTGTGAATGTTTTCCCTTCATCTCCCCCTCCTCTCCACTGACTCTGCTCCCCCCCAGTGCCAGCAACACCTTCCTCACCAGAGCAGGGAGGTGAATGGGGTCAGGCTGGCCCCACGCTGGGGCCAGCTCTGATCCTGGCACGATGCTGGGCACCCTCCGCTCCCTCCGAGGGCAGGGCGAGCCACGGTGCACTGCTGGCTGCAGGATCTGCCCATCACGTACGTAGGGCAACAGTGAGAAAACATCCCTGTACTTGCTATGGAGTTGATCCCTGTTTGATGTTGAAATCAGGGCATGGAAGGGACAGAGAAGAACATAAACCAGCCCATGCTAACCTAGCGGTCACGGTGCTGCCCCTGCGAGAACCAGCAAAGCTCCAGCGCCCTTTGAGCCACAGAACAAACAACAAAGCAGGTCCTGCCCTGGAGCACGCACAGTCTGAAAAGCTGAAGGAGTGACAGCGATGATAACCTTTTTTCCCCTTGTTTCTCCAAACAGACTTCAGGCAGCTTTGTTGCACAGAAATCGGAGGGGTCCGTAGAGAGGATCAGCATCCAGCCCTCTGCCCATGGGTAGCACGAGTGTGGTTTGTTTTGCTGGTTACATTCACCCTGTGCAGTAGTTTGCTGGATGATTTTTTTTCCTTGTCTGCTTTAAGCTTGTAGAGCCTTTAAACACCAGAGCTGTAAATGACAGAGCAGCGGACAGTGCAAGCAGGCTTCCAGTTTTTACATACTGCTAATGCAGACGTGAGTTCAGGACCTCACTTAATATAAATGGACTAAAGCCACCTGGATGTGGCTGTTGTAAGTCTCTCACTGCTCACGGGCAGTGGGAGAACATCCTCCATTTAGGCAGTTGCAGACACACAAGTGTGAACCTGCTGTCCACAACAAACCCACCACCCACCACTCCTTCTTCCTCACATATTGGGGCGAGGGCGGGGGGCGATGTTTCCCCAAAGGCATGTGCACCAATATCAAAACAATTCCCAAAATCAAGAGTAAGGGCCAGATTTCAAGGACTTGATGCAAGAGAAAAATGTTCCCCAGTGCAGGCTTTAAAGCCATTCCCAGTGCTGGTTTCTTTTCTTCTGCCTCACTTTGCTGTGAATCCACAGCGGTGGATTTTCACCAATTTTTCACTGTGAATCCACAGCAAAGGGGTGTCTAGTTCCTTCTTGGAGGGACTTCATTTCTCAGTGTCTGATCTCTTTTTGTACATGTCTTAACATTAATAGAAACACACTAAGTGGCATTAGGAAGTGGAGCAGGGGAACTGCCCTACCAGATCGTATCACTAATTGCTTTGCTGATGGTTCTGTGCTTCCTATTCCTGTGACATTCCTTTGAAGTCAGAGTGGGGTGCTCTGACATATCTGGTACATCAGGGAGCACTGAGAGGTTACTGCTTCCTAACTAAATAAGAACAGAGGAATGGTTAATTCTCTTCATCTGGTATCAATCACACAGCAGAGATCAATGCAGCATATTGGAGAGGACGCTGAACTGGACACATTATGGGAATTGGTAGCTACAGGATGCTGTACATCCTCGCAAAACCTCTGGAGTAGAAATGGATGTGGTAAAAAAAGTCTGGATTTGATGTCACTCCGGAGATATGGTTGAGAATGCTTAATGGGACATGTGCATATGGACTTGCAGGTGCAGATTAGCCATGCTTTGTGTAAGATCCTGACGAGTACTTGCTGGGTAGAGTGTTTGATGCAACTACATTTTTCATTTTGCACTAGCCATCTTTCTCCATGGCTGTACTGAAGCATCCTACAGATAGTGTGCTACAGAGCTGCAGTACCATCATGTTGCAGTCATGCTGCTGCTGAACCTCTCATAACATTCTCCTTCGATAGATTTGTACTTCCCTCTCCACTTCGTGCATGAGAACACAGCGCAAACAGACCAAAACATGCTTTACGCAAGGGAACAGTATCTGGAACAAAGTACCAGGCTAATTTCTCTTGTTTCTAAGGTAGATTTTACAATCTGTACGGTACATCCCGGTGTCATGGAAAGGTGGCTACCAGGGTGATTTGAAATCTGTTTGGTTATATCCACGCTCTATTCCAGGGTAGGCAGTCCTTGCACATCTAAAACTCACTTCCCTAAGCTGATTGCCCTATAGCCTCTCTTATTTAAAATGCCTTCCCTCAGCAGGACAACCGCTGGAGGAACTGCAAAGGATTCAGGCAGTTGGTTCAAGTCTGAGTGAGTGTTGTGTGGTCTGCATGCACACTTGCAGGTGGCCTGGGCTTTTACACGTCCTGGTTTTAGCTGGCTTGGAAATGCCCCAGAAATGACAGAGACACTCAGCTCTGTTAACTCAAGCCCAGAGCTACCCACGGTAATATAGATGTAGCCACAGGGAAGCACATGATGGAAGTCAGATGAAGTAAACGCAACACCAAAAGGAGTTAATCTCCAATTAGAAAGAGGCGTGGTATGTTCTTCACCACCTAGTCATTAAATTAAGATCAGTCGTGCTGCCAGGAGCAGAGTCCCATTCAGCCGCAAGCTATTGCTAGCGATGCAGGACTTGGCACTGATGCAGCCTCTGGCCTCCTCTGTGTAAGAGATCAAACACGACTGCTGCAACTGTCCGTTTGGATCCGCTTTCCCGCTGTGCAGCTGGCACTGAATTGTTTGGGAACAAGCTTCAGTCAGATTTTTGTGACAGTTGTTCCCTTTTTTTCCACTAGAAAAGGTTCTCACTTTGTGTTTATCCTCCTGGCTCATACTGGGAGCAGCTGGGGTGACATGGGGAAGATTGGTGGAGTTCCTCTCAAAGCACAAAACCTTTCTTCCAGGATCCTCAAGGTCTGTATGGTTGAGAACAAAACTCTGAGTTCAAGGAGAGCACTTCCACACAACAGAAAGTTCTCAACAGAAATTAGTAGTTTCCCTCCCCCATTAAAAAAAAATAAGAACAAAAAAGCACCATGAGATCTTTTTTTTTATCTGCAGCTTAATGGGAATGTCTTGCCACATTTTTCCCTGGTTAGTGGAGCAGCAGAGCTCCAGTGCAGGGCAAAGAGCCTGAAACCCAGCCATGTGATCTGGGAATGCACCAGATAACAGAGAAAGGAAGACGAGCACAAAGCTATCAGGCAACAGAAAATGAAACCGGCTGGCTGCTCGTTGTAGCTGGAGCGGGGCCAGCCCAGCCACCCACGCACAGGAGGCGTTCATATGTGGTGGAAACCGCAGCAAGGTGAAGGGTGTGCTGAGGTTGGATCCACTAGATCATTCCTCCAAAGAGCAGACAAATCACATCAGTGCCAGCATCGGGGCCCTCCGCCACCAAGCAGGAACACTGCTGACATGAAGCCCATGCTCAGTGCCACACCACAGCTTTGCAGGACGGCTGCATAAGCTTCAGGAAGAATGAAATGATACTTGCTCGAGGACATCAATTACAGATGTCCCGGGTATCTCAGAGCAAAGCTACAGCTGGGATCCTCTCCTGGCTGTGGCGAGGAGAAGGGACATGGTAAGTCATCGAGTTCAAATGTCTTTGGCTGGTTTAAATGAGCAGAGCTCCACTGAATTCAATTAATTTTGGATTATGTCTATCCCCTGAAGAGCTTGTGTCTGTGACAGGACTGAACCTTTCCCAAAATGGGACTTCAGTCTTTCAGCTCAATGGAAGGACTAGACTTGCCTCTGGTGAAGAGGCAAGACCTGTGCATTGGGTTGTAGGATGCATATGCACACACACATATGCATGCACTCACACGCAATATTTATGTAAGATTCATCAACCTACTTTTGGAAACATTGAGGGAATTTTATGGAGATCAAAATAGTAAAGATTTATAGAAAGGACTCTAAAATTATATACACAATTTATTAGAGGTTGAGATCATTTCTGTGGGATTTGAAGAAGCACCTTGTGAGCTTTAGGAGAGCCATGTCCTGAATGTGGCATTCTATAGCTTGATTTGAAAACGCTACAGTAAGTTTACTAATCCCAAATAAATCTGGTATGCTTTTTCCTTAAATGTCTAAAAGGATTCATAGATAAAGTCCCCAATGAACCTCACTGTCCTGGTTTGGCTCAAACCAGGCCAAATAGTCTTAGAGAACCCAAGGTCACTGCTTACGAGTAAAGAGCCGAAGGGGGTTGTACCTGCAGGGAGTAGTGGACGGGGCAGGTGACCCAGGATTGACCAGCAAGGTATTCCATCCCATACATGTCATTCTCACTTTCCTGTTTATCACTAACCCACTGCCTCCTGGAGGTGGGGCCCAGGAGGGAGGGGCCCTCCTGTCTCCCACTGATTGGTACCAGCTTTGCCAAATCTCCAGTTAAAAGCCTGCAGGTGTGATGGCAGTGGAGCTTTTGCATTTTGCCCTCTGCCCGTGCTGGGTGGAGCTATTGCATTTTCCCCTCTGCCCCTGCTGGGTGGAGCTACTGCATTTTCCCCTCTGCCTGTGCTGGCGGGAGGTACTGCATTTTCTCCTCTGCCTGTGCTGGGGGGAGCAACTCTGCCTGAGGAGGATTTCCAAGCTCTTGATCTTGGTTTTGTACATATTTGTATATATTTGGTTATTTCTATTATTATTGTTATTATATTCTTTTTCATTATTATAGTTTATTAAAACTGTTTTAACTTTCCAACCCATAAGCCTCTCTCCCTTTTCCCTTTCCCTTTCCCTTAGTGGGGGGGGGAGAGGGTTAACAGAGAGCATCTGCCACCTGGTTAATAGCTGGCCCAGCTTTAAACCGTGACACTCACACAACCTGCACTTTTTAATACTCCTATCAATGTGCACATTGATCCGTTCTCTTCCAGCCAGTGGAGCCGTTATTGCCTTGCATACCACCATGTTGTTCAGACTAGCTTTCACACCACAAAAATACTGCTCCTCATTTCCCACTAAACACTTTGGAGTCCAAAATCTCTCCCATGGCCTGATCCTGCTGGGTGCTGCAAAGGGGGGCTGGGGCATCTCAGCATCCTACAGGAGATGCCATGCGAGAGCAGGGTCCCAGCACTCCCAGCGTCGGGGAGATGCACTGACCTGATTCACCACCCTGATTTGCATGTGTGGTGCTAAGGGAAAACGCTGTATCCTATTAAATTAACAAACTAGCACATTCCGTCAGCCAGTTCTCATGCCCTCGAGGCATCCTCTGGAGGTTTCCGCGACATGCCAATGAAACATTCAAACTACAAGACAGCCCAGTCACTTCCCATCCATTTTTTATGGTGCCATGGAAACAAAGAGTGCCTGGCAATTCCTTCGTTAAGCTTTCAATAAATCACTCCACAACTGTAAGAGGTACGTGCCTTCAATGCCCTTGTGTTTCGCTTGGCTCCCCTGGGCTAGGCAGGCTTCTGCCCCCTTCGCCATCTATTCTCTACCCTCTGTCACCTTGTGGCCTCTGCTCCCCAAATAGCCAAAAGGCTTTGGGAGCAGACTGGCTTCTTTCAGGCTTTGTGTTTGCAGACTTTGCTTGGCTCTGCATTTCTGGAAGCCATCCTGTACATGTGCTGGGCTGGTGCAGAGCCAGAGCCTTAAGACGGGAAGATGGTTTTGCAACAGCTTCACCAGCCAGAGCGGAGACTGAGGGCAACGGGACAGACTCAGCGACTCCACTGCTGCAAAAGTCACCTTTTGTCCTGCCCCTGGGAATGCTCCCTTGCCCGTTTCTGGGCTTTGATGTGTCCATCACAGCAGATTTTTCCCTTTTCCCATGTTAAAGCTGCTCTCCTCTCACAGTCAACATCTGCCTGTGTGCGTGTGTGCAACCTTTTCTCTTCTGCTCCAAATATCGCCCTCCTGCAGAGGTCAGGGAGGCATGGGAGTCCCCTGGGCTTGTATTTGTTGTAGGTACTGAAGCGTGAGCAGTCACAGCATCTGTCCTGGAGGAGGATGAGCTCTCCAGCTTTCCACACACCACAGCAGGGAGTAGTTGGACAATTTATGCTCAGGGCTTGGGGGTCAACACTTGCGTGTTTGGCCCAACTAAAGTCTGACCACCCTCCATCCCAAGGCTTCGTTACCTAAGCTGTCTCTGGAGTACTTGCAAGAAAAGTTTCCAATGGAAAACTGAGGAAAAGGAAACAGAGATGAAAAAGAAAATCCAGACCTATGCTTTTCTGTCCCTCCTGGCCTCATGGAAGAGCTGAAATCTACGGCTCCCTGCACCCAATGGACAAGGAAACCCCCTCAAGCCATATTTGAGGTCATTGTCTGAATATTAAGCCAGTTGCGTGGCTGGATCCAAATTGCAACTGCAGCATCTGAAAGTCAGAGTTGGCCCAGAGATCTCTAAGGAAGAAAACTGGAGATGGAAGAGGACTGTGGCTTCACCAGTATGTACTGCAATTCAGACAGAAAGTTGCCCGTTACTTCAGCATTGGTGTCTCCTGCAGATGTCTGGAGGAGGGGAATGTGTGTGCACAGCTGCTAAGTCGGTTTTATCCTGATATATGCTTAATTCTCTAATTTTTAGTGTTGTATAGAGCCAGGACCTCAGATTGAACTATGGTCAAGAGATGAATGGGACCTTCAGTTCGAAGTCAGATCTGTTGGAAAGCATTGCTAAAGCATGTATGTGTGTATAGATGCTTGACTAGACTGTCTGGCTACTGCCCAATGCTGATCAGCTCTCACCTGCTGGAAATTGCTGGGTGTTGGTGTAATCCAGAGCAGCAGAATTCAAAGGCAGAAAAAATCCCAACCCAAACCTCCCTTTGATTTCAGAGGGCTTTGGATCAGGGCCTTCATTGTTTCACACTTCAACATTCATTGAGGGTGAAATTGCATCCCACAAGCCCGAAGGGGCATGGGGAAGGGAGAAGGTGTTGTGTGAGGCTGTCCTGTCTCTGCTTGCCTTGGGAGCAGCCATGTTCCCAGAGAGCAGGTGTCAAAACGAACATTAAGTTAAGAAACTGCTGAAGCAGTGAGCAGGGAACATTTCCATTTGCAGCAGCTCTGGCTGTGGTGATCCAACCAAGAAAAAACATCTCCAAGCAGCAGGTCTCATGTCCCCATGTTGTAATCCCACCAGCTCCAATGGATGCATCCTATGGGACCAAGACTGGGATGTCGGTGGCTCTGCATTAACCCCTTTGCTCCTGGAAGTTGTTTTGCCTGGACACATTTCTGTCCTGATGGCTTAAATTAACATTCCATTAAATTGCTTTCACCAATAAATTGCCAGAATCTGCCTGGGCACCCTTGGCAAGGTGGGATTTGTGCGTTTGCCAGATGGGCTTGGCACATGCAGCAGCAGTGAGCTGCTCATGGACACCAGCTTTATTAAACATTGATGGCTTCAGCTTCTCTCCAACAGCTAGTAATAAAAGGGACCATTTAAGTTTATTCTGACACAAATGAAGAGATTTAGATTCATTGGGAAGCTGCTCAGTGGCATTTCTTAAATGCTTGGGGACTGTCTACCAGCAAGAAGATGCACTGTTTGTAACTTTAAAGCACTGGTTCGGCAGGTGTTGTGGCAGGGTTGTGTTCACGTGCCGTGACCAGCTGGTCCTGACTCCCTGTCAGCATGGCTGGCCCTGGCCAGGCTCCTTCTCCAAGGTGTGAGCACAGAGTTTGGGGACAGCCCTCCCCACCACAGCTAGCTTGCTCTGCTCCTGCATATGGTCACTCACCCTGGCAAGTCCGTGGCTACTTCAAATTGTCTCTCCCCTAACCCAGAACGAAATGGACTTTTCAATGAAAAATATCCACATGCAACCAAAAATAGATGGGTTTTTGTTAATTTGGTTGATGGCTTGCAAGAATAGGTTGGCTTGCTTGGACATTTTACTTTGCTGTGGTTAGAGGGGAAGAAAAAGTTCCTGCTTCCATCAGAAATATTCATGATGGTGCGGAGGGGATCAAAAACAATTGTCAAGCATCTCTGGATTAGCGAACCAGAGGGTTCAGGAAAGGGATTGTGCAGCAGCAAAGCCAGGCTCCATCACTCCCCAAATCCACCAACCTGCTGCCCGCCAGCCCACTCCACTCACTCCGCACTGGCACCTTCTCTGCTGCCTGAAAGGTCTGTGTGCTTTGCCACACGTTCACCTGCGTGTTCAGAAAAATGTTCTCCCAATGCTGAGATATGGTGAGGAATTGACCCTTTTAGGGTGTTAAGCTGCATCCCCAGAGCCCCCTCCACGTTTGCTTGCCCCGGCCCCTTGCAGACCGAACTAAGAGCAGGGTGCGACCCTGTGCACTTGTTTACAGTCCTTGGTACCGGAGGGTGTTGTTTCAGGGCTCCCAATCACCAGCTGCAGAGTCCTCTTCCCCTTTTGTAGTTTCAAAAGAAAACATCTGTGAACAGCTCGTCACAACAAACCCCTGCCGGTGTCTGATCTCTTACGATAACATGCTCTAATGAGGTTATAACTCTCCTCCTGCCTTGCGAACGTTTTGGAGTTGCTCGGGCTGAATGAGACGGGAGGTAATTAGAGTGACATGCTTTCGTGCACAGAGAGAATAAAGTAACACAGATTTCCTGAATGGACAGGAGCAGTTTGGCCTCAGCTGAGTGAAATAACCAGGCAGTGATCTAATTCACTTTACTGTTAATAGATTGTTATCTGCGGAGCCGTAGTGCAAACACGATAAGCTGTAAAGAAATACAGATAAAAGCCAGAGCTCTGAGTGTTGCAGAGATGTTCATCCAGCCCGACACTGGTCTCACTGGCCTCGGCCTAGCTCCAGTTTCTGCTCATCCCTGGAGCTGGCTGGGGTGATAACACTCGAGTCGGGCTGTGCAATCAAAGTGCTTCCCAAATTGCAGGATCGTTTGGCTCCAGCATCAGGTTGGGAATTCATCAGTTTGCCTTGAGGAGTCCAAGCCACAGCGGGTAGAGCTGGACCCAAAACCCTCCTTGGGTTCAGGCTTTGACTCTGGCTGCCTTGCCCCATGCAGAGAGGGGATGTGGTGGCAGCAAGTGGTGCTGTGGTCCCCCAGCGGGGTCCCAGGGCTGGCTGAGCATGGCTGCCCTGGTGCAGCTGGCATGACATCCATCCTCCGGCACGACATCCCTTTGGCAGCGTGACTGCTGGCAGAGAGCCCCACACGCTGGCTTTATCTCCCGAACCCCTCCCCATCACAGCCCTGAGATACAGAGGGGGTTGCTCCCATGTGCTTTGGCAGGACAAGACTCCTACAGTTTGTATCAGGGATGAGTTACTATTGAAGAACTGGAGATGAATGCGGGTCTGTGAGTTTCCTCTGCCCTTATTTACTCCATGAAAAAGAAAGCAGTCCTGATGTACACGGGTTGAGTGCTTTGGCCAAAGTACTTTGACTGGATTCTGTAAGATTGCCAAGCCATTGCCAACCAACATCCCTGATGCTCTTTCCTCCTCTCTCTCCTTGCATGGAGCTCTGCTGAGTTTACCACCACTGTCTCCAGCCAAGCCAGTTGCCAACACAGACACTCTACACCCTGCTTGCACCAACGATCCACTCTCACTGTAGCTCTGCATCCCAGTCTCCCCTGTCAGCGTATGAGACTTCCCACCCTTCCAGCTCCCCTTCTCCAATGTTAGCCGAGCCAGCTGTGGGAAGGACAGGACACCCATGAGGACCTGGAAATTTGCTTCCAGTGCCCATGATGAGGATGAATTTCTGCATGACCAAGGTGATGCAGGAAGGGGGTCCACTGGGATCTGCCCAAGCATGCAAGAGGCAGAGTGTGGTGGGCGAGCTGAGCCAGAGCGGGCGCCTTCCTCGTGGCTGTGGGGTGAAGCCTCACCCTCACACGGCCTCTCTTCCCGTAACTTCCATACAGCCCTGGCCTTACATATAATATATCATCTCTTTTATCCATTTTTCCTTTCCTCAGGCAAGAATGCTGTAAGCTTCCCAGACAGGTTTGAATGTGTCAAAAAACATAATCTCTTCAGCCAGATTTAGCCTGTTTTGGGAAGTGAGTGTACATCTCTCCTCAGACAGCATCCAGCTCTTAGCAAAACATAACAGCACAGCTCCTTATGGTCACTCTCCTCCAGCATTTCCAGGAGTTGCTGGGTGCCTCCAGGCCTTATTTCCCCACCTGTGTCATGGAGTACCTCGGACCTTTTTTTCCATTTCTGTCCAGTTTGATGGCAAAGCTGGTTATCCTACGTATTTGTATCTCCCCAGCATCCCAGCTGGAGCCTCTAAACATGCTGCACAGAAAACATCAGTAGGTGGTAACCCACCACACACTGCTTTGCCCACTCCTCCAGCAGAGCAATGGGGAGCCAAGGCTACAAATGTGATAGTCAGCGTTGGGATACTTAAACATCACTAAACTCGGTAAACTGAGGCATGGCCCCAACATGTCCCGCGATCAGCCAGGCCAGGCCATTGGGAGCACTGTCCGTGGCCAAGCTCTGGTCATTAAGCACTTGCCATGACCCCAAGTTCAGACTGACACTTGAGCCAAGGATACTTTCTCAATGGGTGGTTTGGATGTAGCCACCCTGTCCTGAAGAGGAGGAGAGCTATGCATGGGCATGTAAGCTCTACCAGCTGTTGCCCCTGCCAGGGAGCAAGCCCTGGCCCATTGTATTTAATAGACCTAGCCTTGGACACTCTTCAACCCACCCTTTGCATCCTGCCTTTGCATTACTGCCATGCCAAGCGCGTGGAGAGCAGCCCAACTTTTCATTGCAAGTGCCAAGCCCTGCCAAGAGAGTGGAGGAGACACAAACCGCCACTCACTCAGTTGGAGAGTTTACTGAAGGCCACAATTTTCCAATTGCTTGAAGAGTTATCATTAGACAGTTTAAGATGGCAGATTGCTAAATTGCTTTAAGGCTGGAGCCAACAGCCTTCAATAGGGCTCTCTTTGCTGTAAGGATACGTGTGCACCACAGTCCTTCAATCGTGAGAGAATAGGAAAATCATAGTTTTGCTTTGAGCACCCTGTGGTGCTGGGAAGGAGCACAACTTACTGTGGAGATAAGGGGAACAAGATACAGGGATGGTTAGGAGAGCATCCAAGGACAGAGTCCCAAAATCTCTCTGTTACCTGGTATCTGCCCAATGGTCTTTCACACGCATTTTCCATCACTCGTCACCGACACTTTCCTCCTGTGACAAAAGGAGCTGATATTTACTGTAGCTTTTGCAGACCTGAGGAGGGTCCGACAGGAGATTGACCTGGAGGAAACATCTCTGTGACCTCAGCAAGGGGGAAAGTGAGGAGCCAGGCCAAGGGGGAGAGTCAGGGAGGGAGAAGAAGGGGCCTCCTTGCACATCAGTTGGTGCAAGGGAGCTTCAGGATCCAGCAAGCAGCTGCCTGCTGTGAACCGAAGGATTTTGGCGTATGCAACTATATGTTACTGGCAGGGATCAGATCATTAGCCTCTAGCCTTAAAGCAGCAGGCATGCTGAGTTCCAGTCCCCATCCTAAACAATTCAGTGTCCCCTTGGTGGTGTTCTGTCCTTCTCCTGGATGCTGGGTTTGGAGCTTTCTCAAGAGAGAGGGAAAACAGCAGCCAGCACAGCAAAAACCTGATGACAGGACTGATAAAGCAAAGGGGACACACAATGAGTCGTCTGCAGACTCTTTTCCACTGCAGAAATAGAGAACCTGGACATATTCTTTGTTGAATGCATCCCTTCATCCACCGCACCTACCCACTGCCTGTCTCTAAATCCTAAGCTGCGCTTTGACCACCCTGTTCCCAGGCCTTGAAGAAGTGTTGGCTGGTCTCACCTCCAGTCCCAACATCTCGAGGAATCTGTTTAGCAGTGGGGTCTAAGGGTTACTTCTCCTTGGGGTCATCTGCTGTGGTTGTCACAGTTGCACCATCTCCACTGAACAGACCCCACAGGACTTTGCAGGGAAATGCTAATCTTGTTTGTGTTTGAAGTCTCTCCTGATGGATATAATGGATGCAACAAGCCTGTGTTGGCTGGGGTCACTCTGCCAGCTGGGAACCCCATGGTGCTGAGGGAGCGGGTCTCACCTCTTTCGAAACATCTCATCAGCCATCCAAAAGCTTTTTGTAAACCCAGCACTCAGTAACCAGCCAGTGATGAAGCATCTGAAATGGCTTCTCAAAGTGTCTGAAACACCAAACTGGTAGCAACCTGACAGCTTGACCACTGGCTTGTCCATGCACTTCCATCTCTCAGTCTGTTTGCTGCTTTAGGGTGAGACCTTTAGATCCCCTGGTTCTGAAGGGGAGAGACCACTTAGTGAAGGTGCACCTGGCTCCTTCTTGTCTCCCCCCAGGAACTACCTCTTCTCCCCTTAGTTGTTCTGTCTCCATACTTACAGATACCCACCAAGCACACTTTCCCATGGGCTCTCTGAGTGCACACTTCCACCCCTGGAAAATTAAGACACGTGACCTTTATAAATCCCCATCAAAGGCCTTTATTCTTCAGCTATTCTTCTTGCTGTTGTTCACACTAAGCATGCATGTGACAACCAGATAAAAGGCATCATTCTCGAGCAAGCTAATTCAAGTTAACCAGCGCAATGAGAAGGACTGAGCAGCACCAAAGCTCTCTGGCATTTTGATGTGCAACAGGAGTTTGAGCCTTCAGCTCGTTTTTAGTTTGTAAAATCCCAAGTGTTAGCCAGACACTCCCTGAACGTTTGGCAGGAAGCAGAAATTGAGGAAACCTGGCTTCCTTTGCATCTGTGTCCCACGATTTTGGTGTAGGAGAGGGACGTAAGCTTGAAAGATGGGTATTTGAAAAGGTGATCCTTGTTCCCACTTTGGTGCATGTATTAGAAGTCTCACACATATGAATTTATTAGTCCAGCCTCCTTTTTCTCAGAACATTTAGGACACTCTGGAACACCACCCCTCCTGTCAAATTTGGTTGAAATCAGCAAAAACTCCTATGTGCATAGATATATAGTGGAGGACACTAAAAATACATATTTTTTTAAGTTTTGAAAACTATTTTTTTTTCACTGAACAATTAGAAGAAACTATGAGTTGAAAAGCCATATCAAAACTGTCTGACATTTTTCTTCTTCTTTACTTTGAGCTTGGTTAACTGGGGATGCTTCTGGGATGTATGCTAGGAAGTTAATGTCCAGTACCTTGAGCAAGAAGATGCTCTTAGTGCAGAAAAGATCATGGGAATACACATGGACTTCCTTCCTCCCATAAATCTTAAACCACGGATGCTGGTACTTCCTGCACTATATGATTCCTGTAGGGTCTTTCACTGTGAAGATCTAGAGTAGCCACAGGAATCCCTGAAGGCAGGGACTGAGGCCATGTCCAGACTTTCTGTGCAGGGCCCTGATTTAACTAATTTGCTTTGAATTCTACCTGAAATGATATGCAGGACGCTAAGTCCTGCCGGGAGATGGCATTTAGGATCTGAGTTACATCAGTGCTTTTGAAAATTATTTTCCATCAACACTAGAGGCGTTGTGAAAAGCCAAGTGATACAAACTCAGGGCCTAGGAGATAAAACCTGGTGTACTTGCTGTAGCCGCCATGGATAACACAGCAAACTGAGCAGGAAGAGGGTCACATTAGCAGCAGCTTCAAGAAGTACGCAATATCACTCCAAGAAATACTCCTCCCCACCTAGTATCCTGCACAGGGCAGCTGGCAGCCCCCATCCTCATGTTTCATTCCCCTCACGTGGAGAACACGGGGAGATTGGGAGTGACAACAGCCGTATGATTGTAATTGAGCGGGGCTCTTTAGATGTTGTCCTGTTGGTAGGACCCTGGGGATCTCATTTTGTACTCCAGCTTGGCGCCCGGAGCGGCGAGTGCCGGAGATGAGAACTCCTTTCGAATAAAAATGCTGCTCCAGTACTTCTCAGTAGTTTCTCACTGGGCTTGACATTCTCATCTACTCGCTGCCCCTGGCAAACTTCTCTCTTGGTGGCTCTTCATCTCTCAGCCCCACGCAGGGAAATTAAAAATCCCCATAATATTTTCCTTTAATCTAGTCCAAGCTCCAGCTGCACTGGGGGTGTCGCTTGGGAAAGTTTGCAAGGATGAGGGGTGCTCAGCTCACCTCCTTTCGCGAAACTCCCTCTCCAGCTAAACTCCTTGAAGCACACAAATAAAGAAGGATCAGGGGAAAAAACAAAGGAACAAAGCATAGAAGTCTCGGCAGAGAAATGCTATTTTGCCGTTGCTAAAGGGCAGAACAGGGGGGAAAGCTTGGCTGCTTGCAAAGGGCAAACTCATCCTTCCCGTGGTCCACTGTGGGTCTGGAAGAAAGATGAGAAGAAACCAGAGTAAGTTTGTGTCTTGGGCCACCTCAGCTGCTGCCATCCTCTTGCCATGGCCATGTGGTGTCTCAGCCCCGTGAGCCGTCTGATCCCAGTGCCTATCCTGCTTCCCAAGCAGGTGCTGAGCATCTCAAAGGCAAATATTTTAAAACTCCAAGACTTGATCAGGTCTGTGTTTGTGCCCTAAGAAGGTTTTTCCTGACAGGTCTAAAATAGCATCTCTAATGCAGTTTAAACAGATAAAAAAAGATTTCCACATGGTTTTCCTTTAAAACTGGGTGATGTCTGTGTCACTGTTACCCACAGGATAAGAGAATTTAATGTTTTTGGATTATTCAGGCAATCACTGATCCATCAAAAAGGAAAGGATTTGACCCACAAAGTTCTGCTGGGTTTTTTCTTCCAAAATTTCCACCAATAAAATATTATCTAACAGCACCTCATTACTATACACCTCTTAACATTTTCCCTACCTAAATTCTGTTTTTCACGCATCCTGAGTGAAAAACAGTGCACAGTTTGAAAGCTAGCCAGAGGCTGAAAAACCCAGCACAGGCTAATCCATGAATATAGACTGCATGATAAGTTACTTCGGGGAAGAGTGGCTATATTCAGTTACTTTTCTCCCCTCTATTATTGCCAGTCAGCTCTAGGTTCAGAGATGCTGCTGCCCTGCCTGATAAATTGAAGGACTTCACGGACGTATTAACACAGCTAGTCCGTAGTCAGTGAGCAGGCAATTGATTATATGTCAGAAAGTCACACACTGAGCAATTTTGCTCTTAGGCTTTGCCTCCATTTCTCAAAATATATGTTACAAAGCAAGGAAATCAAAAGTGAGAGATAAGAGTTAGTGTGCGTGGTAGGGTGCTGCTTGGAACAAGCTCGATCTCTCTCTCTGCTTTTGCACAGCACTAGGTATCTTGTTGGGATTCAGGGAGGAACAGAGCCGGTCAATCGATGTCTTGCAACCAAGAGATATTTCTTAATGAAATATGGGATTCTGTCAAAACATAACTTTTGGCTCAAAAACATGACTTTCAATGACATTCTTCTATTTTTCACCACGTCTAAGCAAATAGCTTGTTCTTTTTTTTTCCCCACCCTTTCAAATCACCATTTGTAAATGTTGAGGTTTTAGCTGAAAATGTTATCATTTATGTCAAAAATGTTGAAATCTTTCCCTGAGACCCGTCGCCTTATGTCAGACTTTGTTATGCTGTGAAGACACTCAGGTAGGCTTGTTCCCAAGTCACCTTTTTTACACTGTATCATAGTGAAGACAAAAGTTGCAACTTTTTGGGGGGCAGAAATTGCATTTCCAGGGAACTAAGAAATTTGTGTGTTTGATACCAAGGCTTTTCTTGTGAAGACTGCCTGAAATAAATCCTCATTATCTGCATTGCAGTGAGGGATGGAGGTCATGGTGGGTTTTGGTGTCTTGTTGTGCTACACGTTGAACAAACACGCAAGAGGCAGCATGGCCAGCAAAGAGCTCGCAGGCTCATCTGACAAGACAAAGCACCAAGGGGAACTGGAAGCAGGGAAAGGTAGAGTGACTCAACCCAAATCATACCACGGGTCAGGTCAGAGACAGGAGAGAAACTAGCATTTCCAGATTCCCAGGCCAGAGATGGCATGATGGGTCTGACGGCTGCGTGAAGGAAGGAGTGAATAAGGGAGGATGTTTTGCTCAGGTGATCACCTTGTCTCCTGAGACTGGGAGGACCACCCTGGCCTCCAACAGAGGTCCATTCCTCTCCTACCTGCCCTGAGGGGTCTTTTGGATAACCCTGGTGGCTCATCCTCCAGCATATTTTCTGAGGGACTCTGCATCTATGTCACTCTTCATTCCATCATGCCTCTCTCTTCTTGCAACTGCCTTCTGCAGGAAAACCCCAGATTTGTGGGTCCTGCACTAGGCAGGGCAGATTTACCAGCAGGGCAAAGCAGATCATGCCAGACTTTCCCCATTACCACCAGCCAGAAAGGCTTGGCTTCCAAAATCGAGTGGCACATACCCCATGGGGCTGTGCAATCCCACAGGAGGCCTGGGTAATGCTACATTGGGTTACTCTACAGAGACTTCAACAGAAAACACGGTTTTGGGGCTGTGCAGCATGGGAGCATCCCTTCCTCCCCACCATGGACCAACCTTTGCTGTGCCATATAGCACACAAAAAAAGCTCTGGCTTGTCTGCTCTTGGGGCTGCTGAGCACAACCCGCCTCCCACACCTTCCCAGGAGAAAGAAAAGGCTTTTCTTCTGCAGCCTGCAGTGGCTGAGTTCACTGAAGAGGGGGATCAATATCTATCGACCATCACTGATTCCTTCAAGTGTCCCCAGTCCTCATGATTATGTATCTGCTCTCCTTTCCTGGCCTGCTTTCCACAGCAGGAATTCACCTCATTTTCCCCCAAAGAGAGCTCCCAAATTGCATTCCTCAGAGTCAATACTAATTCACAACCAAAAATGATGGTATTAGGAGTAATGTTTGTCTTTGGATTAGAACTACTCTGGAAATTTTGGCTTTGTGGGTAGAAAATAACTGAGGTATTACAGCTAAAAATGCCCCTCTGGTACCAGTTCTGCATGGAAATAAATTGCTCAACACCAGCATGCAAAAGGTCTCATTGCATGCCCGCATGTGGTAGGGGAGATGGGAAGAAAGAGATGTCTCCAGATGTGGGACATCCTCTGAATCATTAACCCACTGGGTCTGGCATCGCTGAGGATCCCACCCTCTACCCTATCTCCATCCTCTCCCTGGAGGTACCTGCCCTCCCTCTGCAGGCAGCTGGTTCAGAGAGCTAAGCCAGCAGAAAACATCCCAAACAAGCAAATAATTTCCTGCTGGTTCATTACCCTGAACCCACTCACCCCAGGCTGAGCTGTGCATTGGTCTCTGCCAGGCAAGGAGTGGGAACTCACAGCTGGAGGAGATGGGGACAAACAGGACTTTTGGGGGCTGAGCTGAATTGCATTGGTTTCATCAGGATAAAATGACTCTGTAACCTGGCTGAGAGCTCGGTCCCGGTGGCAAAGGGGCACAGAGGACACGTGGGCACCTTTGCAGCCAGCACCCTCGCCCAGCTGTGCACCCCAACCCTGCCTGCTTTCTTGGGGAACCTGCTTGAAAATATTGTCTACCTGCAATAAAAACTTCCTCCACCTCCAACCCCGTGCTGAAAAACAAACAAACGGCTGCTGGCAAAGGACAGAGGGAAAAAAGAAACCGAAAGAGCAATACTCCGAATTCAATGCAGGCAGCATCTGTCGGCCACAGAGCAGCAGAAGCAGCAGCTCATGTCTCTGTCCCTCCCTTTATTTGGGATAAAACAGCTTTAGCAAGCAGCTGAAGAGAAGCTGTCCTGGGACAAATACCCAATAACCCCCCACAGCCCGTTCAGCAGGAACCCAGGACTCGCACCCCCTGGGACTGTTTGTCACCCCTGGGAGCCGGTGCCTACCCAAAACCCTTTGAATTTGACCTGGTTCAGCTCCAGCCCTGGTGGGAGAGCATATGGGCACCGTGCAGGCATGCAGTGTGTGAACAGCACATTGGGATGCTTGTGCAAGCCAGGCAGCTTCTCGGGATCTGCGAACCACCGGCTGAAGGCACATCTTGATTGCATCTTTTCAGATAAAAGCTTGGATCCACTCCTCAGCTCTGTCCTCCTCCCCATCCCCAGTGTTTACTGCTTTCAGACTCTGATTTAGGTGGTTTACTGTGGCTTTCATCTAAGTGCATCAGCATTTTTAAATTAGTCACAGGTGACTCACAGGGTTACAAGAATAATGTTAAATTACCAGACATATACAGCCCATATACTTTATTACCTCATTTTTGTATCTTCTTTATGGTCTGTGATAGCAATGACCTTATAGACTGTGGTTGAAGAGCCAGTTAAACTTGTTCTCTGACAAAATGGTAATTAAAAAATTCCTATAGGGTAGGAAGCAAACCTTTACTCTCCGATATATTTCTCCTTCCAACAAGGCCCCTGAACGAGGCTCAGAGAGCAACAGAAGACAATGTGCACAAAATTCTCCAATGAACACGCTTATCAGCCAGGCAGCACTCAGTCATCTGCATTAATGTTTTAAATAAATATGTATTAGGCTTAACAGCATACAACGTATGTCAGAGCCAGAAAAATACAGCAGTTTCTCTTTGGTCGCCAAGCAATATTTGGTCTGATTGAGAAGAAGGAAAAAAAAAAAGGATAAATACATTAAATACATTTAGCAAACAGTTTGTATTGTTCTTGCTTTCAGATGAAGATGACAGCTTGACTATCTCCTCTCTTTTTTTAATCCCTTCTTTTTCTAATGTTACAATGGTCACATTGGAGGAAAAGAGAATAAAAAAGAAGGGAAAATACAATATCTGACAAAATTTTGGCAGTTGGGGTCATGGAAGAAATAGGAACAAGAATAGAAAACATAACTATATTTTGGGGGAGGGAGAGGGGTCAATTTTTATCTCCTCAAAAGCTGCAGCCAACCCTAGCTAACAATTTCACAAGGGCATGAGTTTAGGACAGGCCTTACCTGTTTGCCCAGGACCTTCTCCTCCATTTCCCCTCCGTCAGCCCCAGGAGCATCATTAGCGAAAGCCATCTGGGTGGCAGCAGGACCAGAGCTCAGGGTGCAGGAGGGCAGGTCCCGAGCACTCAGCTGGTGCCGTACTGCGGCTGTGTCCCCAGGTCCTCTGTGGGCAGCACAGGTCCCAGCCTTGTGAGACACCAGGAGGAAGAGGTGCTTCATCCCCATCTGAAGCTCCAGGAGTGCTGGTTTGGGAGAGCACCTCCAAAAAGCATCAGAGCAACCCTGAAAATGTTTCACCCCACTATTCTCCCTGCTCTGATATTATAGACATACTCCTTTCCCCCCTGCTTCCCCCCTCAAAAAAAAAAGCTTTTCCCTTGGGTAGGTGGGTCACATCCAGTTTTCCAGCACATGGTCCTCACTGGATGCCAGGTGTTTTCATTACTGGTTAGAAACAAATTCCCAGAAGCAGTAGAAGTGTTGGATAGATCTCATCTTTTTCTTTCTCTCCTCCCTCCCCATTCAGATTCCTTTTTATTGGTGTCATTTACAGGTTACTAACCAAGTTGAAACATTCAAGCTGAAAGTCCAGCAGTTAAAAACCAGCAAGGCATTCAAAGCCTGCTTCCCGTGCAATTTTTAAAGTGCTGCACTAAGGAGATGTTCAAGAGAGTGGAGCTTTGCCTTTTATATATCCCAGCAGACTTACACTTTCTAATAGGCCCGTCTAAATCAACAAAGTATTCCCCAGCCAGGGCCAAGAGTCGGTGAAAATGGCTCGAAGGCAACTGATGCAGCCACAACTTTCCACTGGAAGTTAATGAACTTTTAAAAACATTTTGGAAAGTGATGTATGCGCAAGGCTCCTTAGTGTATCACGGTTAATATAATGTGTTCCTTTCCCTGAGGGAGACCCTGTCTGAGCTGTCAGCTGCAAGGCTGTTCTTCTGGAGCTTTTTCTTTATATATACAATCCTCTCTCTGTGTCTCTCCTTTTGTTTTGCAGGGGGAAGCAAAAGGCAACCAGCTCCCGCTTGTATAAATTGTGTGCTTCAAAGAATTTGAAGGGCAAATGAACAGGAGGGAAAAAAAATCCATCTGGCTGAGTGAATGGAGGAGTCACAGTGCTGTCCTGGACGTCACCAGCGGGGCTGAGCATCCGGGGACACGTAGCTGCACACTCATGTGCACATGAGTACGCATATCTCTGCACCCACACACGGGCAACAGGAATCTCTGGTGTAAGGAAGCATTGTCTCATCTAAGTGGCTTCCTGCATCACAGGCCAGCAAGTCATGAACTGGTTTCTCCTTATGAAACCCAACAGGAATCCTTCCTGGCACACTTCAGGATGGCCTGAAGCTCATCAGGTTTATCTTACTGTGGATCAGCAACAGCTGCCAGACCTGAAAAGAAGTGAGGGAAATGGGGGATCACAGCCAGAGCCTCACTGGTCCAGGAGGCCACCACTCCTCCAGCTCCACCCTTAAATAAGGTCTCCTCAAAGATGAGCTACAGCATAAGCTCAGCAGCTTGTCTGGAGAGAGCCCAGTCCACCATCTGTCCTGGCAGCCCAATGTTCAGTTGTCTCGAGCCTTAGGAAACTGAGGTCTAGTTTGAGGTTGAATTTCTTTGCTTTCCAGATACTGTTGTCCAGCTCTGGGTGTCTCTCTCTGAATTCTTCTTCATGCTTGCTGTCCTAACATGTCTGGACTCAGCACAGCTCTCCTCCCAAGACTGTGTTTTCCCTGTCCTAGCTGACATTACCTGTGTTTTTAACTGATCTGAAGAGTATATCTTTTTTTTTTTTTCCCCCATGGCATTGCAGTGAGAGCTCATCTTGAGAGGTTATCACAGATGACCCTGAAGTCGTTCCTCAAGACACTGCTTTCAAACCTGGAGCTGCTTTTCTGTAAGCACAGCCTTGCATTCTTCACTCCCAGAGGGTTTCCCTTCAATTTAGCTGGACTAAAAGCATCCTGCTGAACCATGACCGGTAAAGTACACGATCCGTATCTCTCAGTATGAATAACCCACATCTTCCTTATTTGCTAGCCTGCAAATTTCTGTGTCATCTGTAACACCATAAAAGGTTCCTCACCCCTATATGTTCTATATCACCACAAAATGACTTATACAAAACCTTAAACAGCAGTGGAGCAAGTCCAGCCTCTGGGGAAGCCACTTCAAAATAGCTCTACTCATTGGAGCGATGGCATGAATGGCTTTCAAGTTGCAGCAGGGAACTGGTCCACCTAATTATTGTCCCCTTGGTACTGCAAAATGTACTCTTTCAAAATCGAAATATCATGCTATCATGGACAACATTCCTTGAAAAAGTTCTATTAACAATATCAACATGGTTGTCTTCCTTTCATGGTTTAACCCCGGCCAGCAGCTCAGTCCCACACAGCCACTTGTTCACTCCTTCCAAGTGCAATGGGGGAGAGAATAGGAAGGGTAAAAGTGAGAAAACTTGTGGATTGAGATAAAGACAGTTTAATAGGCAAAGCAAAAGCAAAACAAGGAATTAATTCACTACTTCCCATTGGCAGGCAGGCATTCAGCCATCCCCAGGAAAGCAGAGCTCCATCATGAGACTTGGAAAGACAAACGCCACAACTCCGAACATCCCTCCCTTCCTCCCTCTTCCCCAGCTTCTCTTGCTGAGCACAACATATGATGTGGGATATCCCTTTGGTCAGTTGGAGTCAGCTGTCCCAGCTGTGTCCCCTCCCAACTTCTTGTGCACCCCCAGCCTACTCACTGGTGGGGCAGCATCAGGAGCAGGAAAAGCCTTGAAGCTGTTTGATCACTGCTCAACGGTGACTAAAACATCCCTGTATTATCAACACTGTTTTCAGCACAAATCCAAAACACAGCCCCATACAAGCTACTATGAAGAAAATTAACTCTGTCCCAGCCAAAACCAATACATTTCCTCAACCCCACTCTATGATCATTAGATACTAGCAGACTGTTTTCAGTCTCCCCTGACTCACTCCATCTAAGAAGCATTCAAAAGTTTCTCCATTTCTGAAGGAAAGTTTGCTAATATTTGGCAGGCAAATAGCAGAGTGAAATCAATAGGGGGAACTGAAGAAGATTATGGCTATAGGTCATTTGTTTACACAGCTTTGCTAGTGACCTGATTAGGGGAAAGTTAATGTAAGCTTGCAGTTTTGGGAACCAGAAAATGTTCACACGTTCAAGGAGCGCAGGAGTCAGAGCCTGTGAAAACGGACACACCAGAGGAATGTCCAGGAGAGGGATATTTTAGCTTTTCAGTGTTAACCATTTTATGCTGGGTCAGAATACAATCCCTGACCAAGACTTCAGCAACAAACCAGACCCTGCTTGGTGTAATCAGTTTTAGGGACATTTTGAATAAGAAAAAAAATTTTTTTTTTCTTAGAAAGCCTGTACAAATAGGAGATGTTATGTAAAGATCAGCATTTTGGTCAAAATCTCTATCCATACTCCTACTGTGTTCACTATACCTGTATGCTCACATCGTTCTCCATCTCTACCTCTCCAAAATGATCACATGCTACCATGTTTTTCAGAAGTTTACACGAAGTTTGCTATCACGAGTGTTTTGCTGAATATGAAACATCTGGAATGGACAAATACAGCACAGTTATGGAACGCCCTTTATATAACACACTGTGCAATGATCAAATAAGCTAGGACTTGTCTGTCTTTGAAAGTCATTGGGAAAAGAGTAAGGATGTGATGTCTAAAAGCTCAGCAGTGGCTCAAAGAAGATAAACAACGATCAGGTGTCCATGGTCTCCATCACTACAGAATTAGAGACCAAGAACTAAAACTAACAGGCAGATGGCTTAAACAAACAAAAGGGTGTGGTTCATTACCCAACACACAGTTGAGCCATGGAGCTCCTTGCTGCAGGATGTTGTGGATGCTAGAAACGCACAAGGGCTCATAAAGGAATTAGGCAAGTTCCCCCCAAAAAATCCATCAGAGTTTATTAGAATTAAAGACACTCTGCCTCAGAAAGAGTCCATACAACATATTGCTAAAGCCTTGAAGTGTCCTATGGAAATGTGGTATATCTTTTTCCTGTTTTTCAGCTTTTCTCTCTGCATCTAGTCACTGGTAAGGATGGCTAACCCAGCATTTTCAGCCTGTTTTACTGTTTGAATTTTAGTTACCCAGTACTATTTTGGTACTCTCAGTGAAATAAATTTTGCCATTGTGAAGAGAGTACAACAGGAATCCACCTGGCAGGCTAAGAAATCTCCATGGAGAGCTAGAAGGCATGATGTTCCTATTGTTTTCATGAACTCACATGCCAGGGGGTACAAGCAGCTGTACACTATTATTGGAAAAGTTTTGCAAACTAGGCATACTCCTCAAAGTCCATCAAGAGACTTGAAGCACAAAACTCTGGTCACAACTCTGGTCAGGAAGGCACTAATCCACCTATTGCCAGGCATTGGGCTGACAGGAAGGTGAAAAAGCCACTTCAGATTTCCTTTATATCTCCTCTCTTCCCTAGGTATCTGCAAGGGACCACTATCAGAGCCGAGATGCTGCACTGGTTGGCCCCAGTACAGCCATTTAAACCTGCCATGTTACCCAGCCTGGAAGAAGATGCCCTCCAAAGGGTTAAGAGATGTTACTGGAGCAGTGAGGCTGCTTTGGTGCCATATGGTCCTCATCATCTTGCTGTTACCAAGGCAGCTTCCGGAAGAGGTAGCATTACGGCAGCAGACACCTGCACATGGAGCTACTCCTGCTGCAAGTGCCCAGGGACAAACCTGAACCTGTCTGCAAGTCAGGAAACACAACACCAGGCATCCAGTGGGATAAATATTGTTCAATCATTACACTACTTCCATGTCAGAGAAACCAGTGCTGCCATCAGAAAATGACTGCAACTCTTCAGGCTAACATTAGTGCCAAGGAAGCCTCCAGCTGCTCTTCTCTGTGCCATAGGTAATTGCCTTGTGATACCAGTGGAATGTGGAGCCTTGGAGAGGACAGAAATTTTTTTATTAACATTGAAAAACCTTTATGGCAACTGATTCATGCCTGATAAAGTGAACTGGTGTCCTTTCTCCAAACCCCCAGTAATTCTTAGTGACTACCAACAGGTCCGTAATGTGCTGGCAATACAATAAGGTGCACTGATTTGAGCAACTTCTGCTGCTTTTCAACATTGCAACTGGTTAGCTGGAGAAGGTTGGTTCATTACCCTCCTCTTAGGTGCTCCTTCTAAGCCCCAGGTCTTGGGGACTAGAGACTCTCAGATAATGTTTTCCTCAGTGTTGTCAAGGGAAGCCTATGAGCAATTAAATGCTCAAAGTTGAGGCACCGTGACGTTTAGGTTGCTGCAATATCTCTGTGCTTCTCTCTGAAAGATCATCACATGGGGTCCATTCACTGGCTTCTCTCTATGTCTTCCAAGGAAGAGGCAAATCACCCTATTTAAAATGCTTGGTTTTCTCCACAGAGAACGGTATTAATATCACATGCAGATGTCTACACTGGAGTGCTGGAGGAGCAGAGGAGGAAGACTTGAGTGTCCGCATTAAGCAGCTCGACTGGGAGGCAATATGCACTGGTCCTGCACAGCCAGCACACACAGACAGGCTCTTCCTGACAGTGATTCACAGTTGGAGCCTGAACCAGGTTCTGGAAAGGCCTCCTCCTGGCTGCTGACCTACCTGAGCTACCCCTCGCCACCCCTCGCCACCCTGAGACCTTCAGACTTGCCAGGCTTATGGCTTGAGTCCTGTTCTGGGGCAGTCAGAGATAAAAACTGTCCTCTGAACCTTCAGGCAGGGCAGAGACTTGAGCATTTGCAGCTCAAGAAAATGCCACACCACAAGGAAATATTTCAAAAGCCTTGTTTTCATTCCAGCACAGAAGGAAAAAAAGTTTGGAAAGTCTCAAGGTTGCCTGCTCTCCTGGTCTGGTGTCGTTCTGGTTTTCCCTTGTGCAGAGGCTGATCTCTCTCCAGGAGCCCACCATCATTCTGCAGTTGTCTTTGCACAGGTCCAGGTCATATCTGTCAGCTCCACTTGGCCACCCATGGGACCTGCAGCCAGGCAGTCACACGAGCTACTGGCTAAAATGCTACAGAGGGAATCTTGGAGAAGGAGCCCACCTTGATAACCATTGAAAAATGCTGACCTCTTAGGGGTTCCTAGAGCATGGCATTGTACGAAGAGTCTAAACACAGCGCAATTGTTTAATTAAATCATGTGGGCACAGCTGACAGAGAGGCAGAGCATTACCTCCATGGTGAGAGCTGACTCCTACTCCACATTACGCTCAGAGTAAGAAGAGAAGATCTCACAATTAATATAACAGCAACTGCTAGGAACAGCACAGCCTTTGACTGCTGCACCCATCTCAGGACATGGTGTCAAAAACCAGGGATGTATTAAACCACCTTCAGAGTTTGCAGTTCAGGCTGTGCTAATCTGATTTTTGCTGCAAGGTGGACATAGTTTGCCCAGGGGGAACATAACAGAATGACTCCCAAATGGCCAGGTTGAACATCTGCTTGAGACAGTCACTGGGCTCCCGGACCCAGCCAGGAATGTGTATCCCACATTCAGCTGTGGCTGTTGACAGCCTCCCTGATAACTAGCCAATTAACATGGGGGCTGGAAGCTGCACATAGTTTGGAAATTGTTTCAAAGCCATGTTAGCAATGCTGTGTGTAGAGCAGACCCTTGCCTCCCTTCCCGCTGCTGTACATAGCCAGATGTTGGGCTGGGGACATCATAGAATGAATCATAGAATCACAGAACGGTTTGGGTTGCAAGGGAGCTTAAAGATCATCGTGTTCGAACCCCCCTGCCACGGGCAGGGACACTTTCCACTAGATCAGGTTGCTCAAAGCCCCATCCAACCTGGTCTTGAACACTGCCAGGGAGGAGGCATCCACAACTTCTCTGGGCAACCTGTGCCAGTGTCTCGCCACCCTCACATCAACCCAACTCTGGCAAGTCGAAGCTGCTTTGCAGATCTGGCCCTTGGCGTGGAGGCAGGAATACAATAGGATCTCCCAGACCAGCCCATTTTGCCCTGGTTCCTCATGCTGGGCTTGGTGAGGGACCTGGTGAGCTGGGCTCACCTTGGCTCACAAAGATCTTCCCTTTCTAATATGGTGTCCCCAAAGAGCAGGGACAAACCTTCCCGCCTTCACTCCCACTTTGCACTGCTGAAAAGCAGTGGGGGCCAGTGCCCAGAGCCAGAATAGCTCTGGATGTCCCAGCAAGACCAGCCTACCTGTAGCTGGACACCCTTGCAAACCCAGTGCCTCCTCTCACCCGTCTCCTCTGGCCAGCCTTAAACAAATAACTACTTTCTGGAGCTGCCCTGTGCTCCCTGGAGAGCCTTCTCTTTGGTGGTGGTTGCAAACCGCGCACGTCCACAGCACACACGGCGAGGCACAAGCTCACTCAACACTATGTATTTCTCAGCACATGTATTTCCCCCTCGCTGCAGTCTCACTTTCAGGAGCAGTTGGCAGCGTGTATGTGTGTATGTGTTTGCACACCAGTGAGGAGGGAACTGGGAGAAAACTTTGACCTCTGTGAACACAACCACTGCTTAGTGTGATTTGCTGTCACTCACTGCCGCTGAAGTACACAGTCAGCAAACAGGCTGAGAAACCGCCAGGGGCCAACAAACCACTCCAGATCCTGCAGGGAGAGCGGGTACCTTCGCAGAGCTCTACCTCACCCCTGTTTCGATTAAAGTACTGTGCCGAGCACTTGAGAGCGGTGGATTTTCGCTGCAATCAGGTGTAGGCAACAGCAGCTTGGAGAGGCAAGCCAACAAGGCTCAGCCTAACCTTTCCAGCCTGGGTGACTGCAGCTGCAACTCTGGAGCAGGATGAAGCCAGATCAGTGATTTGCAGAAACGTTCTGCTGATAGCGGCGGTTGCTGTACATTGCTGAATGAACGCAGACACTGGTGCCCCACTTCCCAGATAAAAAGTGGTTAAAGTCTCCTTAAGAGCTTCTAAATCTGCTCTTCAGAAATTCCATTAAGCAATCTAATTAGCTAATTCTATTAACTGATTAGGTGATATTAATTAGTTAATTTAGGAGGGAAATTTACAAATCTATTGAAGGAAATACAGAAAAAGGAGGGGACTTTCGGCCAAGAGCTTCCTTTCTTCACCCCCACAGTGCCTTAATTAGAAATTTTAATTAGCCGTATGCTGGGGGTAGGGAATTGCTAATGGACCTCTGCTCTCCGCATCCTCTCTCCTGCTAGTCATGCGTCTACTGGTAATTCACGATGTCCAAAGTAACTGTGGAGGTTGGAGGTTTGGCTTTTGGGTATGTTTTCTTCCGTACTCTTTTTGTCCAGGCTGCATTGCACAGTGCACCAGACTATTGATTTAGGAGACAAAAAAAATACCCAGAAAGCTGGTGCTTAGGGCAGAGCACCATGGGGCCACTCCGAGCGGCTCTCTGGCAGCCTCTGAAAACACTTTTCAATTTACAACGATGGCCCTGGGAAGCTGGCAAGTGCTCATCATAGTATCTTTACAGGAGGATGCCCCTGGGCAGGGAGACCCCAGGCTTTTGGTTCCTACTGCTGCACAGGGTCTCCTGCTAGAGTGACCTACTGGTGGAGAGGCAGAGCTGGAGGGGAGCACTGAGAGCGGAGGGTGGCCTATGGGTGGTGTGAAACAGGAATGAGCCAGTCCCCAGGCACATTCCCAGAGGTCCTGGGTGAGGACTCGGTCCTGGCAGCTTTCCGCAGCATCGACCAGATTGGAAACTTGGCCTCCGTTGCTGCCGATACCACAGTTTCAGCTCCTGACAAATACTGGCAGTGGTGCAAGCAAGCCTGCAAATCCTCCCGACCTGGGATGATGTACAGGAGCTCCCAAAGATGCCAAAACAACTCCCACTGTATCCCGGGAACACGTGAACCCAGTGCACCAGTCTGTCACCAGTTACACGCACATCTAGCAGGGGAGGAAAGAAATCTCCCAGACAGCTGCAGAGATTTGTCCTGACAGGCACCCTCAGAGAAAAGGCTCAGTGTGCTCCAGGCACCTCTCTAAATGTCTGCTCTACATCCACTCCCAGCATCTTTTCTCCAAACACAATGATTCATGAAGGAATGGGGGTAGGTACCACCATCACAGGGTCCCCAAAGTCTCTGGGAGGTGCTGAGATAATTACATGCCAGCCACTTAAATGAGACCCTCATGTTCTTTAGCTTTAATAACCCAAGTGGACAAGGGCAGAGGTTGAGGAGCTGCAACCTGAGGAACAGGGTAAGGTCATTGTGGAGAAGAATCAGCTACTCCAAGTCAGAGAGCCCTTGTGCTTGCACCAGGAGTTCCTTGGGCCAGAGTGGTCCCATGCATCACTTCTGCAGCACCTACAGGAGACCTTTCTCCAGGACGAGCTGCTATCACAGAGCAAATGCAAATGAAGTCCTGGACCATGGTGACTTTGTTAATATTAATGCTGCCAATGTTACTGCTAAAAGCACCAGTGCCACTGCCTGCATCCTCGCACACCCACCCAACAGCAGGTTTCTGAAACCAAGAAGTGTCAGTTTTTAGTGTAAATTTTGAGGCTTTAATCTTTCCAGATATGTCTGCACCGTGCTTTCAAGTCTTCCTCAGCAACCATCAGGTTCACAAGTTTTCAAAATGGAAGGTGAGGATTGATGAAATCCCAGGAACTGGGGCAAAGCCCTGTGGGTGATGTGACTCAGCTGGGAGCCCTGGCAACACTACACAGTGCTGCCTTCCGTCCTCATGGGAGAGGAGGTTTGTGGGTGTCCTGGCAGGGGAAGGAGATGTCCCACAGCCTCTAAGTTCCCAAAGTGACCTCCTCTGCAAGCCACTCATCTGCTCACACAAGACTTTATGGTCTCAACCACAAATACTTCCTGCAAAGTGGAAACTACATCTCTCACCTGCGGTGTAACCAAAGTGATTTCCAAGCTATGGTCCTACTTCATCCCAGGGACATTCTGAGGCACAGGTGAACTTGGAGCTGGGTTTGAGCTTTCTTTGAAAGGCGAAGAGCAATTCCAAGTAATAAATCTTGCTTAGAGGAGGGCAGAGGCTGTCTGATAAAACCAGTCTCCACAGAAGGCAGTTTGGTCCAAACCAAAACACACAGGTTTTTAACAAACATACAGCAAAGAGGCTGCTTTCTGCCTCTCCTGGCTGGATGCTGAGGCGGTGGATACCCAGACTCCAGGGATCTAGGGGTTGTCCTGCCTCTGAAGGGGTAAATCCAAAAACACTGCTTGCTAAAAGCTCAGAGAAACTCTGGGTAGGAGAAACAGCACATGCATCACCTGTTTCTCATAGCTTTCTTGAAGCTACCAACCATGCCAAGACAGAGCGTTACATGCCCAGAATGATCCAATATGGTAATTTGCACATTCTTTTATTCCCAAGGGCCTGCATGCCATGCACAGAGTGTTCAGCTGCTTTGGGATACTTCTCACCACTAGTCTGGGATCAAGAAAGCCCAAAGAGTCTCCCAGCCCCTAAGCAATAAAGTTCTTGGCCTTCCAGGCTCCCTGCTTTCCTGAGGCCCAGGAAAGAATATTAGGAATAATAAGCTGATCTTAAGGTTGACCTCAAACACATCCCTATTGACATGTACTATCAGGTAAACCTCTGATGGCCAGCCAACATGCCTCCCAAGTCACATCCCCCAGATGCTTGCACACCTGGGGAGCAATGTCCACCTTCAGCAACCACACAGTTCCCACCTCCCTCACCTTGCTGTCAGTGTAATGGCAACAGGCCAGGAGCAATAAGGACAAGGCACAGAAGAGCTCTCAACCTGAGAGTACATCAGGGACAGCTCTGATGTCTCCATCAGGGACAGCAAAAAAGTACATCGTGGACAGCTCTGGGGTTGACCACACTGTAAACTATAGGCATAAAAATCACTGAGCTGGATAAGGGCAAATTTCAAGTTCAGACTGTCAAAACTGGGCACCACAACTGAACTCAGCTGCATGCAGAAAGCATCAAGATAATGTTTATATCTATTTCAACCCAAACTTGTTATTTTTTGACCTGTTTCTTTATTCCATGACACAACCAGTCTTCATGCCGGTCTAAGTCTCCTAAGTCTTATTATTTCATAGCACAAATTCTTTTCTTCCCCACAGTTTGGGGGCCTGAAAAAAGACAAGGAGACTCCGGATGGCTTATGTCCAGTCTGCCTCATCCTTCTTATCAAGTCTCACACAAATAAGTTCATTTTTTTCTTGTGGGGTGTAATTCCAACATCATCCCCAATGGAGGATGAGAAGTGCCATCGGTTGAAAATGTTTCTCACTTATCTTTATGTCCCACTATCCGCCTGGACCATGCCTGTAAGAACTCTGCTGGGAAGTGTCTCAAATTCTGCTTTCTGAGGAAGTAATGCAGGAGGACAGCAAGGATGCCCAGCATTAAGTGTGGGCTATGGAAGGGTCCCATGTGAGAAAAGACTGAATGGATTTGGATTCTCCCTCTGAAAGACTGCTCTGAGGATATGATATTACCGGTTTATTAGATTTAGGGAGGTGATTCTGCCCCTTTACTCCGCTCTCGTGAGACTCCACCTGCAGTGCTGTGTCCAGCTCTGGGGTCCCCAACACAAGAAGAACATGGAGCTGTTGGATCGAGTCCAGAGGACGGCCACGAAGATGATCAGAGGGCTGGAGCACCTCTCCTACGGAGACAGGCTGAGAGAGTTGGGGCTGTTCAGCCTGGAGAAGAGAAGGCTCCGGGGAGATATGCTAGCAGTCTTCCAGTACCTGAAGGGGCTACGGGAAAGCGGGAGAGGGGCTTTTTACAAGGGCAAGTAGTGACAGGACGAGGGGGAATGGTTTTAAACTGAGAGAGGGGAGATTTAGATTAGATATTAGGAAGAAATTCTTTGCTGTGAGGGTGGTGAGACACTGGAACAGGTTGCTCAGAGAAGCTGTGGCTGCCCCCTCCCTGGCAGTGTTCAAGGCCAGGTTGGATGGGGCTTTGAGCAACCTGGTCTGGTGGAAGGTGTCCCTGCCCATGGCAGGGGGTGGGAACTGGATGGTCTTTAAGGTCACTTCCAACCCAAACCATTCTATGATTCTATTCTATAATTCTGGGTTGTAAAACCATGAATAGGGAGGGAAAGAGGAGTATTAAACAATTTTTCATCATTTCCCATGCCAGATGACCCAGGAGCACTCAGAAAACTTGCAATTAAGCACATTTCAGACACAAAAGGAAGCATGGTTTTCCAGTGCACATAATCCGTGGAACTCATTGCTGCAGGATTCTGTGAAGGCCAAAAGTCTGAGTGGAAATTCACAAATGTATGGTGGATATATTAATCAGCGGCCGCTGAATAATGTGGTCTGGAAGCACCCTCCAGCTTCATGAGCCCTAAACTCCTGGCTACAGCAGAGGACGGATTCTGGGAGAGCCCAGAGACAGCACACGGTGGGCTCCGTGGGCTTCACCGCCCTGCCACCCTCTTTCCTCTGCCATTCCCCACCGAGTCGCATCGTGCTGGTTGCAGCTCATACTTTTGCGAGGATCCCTGGAGCAGCAGAAGTTGGTACTAAAGTTCAGCTGTAACAGGAGCTTTGTTTAGTGGTGCTGGGACCAGAAGGTCAGCGGCAGCTGTTCTGCCAGGGTTTAACGCTTTGTTCACCTCTTCGCGCTCGCCCGTGCAGAATTTCCTGTTCCCGGGGCAGCGCGAGGAAGAACCTTCTTTTATTTTGTTAGCCCTATTATTCATCAGTTTTAACTCTGTGCTAACAGTGAAAAGCCGGCCTGCCTGCAGCTCTGTTGTGCCGTGATACAGTAGCCAGCAGCAGCTCTTCACTGCTTTTTTTCCCAAGCAGCCCCAGGTGGCACCAGAAAATTTCGCAGCTTGTATTTTTTGCAAAGTGCTGTTCAATCGATGGAGGTTCTTGAGAGCCATGGGGCTGCTCCACTGTCAGGGTATTTAAATCAGGATAAAGCAGAAGTACTTGAATAAAGTCCCCCATTGCAGGAGATCGGTGTAGCAAAGCAGAGTGTTCAACTGCTATTTCCCAATGCAGATCCCACCTAGTCTGGCTTTTCCTGAGCATCTACAGGGCTGGGAGGTGTATGTGTTAACCTGACAGAAGCCAGAGAGAGTTCAGAGGTGACTATAAACGAACAGATTAATCTCTAGGAGGCCATTATGTGAAGTGGCTTGAGCACATGATGGACAGCCAGGAGTCCCCTGACTGCCAGCCCTGATTCTGAACCCTGGCACCATCCTGGCTGCACCAGCCAACAGCCTGGACACGAGCCCCTTTTCCAGCTCTGAGGACATGTGTCGCAGCAGCACAGTTTGCATCTATTCCTTCAAAAAGGACAGCCACATCACTGCTGCCTGTTGGGGATGGCTCCAGCCTGTGATAACCCCCAGGCTGTGCCTAGGCATCACCTGGGAAGCGCCAGTAGGACCATGCCGGGCACTGTGCTCACCATCTAACAGCACAGACAATCTTGTGCTGCCATGGAAGCCCATGCTCAGGACCTCCGTAGTTTACCAGTTGAGATGCAGCTGATGCACATGCCTTCCCTGGCTGCTTTCAGCCCTAAGGGTCTCCTCCCAGACAGGTAGCATGTGCGTTTCCCACAGCTCCTGAGCAGCTAACCCAACCGTGCTGCAACAGACCTGCCAAAGCCTTGGCTCATCTCCTGTAGCTCTGCTCCCCCCAGGGCAGCAACGTCTCCAACTCTGGCAGCATGCCATGTCCTGTACGTACAGTCAAGGCATCTTGGAGGAGATAAAACTACAGCTTCCCAAGCACTCACCTACCCTACCAGGCCCAATGCCACGTGCCTCCCCACTGAGCTGCTCTCCAGGTCAGCTCGTCTCATATCACAGCTCTTCAGCAGCCCCTGCCTGATCAGCTACAGTCCCAGAAGTAATAGCTTTAAATTATACTGCTGTGTAATCGTGATACCCTTTTATTCTCCAGCCTCCTAGCTGAACAGCCGTGACACTTTGACCAGAAACCTCAAGGAAGTCCAATTACTTGGAAAATGCCCCTCCTCTTCACCGGGGTTTGCTGGTGTAAATCTTCTCTGTGGCTTTACTGTTTAGTGCAAAGCTGAATCAGTGCACTCAGAAAATAACATCGTAACATTGGCCATGTCACATACAGGGTTCCTCAGTGCACAACCCGGCAGCACTCACTGTCATCTCCTGTGTCAGCTCTGGGACCTCCATACTCTTTTGTAAAACGCTGGAGGACTCTTTGTGACCACTCAGAAATGGCTTGGAGGACTTGGACAGTACTGGCCCATCAACAGATGTTGGTTGATGATATCCCACAGGGGCTTGTGGAGTATGGGCCCTGCTCAAGTGGCCAATGTGTGAAGGCTGCTTCCGTAGATCTCCAGTCTTCCTGCATAGAATCACATGAGGAAAAGGATTCCATGTGCATGGATGCTTCAGCAGCTTCATTTCTGTCTATATTCCTATCAAGAGCATTTATGAGGCCAGACTTCCCCACCAAAAATACATGTGAAGAAAGAGGTACAGTAAAGCTGTTCAAGGGGACAGACCTGGATAAGCATCCCTGCCAGTCTGGAGATACTTGAGCAACATGGTACGGCCATGGCTACGTGGTCCGTGCACACTGGTACCATGGCAAGTCTCCAACTACACACAGCCAAAAGTAAGGGAAAAGCCTTTTATAGCCGTGTGGAAGCTGCTCTGCTTGCTGAAGCTGTGGAGGGGAAGCAGGATCATGCAACGAATGACAAAGACATCTCCTCTGCCAGCTCCACCACGAGCAGCTGTGGCTGCGGGAATTCAAGTGCCAGCAGCTCCGACACTTCGCAACACATCGGTCCAAATTATCCACGGAGGTAAACGGCGCTCGGCTCGAGCAGAATTACGCCGGGGGCCAGTTTTGATGTATCGTCCACAGAGGGCAGCGGGAGAAGGCAGGTGCTCTTATCTGATTTGAACCAGATCGCGCATCTCTGGCAGTCCCTGTGGTAACGTATAATCTTGGGCCAAGCCAAGAAACCTGATCTGGTGCTGGGGCCTCCAGCTGTTACTGCGTTAGTCATAAAACCTGCTTCTTGCACCTGCTTGTATAATCCAGTTCCACAGGGGAAACAGCCTTCCTGACCATCCCCAGAGATCAGTTTTGCCCTGAAGAATGAAGCTGGCTAGCTGTTGTAAATGTAGTTAACACGGTTAACATTGGCTGCCTGCTCCTCTAGGTTTGTTAGCATGCTTCTTGGTTTGAGAGTATTGGTTTTGAGCCCTGCAAGTGCCTTCTCCTTCACTGTTCAGTGGTCAGTAAATCCACAGAGAAACACAAGCCACAAGAAGGTGCAGACATACCTTTCTACATGGGCACTCAAGGTGACCAAGACTGTCTCTTGTAACATCCTGGACTGGAATAGGAATATAGCCAGGACTGAATGCAAGGATCTTTCTCTTTCTCCTTCTCTCACCATCCTCTAGGAACAGACAAGGAGACACAACCACCATTTCAAAGTAAGTGACCTTTCAAGAAAATTTCAGGAACAATAGTTCTAGACTGAAGTGAAGGTCTCCTCGTGGGCTGTGATGTCCATGATCACCATGTAGATCTTATTAATGACAGTCTTTATCAGGACAAAGCTTGATGCTCTCTGATCCTCAGGGCAAGCAGCAGCAGACTCGGGACCAAACAGAGGTAGATTTTTATCCTGCTCTAGCCTTTCCATTCTTCCTTTTCCCCAAAATCCATGGGAACGCTTCCACAGTGCAGCAACATAAAAAGGAATATGATACTGCAATTTCCTGTGGAGAGGCAGCTGTAAGTCAATTACCAGCTACCTTTAAGCCAGGAAAATGTCTCTGAATTTAAGAGGAGAGACACCAATAAAGTCCTACTGCAATAGATTCTGAAAATAAAAGAATGAATATTTTTGCACAGTTTCTTTTGAAACCACAGAAGAGCAGCACTGGGCAGGAATAGAGCTTTCTCTGTGATTCACTGGAGGACTCAAAACTCCAGAGGAAATGTACTGTTCTCCAATAAATGACAAAGAACCGTCTTTCCCCCTTTTCTCACTGGCTGCAGAGAAGTCAAAGCAGATGCGGTGACCCACAGCAAGTCAGGGTTTGAGTTCGCTGCAGCAACCCAGCGTGTGGCCAAGGGTCTGGCCACTCCATGTCCCAGCTCTTTCCAAGAGCTGTAGGAAGTCTGTTGCCCAGCAGAGCTTTCAGCTGGTCTGTCTGCTTCAGGTTCTTCTCCTGCCCCCCATGGAGGGCTGTATTCAGTAATATAAGGGACATCTGCTGCCTGTGGTTCATTTTCTTTCATCTCCTCCCCAGGCGGAGAGAAGCCTGGCAGGAAGTCCAGCTCCCTTGCATTGTTTTGGATCTCCCTCAGGCAAAGAGGTGGAGAGAAGGCCCCCCAGGTCACACTCAGCAGCTCCTTTTATTGTAAATATTTGGGACAAAAGCCTTCTGGATCCACTCAAACAGGGTTTTTGCCAGTGCAGAAAAACACACACATGCCAGCAAGTGTTTCATTTAACTCTGTGTCCTGGCCCTTTCCTAACTCTCCAGGTACTTATAGGGATGGGAAGTGACCTCAGACCAAACAAAGTCAGTTCATGGACATTCCCACTGGAGTCAGCAGGTAGGATCAGGCCCAGAGCCCCATGGTATCCAAATGTGTGACAAGCACTATTAATGCATTTGTCCTGTTAACCTCTGATGTGATGAACTGTTTCACTTTCCTGCCTCTGGTACCAAGTCAAAGCCCCATGGAAATGAAGAACTCCAAAATGCCTAAGGGCTTTGCAGCAAGACCCCATACCTCCTTGCCCCAAAACTAAACGGTTCCTCTTGGATTCCCACACACCACCTCCAAACAAGCAAAAAAAAAATTGCTACTTTTTGAGAACAAGACCCGGATGCTCCTTGCCAGATAAAAGTGGACTGTTGTTGTGCTGCTTTGGATAACAGGACTGGCCTTCTATAGCCTGCATCCAGTCTTGGGACCTCAGGATATGCCATTCCTATCAACAAGATGGGTTAAGGGAGCAGAGAGAGGGAGCAGATCCCTGTGCATGTACCGTGCCACTTTGACAACCATATTCAACCCTCCCAATACTCCTTCTTGTTGTCTTTCCCTTGGTGAGCTTGTAGACCTGCCTTGTACCTTGTCTGACCCTTGTCTTATTTGTTTCCCTGTCCCTGTAGCATCAAAAGACATCTCCATAAGTGCTGGCAATGCAATAAGAGTGCTTCTTGTTGCAGTGCAATTGATTTCAGTGTCACTGATGCAGACAGCATCACTGGGGACTGAAATAACTTCAAACTACCTTAATTGATTAAGCAAAGCAGCTGAAATGGATATCAGTGCCCCATATGGGCCAGAGGTATTAAAAGCAGAAAAGCATGGCAAAGCACAGGAACACCAGCCCCCAGTTGCACTGAAGGGAGAGGAAGGGAGAGGAGAAATGGGGAACATTTTTTCTTAATTTTATTCAATCTCTGTATCAGCTTCACAGAACTGGAGAATAATCTGGGTTGGCAGGAACCTCTGGAGGTCTGTAGCTCAATGCCCTGATCAAAGCAGGTCTAGGTTCAAGGTCACATCTAGTTGTTCATGGCCTTGCTCCATTTAGTTTTGGTTATCTCCAAGGATGGAGACTTCTCAGCCTCTTTGAGCTTCTCTTCTAGTGCTTCAGTGTTCTCATGAGAAAGATACTTTTCCTTATGTCCAAAAGGAATTTCCCCTGCTGCAGCTTGTGCCCATTTCATCTTCTTTTTGTTGCACACTTCTCAATAACCCTCTTTTAGGTAGCTAAACACAGCAAACAGCTGCCTTGTCCTTTTGCCTTCCCTTCTCTGGACACCTTGAACATCCGGACACCTCCGGACACCTTGAACATCCGGACACCTCCGGACATCTTTGACCCAGAGTGAAACACTTTACTTTGACTTCTAGTAAGAAAAGTAACAGCAATGAGTGTTGGATTTTGGTTGTAGGGGTTGGTGTCACCTCCCTTTCCAGCTGCTCTCCACACTTTGCTTTCAAACTGAAGCTCTTCAGCAATTTGCAGTTGAACGTGTAAAAGTGCCAAAAGTCACATTTCTCGTCAAACTGAATATTCACTAGAAAAATGCACCCAAGGAAAAGCACCAGAAATTGGGTGCCTTTGAAAAATTTCACCCATTCTCAGCATCCTCCCCCTCAGCTCTCTTGGGTGTTAAATATTAGAGTAAGGAGCTGCTGGCTTTGATACAGAAGTAGTAATTCTCTGCCTGAGGTATTTCCTTTCCTGGCTCTCCTTCCTTTCAACTCAGAGTGATTTTTTTTTTTATTTCTGTAGTATTTGCCTATTTCCAACACCTCCCCCACGTGGCATGATGTCAAATCAGCAGCAAGCAGGCCAGCAGGAACATATATTCCCATTACCTTCAGCTCTACAGTGGAAGCTGTTAAGACATAGCCAGTAAATTCAGCCTGCTGCAGGATGATTGCTCAGCAGAAGTCCCTCTTGCAAGAATGTCACCATGTGCTTCCCACAGCAAGGCAGCCAGAAGGCTCCTGCTGTCACCGGCAGATGGTTGGAGGGTCAGCCACCACAGTGCCAGGGCTTTCTGGACGGCTTCCCTGGGACACAGGTAAGCAGAACTATTGCTATGTGTCTGAGGAGAAAACGCAAGACCACAGCCAAGGTCGGGGAGCTCCACAACGTGCATTTGGAAGGGTTGCCTCTCTCAGACCCAGTACAATTGTCTAGGCAAGGACAGACACTTTCCAGTTGTTATGAGCCCTGCTAAGCTCTTGGCCTCTGTGCAATCCTGTGGGTTGAGGTCCACAGACCAGTGCGAAATCTCCTCATTGGAATTTGTTTTTCCTTTACTAATTTCCTTCTGTTATTACTTTTGTCCCATTTCAAAGGCTAAGAGAACAGCACTACCTTGTCTGTCTGAGAACTGAGACAGAGGCACACGTGAAAGAAATGATCCAAGAACCATTTTCTTAACCTACTAACACATAAATTCATTACTAAGAAAGTACTTCGGTTTCCTTTTTTTTCCAAAGCAAATCAAGTCCTTGCCCACTATAACCCAAGCAAAGTGTTATTAGATCAGCCTTCAGAAAATGACCAGGCTCAGGGAACTAGACAAGAGGTATCTGAGGATACCCACAGAGGTATTTTGGGACCTAACTGTTTGGTACAGGTCTAAACTTCAACTGGTTTCAAGAAGATAAGCATATGTAGTTCTGGGCTCTACTCCAAGACCTGGGACTTGATCTTTTCCTGTCCCCACTGACCCAAGAAGAAGGTACTTTCTATGCAGTTCTCACCACATCAGAACAACACTTATCCCCAGTAAGGCAGACTATATACCCTTCTGCTTGAAAAAAATTCAGGTGTCATGTGTGAAAATTGACTTTAGGAAGGAAACTGAACATGTGAAGGCTCTGAATGTGGTCATGGGAGGCAAGCTCCAGAAAGAAGCATGAGCTCCTAGGCTTCTGCCATGGATATCTGGTGCCCTATGACATTTACGCTACTGCTGGGGACAATGGTGATCTATTTATCTCATTATAGACCATTGCTGTCTGGATATCTTAAGCTGCTGCTAATTAGCGATGTCTTCTTCAGTTGCCACTATAACACTAATTGAGTTCCGTGTAGTTTTAAGTGGACTGAAATGTTTCCATCTATAATATTTCTCTCCTGTTCCTTCTGCAAAAAAAATAAATGTAAATGCTGATCAACTGGACAGATAAGACAGACATAACTAAGGTGGATCATTTAGATTAACTGACATTTATCAGGCAGTCATTGTATATTCCTGTATTCTTGGAGTGCAAGGTAGCTTTCCTGGACTATGAAAAGAAAGTGTATTGCTTGATTGCAGAAACTTGAAATATATTTCTTGCCATAAGGAGTATGATGGGCCTCTACAAAGCAAAGTCTTAGTCTTCAAAAAGCCCTATTGCTACACATTTTGTAGCAAAACCTGACTGTGCAACCTGACAATGGAGCATCACCTGTATTTTCAGTCAACTTCTTCAGCTGCTTCTTGATCTGAGAACTTGACCCACAAAGTGCCTTCCTTACAGTCTGACTGAAAGGTGGGCATGCAGTCCCCTTAGCAAAACGGTCCTGCATTTCCATACCCAGTTGAACTTCTTCCTTTCTTCAATGACATCAATAACCCTGGGCAGGGCTTAGCTTGAAAACAAGACCCTTAAATTTAGGCAGCTGAGTCCTCTGCCTACACATAAGCTTAATGTCCAAGGGAGCAGAGATCAGGGCCTCGATTTGGTTGTCCGATTAGATATCCAGTGCCAGTTGACGTGCCTCAGGATAGCCAAATACCTGTACACAACTGACAGATGCAACCAAGGACCTTTGGGAGACCCTTCTGGGGTAGCAGCTGGAGCCCATACAGGAGACTCAAGGCCATCTCTAAGACACAAGGTATTACAGTAGGAAGGGAGTCATGAACCTACCCAATACAATCAAGTGAATGCAGGGAGCAGTTCATGTGATCAGCTGATGCCTGTCTATTCTAGAGAAAGCTGACTTTCCCTCCAAACTCCACTGGCTGTGTTGACCAAATGTGCACCAACTACAGTGGGAACTCAGATGCCTAGACCTCATTTGGATACCCAGTGTTAGACACCAATATTTTGTAATCTTAATTTCACGCTGAATTGCCTCTTGTGCATACTGAATCAGGTCACATCGCCCTCAAGTGGAGAAAGGCACGATCACAATGAGCTGCACAAGCCAGTGATCACCAAGATGCTATTTTGAGGACAATAAAAAAAAACAGGGATCTACCCCGTCCTTCAGGACAATGTGTGCTATGAAAAAGCTCAGTTGCAAGAACACAGAGGTTCCAAAGTACAGACCAAAAAAGCTACAGTGGAGAAGGCCATAATTCATGTTGCCAAGCCACCACCATAATTCAGCCACCTCGTACACTTCCATTATGATACTATCTCACTCAACTCAACATCAAACAAAAGGTGGTAGCAAAGCCAAGAATATAATTTACCTCTCCTGGATACCCACACTGTGCCTTAATCACAAAAGAAAGTGTTTGCTTTATGGAGCACTCTGCCTGGTTCACTGTCAAACCAGTGCACTGAATGAGGTTGGGGCCCTCTGCTGAAATACGCAGGATCTGGTAAAAAGAACTCAAAATAGGAGATAAAACTGAACTCACATGAACAACCTGATTTCTGACAGCTTCAAGCACCAGAGTGCTTGACTTTGCAATCTTTGGAGTCTTACTGTTGTTCTTGGTTGGACTTTCTCCAGGTTAAAAAAAAACAGAAGAAAGAAATAATGTAAGAACAAGAGCTCTTTTACACAGAAAGGTACTGACTATTCCCATTTAGGTCTAGAGCTTCTACAGCTTGAAGGAATGACTGATGGTATTGACAGGTTATTATTTCTTATTTAGAGGCATCGCCAGAGGACAATACCCTGTGTGCTCTGTTTACTCGCTAAATGGAGGAAGAAAAATAGCACTGGAAACAACATTGTGGATGCTCCCACCCTGGAAGTGTTTAAGGCCAGGCTGGATGGGGCTTTGAGCAATCAGGTCTAGTGGAAAGGTGCCCCTGCCTGTGGCAGGGAGGCTGGAACTAGATGATCTTTAAGGTCCCTTCCAACCCAAACCATTCTATGAATCTATGAAAATTTTCTGAATCCTTCACCTGGCTCTGGGAAGGAGCATTCTCCAAGTAGAGGCAACTGACCACACAGGATACACAGGAAATACAAACCTGGATCTCTCCACACCAGTTCACTGTCTGGGAAGAGATCTTCCTTGCTCACACATTGTCCTGTTTCAGCTCTGTTTCTTACCCCCATTATCAGTGGAGAACATATCTTGCGGAGGTGGTTCTATTGCTTGAAACTCTCTTTGTCCCATTCTCTGCCTCCAAGTCTGCTCCTTCATTAGATCTCTAAATTTATCCTGTAAACTTGATGTTCAGGCTGCAGAAATGGTTGAGCACTCTACCCAAAATGAGGGGCATAGATGAGATGTTCCAGGTTTATAACAAAGTATTCTGACTGCCTTGGACATGTCAGGAAAACGGTTGGGGTCAAGAAAAGGTGGCTTCTGGGACAAATCTTGTCCTCCTTCATTCACAGCAAACACTTTCCACTCCAGCATATCCTGTACCTAATCTGTTCCCAGATTCCTTTTCTAATCTCAGCCTGAAGCAGCATATGTGCAGCCCGTTTTATAGCACAAGGACCTAATTACATTTTCCAGCTGTGCAGCAGACTCCCGCAGAGCAAAATAAAGCCTACTAATGTGCATTTCTTAGCTACCACTCTTGGATGTCTTGGAAGCAGTCCATGGCTCCCAGGCTGACAAGTGGTCTGAAGGATGCCTGCACCCTTCCCACTTCCACCAGGAGAGATTTTCCTCTTCTCATCCCTGCTCTTTTCATGCATCAGGCCTTGCCTTTCCACTCAAGTCCACTTAACGTCTGCTCAGACTGCTAATTGCCTTCTGGAAAGCACCACAAAACCAAACCCATGCTCTACTGCACCATATAGGCTTTGGCAGCAGCTGAGGGTTTTTTCCCTCCCCGTTTCAAGGAGCCTGACAAATGTCTTTAAGCTTCTGCCTCTGCATCCAGTGAGCCATTCCTCTGGCTCAGAGTGGGTTTGTGTGAACGCACCACCTCCTGCCAATGTGGAGAGGAGCCTGGGCACCGAAGGGGGAATCCAGCAAGGTGCAGTTGCTCTGGGAACCAAACCAGGTGCTCTGAGGGTGGTGGTTAGCAAGAGTCCCACAAAGGTGTCACCGCAACAGGGAAGACACAGCGCGGTGAAGAAGTGAAGGAGGGATTTAAGTATAAGACAGAAAAGGAGCAACTCTCTCCAAGAATCCCTTGCTCATCAAAACCAAAAGCAATCTTAATGAGAAACGCAGGCCCCAGGCAGTCACAGGGAGTCTATTTAAAGGAGGTTCATATTCTATCCCCTACAAAGTTTCATGGAGCATTTCACGGCGTGTAAGGGATCATCTAACTTTATCTCCTCTATACAACAGGCTGTGAGCCAACCCTTTTTGGAGCCTGACAATGTAGATTCGGAAAAAGTTCTTCACTGAAAAGGAGGCAACAGTGTTGTGTGCCATGGCCAGGAGTAGGAGATACCAAGGTATTACAACCCAGAGGTACCTCATGCTTACTGGCTGCAGGGTGCTGGGGTGAATCCTCCCTCAGATGATGCAGCCTCTGGGGTTTGGGGCTATGCCCCCAGCTAATCCTGGATATTAAGGCCATTCTGCAAACCAACCATTTTGGCAGCAGAGAAGCCTGGATGAAGGTAGATCTGAGCTCCAGGTCTCTCTGAACGTGAGCCAGCCCAAGCACGCTGGGCATCGCAGCACTGGCCCAGCTTTGCTCAGCAGAGAGGAATGAGTACAAGCTGGACCTGGCATGATCAGACCAATCTACAAATGATTACCTAGAAGGGCTTTACACCCTTTAGACACCCTGTTTGAACCTAACTCTTTTGGGAGGCCTCAATATAGCACTTGGCATAGTATCATCTATGAAACTGTATATGATAACTGTTGGAAACAGCGCAGAGTTGCAGATTAGCATACCTGAACTGTTACGGACAGCTTAGGGAAATTCAGCATGAGTTAGTCTGGCCATTGGTAAAGAACCTGAGAATGTCAAAGGTGTGAAGTGTTCAGGGCTTTTCCTGGGGAAAAGGCTAAAAGAAACAGCTTGAGTGTCATGAAGCCAGGAAACCAATTTTTCCTTATTCAGATTAAGATAAAATGGTGTGATTGTAGTCATCTGCTTCAGCTAGATGAGGATATTTTAAATTATTTCTTAAGAAAATAAAGAGGGATCTGATGCCCCAATTGCATTCCTGTGTCCATTCATCTCCACCTGCAGATGCCCCAGTCTTGCCTGAAATTTAGTCACAACACTTATGCCAAATTTCTGCCTTAGTAGTCAATCTCCCTATTATCCTTAAAAAAAAAACCCAAGCAAAACAACACAACACTTCTCTTCTGATTGTAAGTATCTATGTTTCCTCATTTTACATTTGGTTTTATTTTTATTCCGCATTCACATTTGCATACGGTTCCTATCAGTTCTACCCATAACTTTCCCATGCCATATCTGCCTTGCTTTATCCTTTGTTTGCCCATTGTAGTGAGTGATGATATTGTTAAGCAAAATTTGCTTTAATCTGTCACTGTGAAAACCTAATCCCTTTGGGGTAGGCTACCTGAATTCTTGTGAACAGTGGTCTAATGTCTGGGAATTAACAGACCACAGTAATAGGTAAATAGAGGATATTTCTGAGCACCCTGAGGACGCTGAGACCATACAGACTCAGGACACATTTGAGCTACGGCTGAGTTAGGGTTAGCACCACAAGAAAATTCATAGTTTATGTGCTCACCACGTGAAGATTGCTTTCTGCCCTAAAAAAGAGACAGTGCCTGTATGTTTTTCCTTCTGCTACCTGCAGCCTGCTCTGCCTGCCGTCCTTCAGGGGCTAACATCTTCTTGGCTTCCAGTGATTGAGGGTTGGGCTTTCATCATGGGAGGGCTGGGGCTCAAATCCCACATCTGATCACAGTGGCCACCTTCTCATTACACAAGCCTTCTCCTTCTGCAAGTGACAACAGGAAAATTTACCAAAGACTTTTGTCCCCCGACTTCCAGTAATCTTCTGAATGAGCCATCAGGGCCACCCGTGCAGGGCTCCCTGGGTTTCCACAAAAGGCACTGAGATGTGCTTCCACTCCCTGTAGGTGTGAGCTCAAAAGCAAACCAGCCTTGCTGACTCACAGGCCCCAGTATGGCTCTTTACCAACTTGCTCCAGATGAGTCACCCCGCGGGTGAGTAATACCTCGCATCTGCAGTGCATATTTATGGCAGTTTTGCATTGACCATGTCAGCAGGGAAGTTGTTTGTATAGAGTAACCATGGAGAGAAAGGAAACGTTGAAGAGGACTGAGAGGTTAGGGATGAGGAAAAACCAAGAGGGGAAAACATACTCCACCCCCGCAGCCCCAGAATACCCTACACATGTGGAATCAGTGCTTAAAAAGGAAATATTTGCCTCTGGCTTTTTTTTTTTCCCTCTTCTTTCGATGGTGCCTTCCAGTTGGGAGAACCTAAAATGCTGTAAGAAAAGAAATAGCCTTGCAATGGTGTCACCAGGGTCTGGAGCCCCCGCAAATCTCGCAAGGAAGCATGTTGGCACAGTGAACTCAGGTCTGATGAGCTTTTCCCATGAGAATAGCTCTAAGCAGATGTATTGAAGGTGCCACACAGGTTCCCCTCACCAGTCCTTTCGCCTCACCCTACACACTTCTGCAATAACATCTCACTGATTTGGCTCAAAAATCATGACTAAGTGGCTGCTGAGTGTAGACCCCCAAAACATCACTGCCTTGCTCGCTATTAAATTTTGGGAGGACAAGAGTTGAGAGGGCAGGAACAGGGATGGCTGTGTCACTTGGGTCCTACAAGCCGCTGCTAGCAGAGAGCTCACGTGCCTTTTTCTCACCTCTATCAGTGTGGTTTGTACCATCCAGACCATATTTGCAAGGGAAAAGGCAAAAAAAAAAAAAAAATCCCACCATGTTATTCTTTCATGAAAGGTGAGATGTATTTTTCCAGGAATAGTTCACACCACAGGTGGTGGTAAATAGGTGGTAAAGGATTAAGACGTTGTTATTATGTGTTTTGATAAACGGTTAATCAGTCCATAGATATAACCACCTATAAATGTTCCCACTTATATGTTCTTAATTGTCTGTTAGAGATAGCATTTTTATCTACAACATCACTTTACTCTGTATCAACCCAAAGAATTAGTCATAAGCACGGTCAGTTTTCCTCTTTTATTGTTGGTCTCCAGACCAGAAGCACCTTTAAGCAACAGGTTTCACAAGGCTGCACACCTGGGTCAATCCTGAACATTAATTTGCCCACCTGCCTCGTAGAAACACCTCCCCCCTGCAACCAAGGGGAGGGGGCTGCACTGCTGGGCTGATTGCAACACAAACCATAGAGTCCCTGACTGTGAGGTGTAGCACAAAATATTCCTGCTTCTGCACAGGTTACACCACGAATGTTCACAAGAAATAAAGTCCCCTCTTTCACTGCCATACAGAGCTCAACTTCTCATTTCATTCTCAGCAAAATTCAGCTGAAAATGCTCTTTTGGCAAACATACGTTGGGTGTTTTTTTTAATCACTTAAAGTCAAGAAAGCAGCAAAAGAAAGGGAATATGTTTATAGACTGATTTGTACTGCAGAAAAAGCTGTACTTTGTACCACTGAGAACCAATGAACATACAATGGGTAAACACACAACGAGAAGAAGCAAGTTTAATTTTCTTTCCAAACAAACTAGACAAGGGAAAGGTTATCCCCTCCTTAGAGCTGGCTTCACGAAGTTTATCGCTGACTAAAACGGCACTACCCTCCCTTTGCGGTGTGTTTGCCTTAGATTACACATAAAAATTAGGTATGCCGAGGTAAAAATAGCTACACATTATATCAGCCTGAAGATAAGGCTTATTTTCACTGCATTTTTTTTAATGTACTGGCACTTTTCAAACTCCCTCACACTGGAGCCAGTTTCCAGCCAGTCTATACAGCAGCAGCTCAGTCCCTCCAGGCATGGAGCAAGATGTGCAGGTGGTTACTGGCTGCAGAGGTAAAAGATGCACCCACAGCACAGAGACTGAGTGCTGAAAACAATTAAAGACACTTAGCAGCTCCCTGGCTAGTGTGACCTCTTACAACCAGTAACCGAGGTCCTTCTCATTTCCCATATGGGACATACTGTGTCACTGCTGGCTAACACTGCTCCTTCTAACCCACGACCACCTATTTGATGTGTTTCACAACCTCCTCAGGCAGTCAAAAGCCATCAGTTTGTAAAAACTGCCCTAGACTGCTCTCTGCAGCCTAAATCCTGGCATGGGAAGTATTTTTTTTTAATCTATTTTCACAGAAGAAGTACCCTAGCGTGACTGGCTATCAGGTAACTCAAGGTACAGAAAAGCTGGTAGAGGCTCCTTCTCAGAGTCAGAAAGCCAAACTCTGTCTGATGAGCATTAAGAAATGCAGGGATTAACTGGATTTTTTGGCAGAACTGAATTTACAACTTGTGTACATGAGGATGTTACTTCAAACAAACGGTGAATGTGAATTAAAGGCATTATGGTTGTGCCAGAATGGCTCTGCATGTGTACACATTTTTCTTTTCAAAATCCCTGCTTCTTTCTAGGAGGTACTGGGACAGAATGGCTGTGCTAGGCAGGTCTCTGGTGGCAGCAAAGCCTCGGGGACCCGCGTGTGAAGCACAGGCATTGACTTACCCTGAACCCTGGGAACATTGCTGGCAGCAGCAAAGCATGACAAGGCTGAGGGCCAAAGGTTGAATGGGAAAGCCAAAACCCATGCTAGTGCTGAGCTGTGTTTGCCCAGGGTGACCGTCCTGGGTCTGGGCAAAGCTGGGATGTTTTGCCAGCCTGACATTAGGACATGGAGATGAGCTGATTAAACCACAAGGTGTATTTGCACAGGTGTTAGTTACCTTCACGCTGGACAGCTATAAGCACTTTTCTCATTTCTTGGCTTCATTAGAAGTTTGAACCTCTCTGGAACAGAGGCACATCTGAAATGCCACACAGAGGCACAACTTTTGGGTCCTTCCCACAGAGCATCCCAGGTCCTCCTCGCACACCTTGTCCATGGTGAGCCCCAGCTGCCCCACCCTCACATGCCTATCAGATAAAGCTGTGCACCAAGTCAGAGGATTTTTGGACCAAAGGTGAATATCTTCATGAAAGCAAGTTACCCTCAGGTTCCCTTAAAGGTTCATGAGGTCCTGGAGTGATTCTTATCACCCAAAGTACACGTCCCAAATAGATCAGAGGAACCCTTCCAGCAAGGATGGATTGCTTTGTGCCATCCTGCTGCTCACTCTGAAAGAGCATGGATCCTCTGCACCGTCAGATAGCGAGGGTCAGAGAAAATTAATCTCAGATAGAGGGATGCGAGGAGTCAGCAGACACCTGAAAAACATCTATTAAGGCAGATCTTTAGGCCCTGTAACAGTGATAGAGGTCTGTGATAGAGATGTCTGTGTCGTGTGTTTCAAGCCCAGCTCCAGTTATCAGCTTCTGAAAATCAGGTGTATTTCGATTCAGGATTGGATGAAAAATGGATTTAGGTCAGGACCTGAATTCCTTAATGTGAGTAGTGTATCTCACCCCAGACTTCATTTCCCATTTCTCTAAAGGTGCATCTTTCCTGCAGCCGGACAGTGAGAAACATGCACAAAATAAAGTGAAAATTTTTCTCAAAGACTAATGCTGTTGAGATCTGGCAGGAAAATAGAAGGCAGGTTTTATTTTGTCAACTGTACACAAACACAACCATTTTATAAACACAAAATTGATGCAATTGTTTCCAGAGGTATGAGAGAGAGAGTGAGAAAGCTGAGATTTAGCTATTAAAGGCAATCTCAGGAGAGGGAGGGAATTAGCCTCCAGTCGAGCCAGATATTTCCCTCTCAAAAAATAAATGAATCAAAGTCATGCTCAGTCAGCCAAATTATCCAAGCAGATGCCAGCATCCCTGGTTTCTGGGTTTTATGTGATTTCGGGAGAGGGATGCAGTGTTCTGTCTAAATGGAGCATCTTGAAGGGGATCAGGATTGTGGAGTGTCTCGGATTGGGAATTCTTAAATAAGCCAAAAATGGTCACTCCTAGAGAAGCTCCATGCCCCAGATGTGTGGGTTTGATTTGTATCTTTCTGTCAAGCCCCACTTGGATCCAATTCGTGCCTGCACAGCACCCTGTCTGGGTCACTCCCAAAGCTACTGCAGAACCAAGCTCCCTGCCCACCCCGGAAGCAGCTCTATGTTGCCTCCCAGTTTGCAGTAGGTGGGTCTCATCTCTTGGTCCCCCGCTTTGCACTCATATACTATACCCTGGTATACACAAAGCAGGCCAAGATGTACTTCATCGAGTCATAGAATGATTTGGGTTGGAAGGAACCTTTAAAGGCCATCTAGTCCAACCCTCCTCCAACAAGCAGGGACATCTTCAATTAGATCAGGTTGCTCAGAGTCCTGTCCAGCCTGAACTTGAATGTTTCCAGGGATCTACCGCCTCTCTGGACAACTTGTTCCAGTGTTTCACCACCCTCATCATAAAAAACCTCTTGCCTTATATCTAGTCTGAATCTCCCTTCTTTTATTTTAAAACCATTACCCCTTGCCCTATCATAACAGGCCCTACTAAAAATCTGTCCCCAACAAAATGAAGTCACTTAATTAGCTCTGGAAAGGGTGCTGCCCCACACAGCTATCCAGTCCTTTCCCCATTACCTAGCAGCCCCAGGAGCAGGGGCACAGATAGGCATCTCCTACAAGACCTCAACTCTCAGTGTCCCTCAGGATCTCCAGCTGATGCCATGCAGAGCAGCTAAAAGATGGTTTTCACAACCAGGCCCAGGGAAATGTGTAAGTGGCTTGAAACACCTCCTTCTCCTTTCCAAAGCTGTCACATGGAGAGTGGTTACTGAGGTGAGCCAAGGGCTTGGCAGGTCCAGTGGGTCTGTGTGTCCCCTTGGTAGGACCAGATTACACTGCCCAGCTGATTTAAGGGCACATGAGCTATCTTTAGCATCCCAGAGAAGGCAAGGTGCTCCCAGACACAGTGAGGGATGGAGGTTTTCTTCAGCTCAAAGCCAAGCTCAGTGTTGAGGTCCCTTGCCTGGAGCCCCCGCCTTGCAGAGACTCCCAAGTCTCTAGCACAGCAAGGCCCAGCAGCAGCGTTTGGTGGGGCATTTCCACCTATAAAAGCCACCTCCAACCACCGATCACACATGAGGAAGGCTCTGGAGTGCAAATGTGTCCCCCCCCGCCATAGCCTGACAGCATCCCCTGGCTTCCTTTCCCTGCTCCCTGACTCACAACCCAAACTCAGCAGTGGGCAGGGGGCCAAGGAGGAGCTGCATTTAACTCACCTCCCTGTGCAAACCTCTTTGAGGAGGGATTTCTACTTAAGGACGGCATGGAGCAGCTCCGGAGGACAACTCTGTGGCAAAAGGCATCTAGGACCTGGGGGAAGCCTGGCTGCTCGCCCTCCCCTGCTGCGCTGCATCCAGCTCCTCACCACGGCAGCTTGGGTTTCTCTCTCACATGCCCTGCAATGAGCTGTCTCTTCCTCAGGCGCAGAAACACGGGGCTGACGTCAAGCGGCCACCCCGGCTCCCTCCCCGAGCCCTGATCCTATTAGCGGCGAGATGGTGGCAGCCAGCCCTGCCAGCTGTGGGGACGCAGCCAGGGGCACGTGTGGGCAACGGGGACCTGCCACAGCCACCCCTCACTCCACGTGAGCCCAGGAGGGATGGCTCAGCCAGCCAAGTCCCCTTTGTCCCCTTCCAAGGGGCAAGACAGGGGAATGTGCCAGCATCCACCATCGAAAACAAGCCTGGCTTGCTTGGGCAACAGCGTGGCAGAGCAGCATCTCCCCTCCTGGTGGTGCCAGGGCTGGGGACAACAGGCTGTTGGGGTTTGCTTGTGGGCTGGCACAGCTCAGCCCCCTGCCTTCCGTTGCCACTGGTGTCATTCAGCAGTTAGATGTGAGCAATTCCCCTCTGTCTCCTTGTAAGTGAGCAGTCCTCTGGCGTGAGTGCGGGAGGATGCAGCACCCATTCCCTTACTCAGAGGGGTCCCTGTGGCCTTTACACGAAGCAGAGCTGGGTAGCGCAAATTGGCAAAGATGTCTGGGATTGATTTTTGGAGAACACTTAATTTTTTGGAGAATGCTTCATTTTTTGGTGAATATTTTATTTTTTTGCATGGCTGGCATTTTGGCACAGATACATGGATGCACAGATGCACAGCAAAAAGGGATCTTCTTTTCTAGCAGCCTGAGCCCCTGGAAGAAAATTTTTTCTGGGAAGAAAACTCCCACTTCTGGGTAAACTTCACAGAACCTCTCATCCTAGGATTTCTGTTCTGGGAACATTTCTGTGTGCCCTGGGCTCAGTGTTTTCCTGCTGTAGGTCAGATCACAGGGTGACTGTCTGGAAGGTCTAGGCCTGTTCAAAATAAAATGTAAAGAAAGAGGGAGAGAGGGAAACAAAGAAAAAGGCTGTTTTATTAAAAGTTGACTGAAAGCTGGATTCCCACCAAACCAGAATGGAAAATTGGATCAAATACGAGAGAGAGAGTTTTGTGCAAGAAGGATCCTGACCTTCCTGGGCAACCAAGGAGACCTATCACAGACTTGAAACCTGGCATGAGACACACACATGTGGCGTGACAAATGCAGAAGCTTGTATGCCACGTATGAATAGGGAGCTCTCACAGCATCTCAGTGTAGTTGCTGACGAGATGTGAACAGACTCACAGGTTGTGGGAGACAGCATATGGCCTTGCCACTTGCAGTATCAGGGCTCCACTAAGCCAAGAAGGTTGCTTTTAGCCCAGTGGCTCTTCACGATGACAAATGGTGCCATGGAGTCCTTCAGATGGATGCCATCTGCCCACCCGATTTGCAAAACTGGTCTGGAGCTTTTCAGCACAGATGCTGAGAAACCATAATTCTGACATTGACCCCTGGAGAGGTATTCATGGACAATGGGATAGGATTTATTTGTCTTGCTCTGGGCCTCTACACTGCTCTCAAATGAGATGATAAGCGGAGACCCACGCGTGGAGCTTCTGCTTCTGCCTCTGCTCAGTGCACTGCACATCCTGCTGCCGACTGCTGACCTAGGGAAGCTGGTTGATCTTGGGCCAGGCACAAAGAAATCGCTATATTAGAGCAGCCCCTGGGTCAAGCACTCCACTTACAGCTGTGACCACAAGCAGGTGCTTCAGAGGAAAGTGAGAGGCTCTATCGCAGCTTTTCCCCTCGCCCTCTTCCTCACATCTGCTCATTGCATTTACCACCATCTCTCAAAAGGCACATGATTATGTTGGTTTTGGTTCATGTGGTTGAACATGGTCATGGCCCCTAACTGGGCCTGCTGGGTCAGCTACAACACTAATGCCAGTAATGCTCAATTAGGGAATAACTTGCCCACAGCAGTTCAGCTCCTGTCCGCAAGAGACAGGGTCATGAAGAATCACCACCCATCCATTTCCTCCTGGTCTCAGGTTCCTTCAGATGTCCAGCTGCAGAAAGTACAATTTTCCAATCTGTAACTAGCCGAGGGCACTTACCACCAACAGCCCTGACCTCGAGAGGTTTCTTCAGAGCCACCTGGTCTCCCTGGGAAGCTTGCAAACCTTCTTCTATCGCATCACATCTGACAGCAACTCATAAATCAGCCCGCAGTTGCTGGCAACCTCTTTGAGGATCCCGGTCCGCAGTTTGTGTTTGCAATGAGGTATGTGCGCAGGTGAGGAGAGCCCTGGGGGAAGGCAGCCAGCAACGGATGCAGCTGCCGGCTCCAGGAGCATCCACGGGTCCCATGCTCACGCGTGGGGCTTGAGGCAGCCTGGCAGTCACGGCGTGATGGTTTCATGAGGGCTGGATTCAGCCGTGACCTGCACAAATTGCTGTTTAGCCCACCCCTTCCCACGTCGCCTGCAGCTGCAGCCACA